>NW_004444203.1:1297471-1332845 GCF_000243295.1 Trichechus manatus latirostris
ATCTTAAGTGAGAATAACAGCACAATTGGAAGAGCGTAGTCAATGTCACTGAACTGTGCATGTAGAAATTTTTGAAATGGTGTGTCTTTGGCTATGTGTATTTTCACCAAAAAAAAAAAAAAGGTTGAGATGTTAGAGGGTTGACAGGTTGTATAAAACAATATGTGTACTACTGTTTCATGAGAAACTATTTGTTCTGTAAGCCTTCACCTGAAGTACAATTAAAAAAAAAAATCATTGAAGACTGATTCCAGGGGGTTGGGAGATCAACTTCCTCTTGATGTGAAGAGCAGCATGCTAATACAAGGAAAAAAGGAATTAAGGGTATATACTAATTTATCTCATTCCTAAATGAGATAGTTTTTTTTTGTTTTGGGAAAGTAGCAAGGCCCTTTTTTTTCATTGCACGAGGAAAGGAACAGTCAGGGCTGCTGCCACCAAGACTGCTCATAGAGGGCAAGAGGGAAGGTTACTTTCATGAGGTGTACAAGCAAGCAGTTCATACAAGTCACATCAGCAACATTCTTAATCATACTACGTAGGCACACTTAGAAGTGTGCTTCACAAAACAGACATCATTAGGGTTACAATTGAAAACTCAGTATAAGTTCTCTAAAATATGTGATAAAGGACCGAATCTTTCATTAGAAATATGAAGAATCTAGAAATTGACACTAAAATTTCACAGCAAAACTTTTGAGCGTGGAAATTTATGCCTGCATGGAAACGTGTTGCTAGAATACTAGGATAAGCTCTACTCAAAATAGTTTCAAATCGAATCAGTTAATTTGTCTGATTTTACTTTAAATCAGAAGTTTCTAAGACTATTATAATTTTCAGTTCATTTTACTTAGAATTAGTTGAGGTCATGAAGTGGAATATGGGTCAGTTAACATAAATTCTTTAATCAATAACCTCTTCTCAAAATAAATGAAGTGCTTTGTAATGAGCTGAATGAAAACTTGCTTTATTTTTCAAGAGTGTGTTAATTGTATGAAATATATAGTGAAATTGGTAGTGTGTCATTCATTAGAAGCTTAACTGTTCCTTTTTTTTTCTGAGAAGCTGAATTTCAATCAAATATGTAAGATTTAAGTTAACAAAACTTTTTATGTAAATCACATTTTGTTACTTTTAAATTGGAAAATGTTAGAGGTGCCATTTATGATTACAAAAAAATATATGTCTCTCTCCTAGACAACTAAAAAACAAAGAAAAATGAGGGTAAATGACATGGGTCTCAACTAAATGACAGAATTAGTTTTAACCTAGAAACTTAGAGAGGCCTTTCAAAATAGTTTAGATTTTTACTCTGTTTCAACTTTTTGATTTGAGGTCAGTCTATTTTCAGCTGCTTGACAAGGTTGTGGAAATGAGAATGGATAATATAAAGTCATATACTTTATGTACAATACCCATGATACAGCCAGCAGAAACAAAACAAAGCAAAATAAACACATCTCAACAAGAAATATAGACTTGAGCTTTTTAACCAATAAAACTAGAAAAATGCATGAGTTGCTCAGAAGATATTGTGACATGTAGTTAAAACAAATTCTTTAGTTTGTTAAAGTAAGCTGCCAAATAATTTACTCACTACTTTTCTTATATAAGATTTACCTTAACTATGTAATATCAAAAATAATAGTTCATGTTATTTCAATAAAACTTCTTCTTGTTAGGTTCCATGTAGTCGATTTTCGACTCATAGTGACCTCATGTGGCAGCGTAGAGCTGCTCCATAGGGTTTTCTTGGCTGTACATAATCTTTACTGGAGGAGATCACCAGGTCTTTCTCCTGCGGAGCGGCTGTGGGTTTGAACCACCACCCCCTCGGTTAGCAGCTGAGCACTTAACCATTGCGCCACCAGGGCTCTTTTACTTCTTCTTCTATAATCTCTAATTTTATTGTCTAATTAGAATAACCTAGAGTATTTGGTAAATACTGATTTCTGGGTCTCAAACCCCAGATTTGGAATTGGAAGGTCTGGGCTTGAGAACTAGACCTGCGATCTTGAGGCAGGAAGTCTGGGACATGCTTTGAGAAACAGTCCATAGTGCCTCTCACATCAAGCTAACAGGGCTACCAATCACAACTGTTATTCCTTTTTTGTATCTCTAATGCAAGATTTTTATTTTCTAGTCTGTTTCCTCACTCTAAAAATGTTACTAAGAGCTGAATTTTAGGATTGCTGTTACATTTCTGATTTGTTTCACTATTAAACTTATTAAATCTATGCTTGCAGTCTCTGCTCCCTCACCAGTCACTCCTTAGCCTCACAACGGGGTCATGTTCCAGATGTACTGAAACCCCTCCCCTGAGAATTACTAATGACTTCTAGTCTCATTGTTTCAAGCATTATTTATGTGACTTAACTCCCAAACCTGTATCTCTATGCCAGACTGTCAGTTACCTCCACCTAGTTGTCCCTTTGGTGTTTCAACCTCAGTGTGTTCAAAACTTGATTCATTCTGCCTCTCTCGCTCTCTCCCTTCCCTTCTCTCTCTCCTTCCCTCTCTCGCTCTGTCTCTCTGTTAATAGTACCTCAACCTTTCTTGTGACTTAGGAGAGAATACTCAGAATCATGTTTAAGTACTGTCTTTTTCTCGGTGACTGGATTATACCTGGTCCTCTTGATCTAATGCCAGAACAACTCTTAAGTTTTTATCACTTTTTTGATTGTATTTTCTTGCCACTGCTTTCATTCTTCAGCTCATCCTCTCCTGACTGGACTTCAGTGGTCTTTCTCTGCAAGTTTCTTCCCCGCTCTCTACCTCCTCCCAAATCCATCTCCACATGATGGGCAGAAGAGCCCATTCAGGCACAGCTCTTATCACGCCGCTTATTTTCTTTCACTTTATTTTCTGATATTCTCTCTCATGCATTCTATATCCAATCAAAAGAAACTACAAACTCCATGTATCTATACACCCTTAGCATTTTCTTTCCAATATTCGATCATATTTCTTTTTTACTTCTTGGCATGTCCTTTCTCTCCATTTCTGCCTACCCAAAACTATTAATCCTTCATTAGCTCAGCTTAAATATACTTCCTGCAGGGAAAGTTTTCATGATTCTCCCAGATTAGTGTTGTCCAAAGAATGGGGTATGTACTAGTAAAATGCAAAGTGTTTTTATTTTATATATTTAACAGATAATTCTGTAGGCTTTAATATGTGTCATGTACTGTTTTCAGTAGTTTACAAGTACTTATCATTTAGTTCTCATAACAACCCTACTAGTGTTGTTTTCATGTTTACATACCCATTGCTGTGGAGTCGAATTCCAACTTGTAGAGACCCTATAGGACAGAGTAGAACTGCCCAATAGGGTTTCCAAGGCCATAATTTTTATAGACGCAGACTGCCACATCTTTCTCCCGTGGAATGGGTGGTGGGTTCAAACCTTTTGGTTAGCAGGCAAGCACTTAATCACTGCACCACCAGCGCTCCCACCACTCCATAGGGTTTGCAGGGAGTGGCTGGTGGCATGTTTACTTAAATAATTTGCCCAAGGTAACCCAACTAGAGAGCCATAGAGAGTGATTTGAAACCCGTTAGTCTGATCCCAGTGTCCACACTCCTACACACTTTGTAATACCATCCTTCCATTTTATGTGAGATACGGTCTTATTATAGGCAATTTAAGGCCATGGTATTAAATGAAATTGAATCTTACAGTAATAAAATTATTCCTATCCCTATTTTCTCTCAATTATGTGATTAACTCAAGGAAAAATCCTTAATTTGTTACCAAATGCTTTATCTTTTCCTAGTTTTACTTACCTCCCTTTCTAATAAAGAAACTGTAGGTCCCAGACTTTGAGCCTTTAATATCATCGTTTTTAAGACAAGAAATACTGATTTTCCATTTATGTAGTGATAATAAAGTGTTTAAAAGAAATGTAAGTAAAAACAAAACTTGCTTTAAAACATATAAAGTAAATGAGGATAATGATGGTACTCAGCTATGGCAAACACTGGAGGCAATGTGGTGGTCTGGAAGCTGTTAAAACGTAAGTATTCTGAGAAGTTGTTATCCTAGTTTAGCCACTAACTAACCATGGAGCTTGGGTGTTTTTGTTACTTAACCTTTCTGGCTTCACATAATGCATAATTGATGGAAGGAATAATATCAGTATCTCTCTAAGAACATTGCTTGTAGGAAGACAAAACAAGGATTACTTGAAAAGAGCTTTGCATATAATAATAAATGCTCAATAAATTATTAAATTGTTACACATTTCTTCCAGTGTATGGCAAAAACCATGAAGATGGTGTCCAAACCCTTGGAGTTCATAAACACTGTATCCAATGGAAAGGTCTTTTCCATATGCTCTCAATGCCTTATTTCACCTCTGTTATGGTCTGCTTTCTGTTACCTCCTTGCATTATAGTTATTTGTGAATGTATGTATTTTTTCCCATTGTTCAGGGTCATGTCCAGACTCTGAAACGAACGACTTCCAGAGAATTGTGAAAAGAAACCAGCCAATACCCTTGTTGTTGTGTACTGACAAGTCGATTCCGACTCACAGCCACAAATACCCTTACCATTAAGCTATTTATCTAATACTATCTTGCTAACTTAATAGAAAGTTACAGAAATACAAAATTTGAGTCTTATATATATTAATATGTATTTAGTCACAGCAGCAGACAAGAAGGAAGGCAAACACACTGTCTTAGTTTCTTATTGCTTCTGTAACAGAAATACCACAAGTGAGTGGCTTTAACAAACAGAAATCTATTTTCTCACAGTTTAGGAGGTCAGAAATCCGAATTCAGGGCACTGGCTCTAGGCGAAGACTTTTTCTTTCTGTTGACTTGGGGAAGGCCCTTGTCTCTTTTCAGCTTCTGTTCCTTGGTTCCTGGGCGATCATCATATGGTGTAGCATCTGTCTTCCCCATCTGTGCTTCCTGGTTTCTGTGCCTAATCTGCTCTTTTTATATCTCAAAAGTGATTGTTTTAAGACATGCCCTTTATTGATAAGACCTCAGTAACATAACAAAGAAAACTTTATTCCAAAATGGGATTGCATCCACAGGTATAGGGGTTAGGATTTACAATGCATATTTTTGGGGGACACAATTCAATCCATAGCACAAATTGAGTGTGTTTGGCTAGAACAGGGTTAGGGACACGGTAGTGGGAGGCATTTATCACTGGACCAAAGGCTTTGACGAAGTGAAGAGCAGTAAGGCAAGAAGGATCTAGAAGATAAGAAAATGTTCTGCATCTCACTTTGGTGAGTGGTGTCTGGGGTCTTAAAACCTTGTGAGCAACCATCTAAGATGCATCAGTTGGTCCCATCTCACTTGGAGCAAAGAAAATGAAGAACACCAAAGACACAAGGAAAAATATTAGCCCAAGAGAAAAAGGACCACATAAACCAGAGACTCCATCAACCTGCGACCAGAAGAACTAGATGGTGCCCGACTACCACCAATGACCACCCTGACAGGGAAGACAACAGGGAGTCCCTGACGGAGCAGGAGAAAAGTGTGGTGCAGAACTCAAATTCATGTGAAAAGACCAGACTTAATGGTCTGACAGAGACTGGAGGAATCCTCGAAACTATGGCCCCTGGATGCTCTGTTAACCCAGAACTGAAACCATTCCCAAAGCCCACTCTTCAGACAAAGATTAGACAGGACTATAAAACAAAAAATAGTACACATGAGGAATGTCTTTCTTAGTTCAGTCAGATACATGAGACCAAATTGGTGGCTCCTGTTTGGAGGCAGAATGAGAAGGCAGGAAGGGATAGGAGCTAGTTGAATGGACACAGGGAACCCGGGATGGATGAGGGGAGTGTGCTGTCACATTGTGGGGATTGCAACTTGTCTTAGTCATTTAGTGCTGCTATAACAAAAATACCACAAGTGAATAGCTTCAACAAAGAGAAATTTATTCTCTCACAGTCTAGTAGGTTACAAGTCCAAATTCAGGGTGTCAGCTCCAGGGGAAGGCTTTCTCTGTTGGCTCTGGAGGAAGGTCCTTGTCATCAGTCTTTCCTTGTTCTGGGAGCATCTCAGCACAGGAACCTCAGATCCAAAATACATGCTCTGCTCCTGGCACTGCTTTCTTGGTGGTATGAGGTCCCCAACTCTCTGCTTGCTTCCCTTTCCTTTTATCTCTTGTAAGATAAAAGGTGGCGCAGGCCACATCCCAGGGAAACCCCCTTTACATCGAATCAGGGATGTGACCTTAGTATGGGTGTTACAATCCCACCCTAATCCTCTTTAACATAAAATTACAATCACAAAATGGAGGACAATCACACAGTACTGAGAATCATGGCCCAGCCAAATTGATGCACACATTTTTTTTGGAACATAGTTCAATCCATGACACAACTAATGTCACAAGACAATATGTGTATAAATTCTTGTATGAGGAAAAAAAAGAAACAGAAGGACCTAGAGAATCAGCTTTTCAACTAATTGCTTTTAATGTTTTTGAAGTTTTAATGTTTTAGATGAGAAAAAGTGCTATTTCAGAATAGTCAAAGGAGGAAAGTTTTAATGAATGATCTACAGTGTTCAGCAACAGAAAGAATGGGGAGGAATAAAATTTCTTTTGCTTTAGTGGTTCTTTCATTAATATAAGACTATTGAAATATCTCTTTTTATTTATATATCCGAGTAGAACTGCCCCATAGGGTTTTTAAGGCCCTAATATTTCCAGAAGCAGATTGCCATGTCTTTCTCATATATATATATAAATACATACATATATATGTGTGCAACAGGGAGCTAGTTGATGCATTTCTTAGCTAGTAGCACCTTAAATTTTCAACTATCTCTATGTGTGTGAGGAGTTGTTCTTGTTCCTACATTTTTTGTTTAATGTGCTTTATTTTTATGTGTATGAGTAAAACATGATGTTTTTGTGAGGTTGTTATAATGCAAGCAATCATTTTGCAAGTCATAGAAATGATGTTAACCAGTGACAGTGTTTTCTGCTGTTGAGAAATAACACTGTGCTTAAATCTTAGTCTATGAGTCTCATTTCCTACTCGTCACATAGTTTTGTTTTTTTTTCTTTTTTTTTAAAGAAAAATCTTGGCATGGAGAAAGAGGTGATATTTGGGAAAATATAACTCATTGCTCACTTATTCCTTCTGGATGCAATACTTTGTACTTGTTTTTTTTTTTTTTTAACTTTATTGTGCTTTAGGTGAAAGTTTACAGTGCAGATTAGTTTCTCATTCAAAAATTTAGACACAAATTGTTTTGTGACATAGGTTGCAATCCCTGAATGTGTCAGCACTCTCTCCCTTTACACTTCAGTTTCCCCATGTCCATTCTTCCAGTTTTCCTTTCCCTTCCTGCCTTCTTGTCTTTGCTTTCGGGCAGGTGTTGCCCATTTGGTCTTCTATACTTGATTGAACTAAGAAGCACATTCTTCACATGTGTTATTGTTTGTTTTATAGGCCCGTTTTATCTTTGGCTGAATGGTAGATTTCGAGAGTGGCTTCAGTTCTGACTTAGCAGGATGTCTGAGGGCCATAGTCTCAGGGGCTCCTCCAGTCTCTGTCAGACCAGTAATTCTTTTTTTTTTTTTTTGTGAATTTGAATTTTGTTCTACATTTTTCTCCTGCTCTGTCCCGGACCCTCTATTGTGATCCCTTTCGCAGCCCTCAGTGGTGGTAGCTGGGCACCATCTAGTTCTAGGTTTAGGTTAGTGGAGGCTGTGATTCATGTGGTACATTAGTCTTCTGGACTAATATTTTCCTTGTGTCTTTGGTTTTCTTCATTCTCCTTTACTTCGGACGAGATGGGACCAATAGGTGTATCTTAGGTGGCGGCTCACAAGCTTTTAAGACCTCAGATGCTATTCACCAAATGAGGATGTAGACCATTTTCTTTATGAACTATGTTATACCAATTGAACTAGATGTCCCCCAAGACCATGGTCCCCAGCCCTCAGCCACAGTAACTCAGCCCCTCAAGGTGTTCGGGTGTGTCTAGGAAGCTTCTATGACTTTACCGTGGTCAAGTTGTGCTGGCTTCCCCTACATTGTGTCTTGTCTTTCCCTTTACCAAAGTTAACATTTGTCTACTATCTAGTTAGTGATTTCCCCTCCCCACCCCTCCCCTCCCTCGTAACCATCAAGGATTGTTTTTTTCTGTGTGTAAACCTTTTCTAGAGTTTTCATAATAGTGG
The DNA here is from genome assembly GCF_000243295.1 of Trichechus manatus latirostris. Classification (NCBI taxonomy): domain Eukaryota; kingdom Metazoa; phylum Chordata; class Mammalia; order Sirenia; family Trichechidae; genus Trichechus; species Trichechus manatus. The sequence goes on from NW_004444203.1 coordinate 1,305,644, forward strand.
TCTCATACAATATTTATCCTTTTTGTGATTGACTTACTTCACTCAGCATAATGCCCTCAAGATTCATCTATGTTGTGTGAGGTTTTGTGGATTCATCATTGCATAGTATTCCATTGTGAGTATGTACCATAATTTGTTTATCCATTCATCTGTTGATGGGCAATTAAGTTGTTTCCATCTTTTTGCTGTGGTGAATAATGCTGCAGTGAACATGGGTGTGCATATGTTTATTCATGTGATGGCTCTTATTTCTCTAGGATATATTCCTAGGAGTGGGGTTGCTGGATGAAATGGTATTTCTATTTCTAGCTTTTTAAGGAGGTGCCATATCGTTTTCCATAGTGGTGGTACCATTTTTTATTCCCACCAGCAGTGCCTAAGAGTTCCAATCTCCCTGCAGCCTCTCCAACATTTATTTTCTGTTTTTCTGATTAGTTCCAGTAATGTCAGGGTGAGATGATATCTCATTGTAGGGTTTTGTTTTGTTTTGTGTTTTTTTTATTTCTCTAATGTTTACTTGCTATTTTTATTAAAGAAAAAACACAAGTATGTAAAAGTGAACTGTTGAGATGGAATTGTGCTTTCAAATACTTTTGAAGATCAAATGCACACTAATATATTTACTTTAGTAGATAGATGTTTGTATTATTAAGATAAGTCAGCTGCCTACTTTAGATTTGCAGTATAGTTGATGCACATTTGATAATAAGGGCATTTTCTGCACTCCCTTTTCATTATTTCTACTAAATAGCAAACAGAAAGGCCAAAAGTTCACAAAAAAGGAGGTACCAGATATACAGCATTTGTGTGGCAAGGACATTCATTATTGTCACCATTTCACAATTCCTTTTCCTCTAAGGACATCTTTTTTAAAATAATAAAAATTTACGTGTCAATTATATAAAAGCAAATTCAGGGTCACAAGGCTTTAAAGAGAAAAATTGCCAAAGCAGCTATTAGTACAAGTGCACGATTTTGAAGTAATTGGTTCCTGAGTAGTAACTGAAATAAAGATCACTAGGACAATTAATGTTATTAATTAGTCATTTCACAGCAGTCACCTTACTAGATAGATAGATAGCTGTCACCAAGTTGACTCATGGTGACCTTGTGTACAATAGAAGGAAATGTTGTCCAGTCCTGTGTCATGCTCATGATAGGTGGCATGTTAGAGTCTATCATTAGAGCTATTGTGCATGCCTTCACTGGCCCTCTCCTTCACCAAACATGATGTCCTCCTCTAGCAATCGATCCCTTCTGATGAAGTGGCCAGTGCAAGTAAGTGGGATGTCCAGTGCAATGTTCTGTTATGATCCATAAGTTTTCCATGGCTAATTTTCAGACATTGATTGCCAGACTTTTCTTCCTAGTCTTACTCTGTAAGCTCTGCTGAAACCTGTCCACTATGGGTGACCCTGCTGGTATTTGATATACCAGTGGTGTAGCTTCTAGCATCACAGAAACATGCAAGCCATCGCAACATGCATTCCACACTAACAGATGAGTGTGGAATAACCTTAAAAGATCTCACTTTTTACAACATGATAAATACATCCTGGTTTAAATAAATGAAACTCATGGCAAAATCTTTCTACCAAGGGCCATCGATACTTCCATGTTAAAAGAGTACCAACAAAACAAACTTCTTTAATTTATTATATTAATTTGGTTGAACAAGTATTTCCTAAGGGTCTACCACATGCTCACCTTTGTTTTACACATAGTGACATAATGAAGAATATAGAATAATTTCTCTACCTAAAGGATTTACAGTTTTATTAGAGATATAAAACCTGTACACAGAAAACTATTTGAGAAGTCTATAAGATAGTTCAGGTGACCTAGATTAAATGTAATCATTGTTAAATCAGTGGGAGAGTTTACCGTGATTAGTGGAGCCTACAGTCACCAAACATCACCTCTCTGTTTATTATAATGATCAAACTGGCGCACAACAGAATATTGTCCAACTCACTTGCTTTGGATATGTCATCAGGAGGGATCAATTGCTAGAGGAAGACATCATGTTTTGTGAAGTAGTGGGCCAGTGAGGGAAAGGGAGACCCTTGCTGAGATGAATTGGCACAGTAGCTGCAACATTGAATTCAAACATGCTGGTGATCATGAGGGTGATGCAGGACCAGGCAGTGTTTCCTTCTGTTGCCCTCAAGGTTGTTCCCATGAGTTGGAGTTGACTATTATCATCATCACAGTCATCCAAAGAAGTTTTCTGAATGAGGAGTAATGTGAGGAGAAGATGGATGGTTTGTGGTTTTGTCAGGGCAGTGGGGTGGTAGCCATGCAGAGCAAGAAAAAAGTCACAGAGATGAATGAGTATGCTCTGGAACACATCTGAATCTGCTTTCCCTCCAGTTCTCTTATATGAAGGCTACTAATTTTCCTACAGCCCATGATCTCTGATTTAGAATGTGGACTCACACTCCAATAGAAGTTTGCCTCTTTAGTGCCCATGCCATTTGTCTATACCACTTTCAAAACCTCTGCAATGGACTGACTTCCTACTTACTCCCTTTTATTTATAGAATACTTTGTTAGCTGTCTTGTTCTTTGACCTTTCCTAGATCCTACAAACATTTTCAGTTCATGTGGGCAACCTTTCAACACTGTACTTATCTCCCATCTCCACTGCTGTACTTCAGATCTTGACTCTTATCGCTTTACCCAGAATTTTGTCTTTAAGTAGAACTTTTGGAATATGTTAAATTCAAACCACTCACGCTCGAACCACCGGTAGTATTGCACAGTGTCAGATTTCATCATTCATGTTGTATTATACATGTACCGGGAGGTTTGATCACATAGAACACAATGTGAATGGTGCCCTGGTGGTAAGCACAGTAGTGGTTCTGCTACACACACCATCTTATTCTTTCTGTTCTTTTGCCCTGTTACTCCAGCTCTAAATGTTCTAATTGTCCTCATAGGGACCTTAGAGCCTTGTTTCATTTGCTTTTTTCTAGTCTGTCAGCCTCAATCTGTCATTACTTCCTTCCCATTCAGTCTACACTCTATGGCTCAGAGTGCCAACCATGATTTTGCAAATATTCTTGACTCCCTTGGCCCATTGCCCAAAGGAGTCTAGATTATTGAAGCATAAATTGGATGAGGGCTTGATTTAAGGATTAAGAAAATCATTCCATCACACGATCCTGCAATTGCAACATTTCAGACAGAGGATTACATGGATCTGAGCAGATTTGGTGACGGATTAATAGAAAGGGAGAAATATCACAGATAATGAGAAGAAAAAACATCATTTTATCTGTTCAGATACCAGCCAGAAGAAGCTGGTTTTATAACAGATAAAGTATAATAGAGATGAATGAGTCATCAAGAACAAGCATAAGCAAACTAAAAATAATCACAGTTCTGGCAATTACCAATTAATTGAACTCTCTATAAATATAATTTTATATGTTATTAAATAGGAAGATCATTTGTTGTGACTTCTGTCAACCCAATTATTCAGGATTACTCTGTTGATCTACTTGTTAAGAGTTGTTCCATTCATTCCTGCTACCTCATATTCTTTTCCCTGGAAGTTGTTCAAGATGGTGAACTTTCTAGACAACAGAGTATTTTACTAAAGTTGTGTAATTGGCTTCACTCCCTATTTAAATAGAATCTCCAGGCAAGCTTTTAAGATCCAATTTCCCATTGATTTCCGTGATATAATCAGAGATTTGACTTAAAATATGCAAATTATAAATTCACTTAATTTTAAATAAAATAATTTAACATATTTAATTACATACTGAAACTTAATAATGGAGTACTGTAATGATCAAGCTGAGTAAAATACTCAAATTTTGAAACTTCAGCAGTCAGCAAGTGTGATATAGTTAAGTGTCGGTAATGATAAGATACCAGCTTTTTTTAATAATTGCTAATTCTCTCATTGCCATCGAGTCGATTCCCACTTATAGTTGTGACATTTTTTTTTCATATTTATTATTTAATATGCATGATTTAGTGGAGATGAAGAGTGAAGTAGAACAATCTCTGAGTTTTTAGCACTTTAAATTTCACATTCTTGCCTTTCGGTATCCTTAATCCTAAGACAGTCTTCTATTTTCCTTTTTGCTGTCCTGCTTTTTCTTTCTCTCATTTTTCTCCTTAACTTTTAAAGTTCAAAATAATGAGTGTTTTAAGGAGGCCATCATGTTTGGGGTTGAAAGACCCATTCAGCCTTCTCTCATCTTCCATAAAACTTAACATAATGAAAACAAAACATTCTTGATAGATTGGTTTTTTTTTTTTCAACTAATTGGATATTTGTAATTATGCCCTTCATTTTTCACTGCAGCCTTCTCCAATTGATGTGAGGTGCTATGTGCAGATGCAGTTCTAGATGCAAATGTATAAGGAAGGTCTCCCTACCCTTTACTACTAAATTGTAGGTATGCCTGTGATATGATCTTCCAGTTCCTGCAAGGACTACAGAATCGAGTTTCAAGTGGTTGTTTGCTCTTCTGAAGTTGAGTTTTGTTGTCTTTGTCACTGGTATTCTTCTTCTGTTCTAGCTCACTGTTTACTTATTGAGTGTTTAGTCTGGAAAACATCTAGTCTTTTAACACTGAGGACAAATCAGAGTAATGAGTCTGCCCATCACGGTACATTGGGTATAATCGTTGGCTGTTAGGCTCTTGGCTGGTTTTGTTACACTTTACTATCCTGAAAGTTTGGGAAATTTGGCTGATTGGTTAGTTGTTTTTCTGTTCTTATGAACACTTGACAAATGTTTTGTCAAGCATTTTTAGGCTCATGACAGTTTCTAGGTCAAATTTCAGTTTTGATCATTGCATCTTTAGAAGTAAAGCTAACACAGAAATAGTTCTTTCTCAGTGATTGCAATGGCTGCTGATTAGCTGCATGCTGGTTGTTGAAGTCATAGCAACATGTCCTACTTACTATCTTTTAGGCATCTTAATTAAGTTTCTTCAGGCTTTGAACATATGACTACAAAAGAGTTTTATCTCCTGGGAAAAATGAATAAGTTCTTTTACTGGAGAACAACTTGATAGAGTCAATTAAGCATTTTTTTCTAATGTTCATTTCTGAAAGGGTAAGCTAGAAATTATGTGCACTCCTTTCTTTTATTTTTTTCCTTTCAGTTTTCATAATTAAAATTTCTTTAGGCAGACTTAATCTTTTCATTTAAAAAAGATTAATTTTCAAGTTGTTGGGTGCTGTTTTTTGGGTTACTAAGCTAAACATATCCAGCAATAGCAAGAAGTTCATTGCAGTTAGCTATAGTGACAACAAATGTGTACCCAATTTTTGTTTTTAAATAAGTCTTAGGACATTTTGTATGTACATATTTTTTTTTAGTCAGCAATATTGTCTTTAGAGAAGATAGCTACAATCATATTGTTTTTCTAGAGAAAGGTAGATTTGGGAAGGTAAAATAATTTTTTTCTCTAATACTGTATACCATATTGTTATGGATTGAATTGTATCCCAAAAAATACCTGTCAACTTGGCTGGGCCATGATTCCCAGTATTATGTGATTGTCCACCATTTTGTCATCTGATGTGATTTTCCTATGTGTTGTAAATCCTGCCTCTGTGTGTGAAAACTCTTAACTTTATAATTCTATGTCTCCAAAAGAGTCTTTATGTAGGGAGAAATTACAATTACTTGTCACTTACAAAATGACAAAAATTGTTTTCTATTCATATGTGTCTTAGTTACCGAGTGCTGCTATAAGAGAAGTACCACAAGTGGGTGGCTTTAAAGAACAGAAATTTATTCTCTCACAGTCTAGGAGGCTAGAAGTCTGAATTCAGGTTGCCAGCTCCAGGGGAAGGCTCCCTCTCTCTGTCAGTTCCGGGGGAAGGACCTTATCAATCTTCCCCAGTCTAAGAGCTTCTAAGTGCAAGGACCCTGGGTTCAAAAGACATGCTATTCTCCTGGCTTTTGTTTCTTGGTGGTATGAGGTCCCCATTATCCTAGTCCATCTGAGTGGTGACTCCATCCTTTGATACTGGGGCAGCTCGGTTTCCTGTGTTCCTTGTCTCTTCAGCTTCTGCGTCCTGGTTCCTTGGCCTCTTGGCCCCTCAGCCCTCACTGCCCGTCTGCCCTGCTGGGGCAAGTGTTCCAAAGCTCTTTAGCTCCACTGATAAGTGCCTGGAGGCACCCTACTCTACCAGCAAACCTCAGCTAGAAGGCACTCAGCTCTTTTGCTCCATGGGTCGGCAAGCCTAGCTCCACCGATTAGAGCCTGGAGGCACCTCATTCTGCCAGGAAGCCTCCTGCTCCGTGGGTCAGCTCCATCCCTGTCTTGCACTGGTCTCCTGGTTCTGCTGGGGTTTCCAAGGAGCGGCTTTTTTTGTTTGTTTGTTTGCAACCAAACTCTTAACCACTGGGCCACCAGGGCTCCATTAACATCACAGAGGCAGGATTTACAACACATAGGAAAATCACATCAGATGACAAAATGGTGGACAATCACATAATACTGGGAATCATGGCCCAGCCAAGTTGACAGGTATTTTTTGGGATACAATTCAATCCATAACAATATGGTATACAGTATTAGAGAAAAAAATTATTTTATCTTCCTAAATCTACCTTTCTCTAGAGGAACAATATGATTGTAGCTATCTTCTCTAAAGACAATATTGCAAGTTTTGGAAATATGCTTTTGTAACAAATCCTCATGTGACTTTTACAAAAACTAAAGTTTGGAAACCGCATGCTACTTTGACTGTAATCACTACACTCTATGGGGCAGTTTTACTCTGTCCTATAGGGTCGCTTTGAATCGGAATAGACTCCTTGATGGCAATGAGTATGAGTATGTTAATGAGGAAGGATTAGAGGTAGTTATGTTAATGAGGAAGGACTCAATCTACAAGATTAGCTTGTGTCTCAAGTCAACCTCTTCTGAGATATAAAAGAAAGAAGCAAGCAGAGAGACGGGGGCCTCATACCACCAAGAAATAAGAGCCAGGAGAATAGCACGTCTTTTGGACCCAGGGTCCCTTTGCTGAGAAACTCCTGGATTGGGGAAGATTGATGACAAGGAGCTTCCTCCAGAGCTGACAGAGAGAGAAAGCCTTCCCCTGGAGCTGGCACCCTGAATTGGGACTTCTAATCTCCTCGACTGTGAGAGAATAAATTTCTCTTTGTTAAAGCCATCTACCTGTGGTATTTCTGTTATAGCAGCACTAGATAACTAAGACAATTTAGTACTGACAGTGGGGTGCTGCTCTAACAGATACCTAAAATGTGGAAGTGGTTTTGAAACTGTGAATGGATAGAGGCTAGAAGAGTTTTAAAGTGCTTTATAATAAAAGCCTAGATTGCCTTAAAGAGACTGTTGGTAGAATTATGGACATCAAAGACCGTTCCGGTGACGACTCAGAAGGAAGTGAGGAGAGCTGTTACACTGGAGATAGTGCAAAAGCAAGAAGCAGCAGTGGAGAACTGGCAACAGCAGAACCAGGAGACCAGTGCAAGACAGGGATGGAGCTGACCCACGGAGCAGGAGGCTTCCTGGCAGAATGAGGTACCTCCAGGCTCTAATCGGTGGAGCTAGGCTTGCCGACCCATGGAGCAAAAGAGCTGAGTGCCTTCCAGCTGAGGTTTGCTAGCAGAGTAGGGTGCCTCCAGGCACTTATCAGTGGAGCTAAAGAGCTTTGGAACACTTGCCCCAGCAGGGCAGACGGGCAGTGAGGGCTGAGGGGCCAAGAGGCCAAGGAACCAGGACGCAGAAGCTGAAGAGACAAGGAACACAGGAAACCGAGCTGCCCCAGTATCAAAGGATGGAGTCACCACTCAGATGGACTAGGATAATGGGGACCTCATACCACCAAGAAACAAAAGCCAGGAAAATAGCACGTCTTTTGAACCCAGGGTCCTTGCACTTAGAAGCTCTTAGACTGGGGAAGATTGATAAGGTCCTTCCCCCGGAACTGACAGAGAGAGGGAGCCTTCCCCTGGAGCTGGCAACCTGAATTCAGACTTCTAGCCTCCTAGACTGTGAGAGAATAAATTTCTGTTCTTTAAAGCCACCCACTTGTGGTACTTCTCTTATAGCAGCACTCGGTAACTAAGACACATATGAATAGAAAACAATTTTTGTCATTTTGTAAGTGACAAGTAATTGTAATCTCTCCCTACATAAAGACTCTTTTGGAGACATAGAATTATAAAGTTAAGAGTTTTCACACACAGACTGATGGTAGAAAAAGGCTATATTATTTAACTGTATAAGTCAACTTGAACAGAATTTCATAGTCTTCAGTTCATTGATTTCCAAGCAAATCTGATCAAATCAGACTTCCCTGGCAAGATTTTGGCTTTTTCATTTAATTTCTTGATTAAGAGAAGCCTATTTGCAATTCCTGGATCCAATACTTTGGAAAAAATTATCTAACCCCCACCAATCTTCAGTTATTTTATTTGTTATCTCTAGGCACAATACCTCATGGAGTCACTGGGATGAGTAAATAAGGAAGTGATGTAAAATAGTTGAACAATGTATCTGGTCAAGAGAAAGTACTCAATAAAATACACACACATGCAAACACACACACACGATTGAGTCTGAAATCTTCTTAAGAAGATGTGTTAAGTCTTGTTTTTTTTTTAATCTATCACATGGGAAATTTATTTTTGTGAGCATAAGACTACAGTTAACTTTGTTCTTATTTTTCAAAGCCAGTAAACACTGTAATCGTATTTTTTTTTAATATACTGATAAGATACAGCTTTATGGATCTAAACACTTGTTGCCATTTAGTCTATTCCAATTCAGAGAGACCCTCTAGGACAGAGTAGAACTGTCACATATGGTTCCCAAGGCTGTAATCTTTATGGAAGCCGGTTGTCACATCTTTCTCCTGTGGAGTGGCTGGTGGGTTTGAACCACTGACCTTTCAGTTAGCAGCCAAGTGCTTAACCACTCAGTGCTCCTTATGGATAGAAAATATTATTAAGAAATAAATTAGAATAAATTATAATTAAGAGCAAGACACTGCTGAAATGAGTTTAGGAATGCTACTAAACATCAGAACTTGCTAAGTGTTTCCACATAATCCATTCATCAAGCAGTTTTTAAGTAGTTGCTGTTTGCTGCATAGTGTACTCAGTGTTAGATATTGCCAGTACCAAAGTGAATGAAATACGATACTGATACATTAGTAAACCAGTACGAGTTTCAGGGTATAGCAGGTGGTGTCATAGAAGTTTATATGGAGTACTAGAGGTAAAAGAGAGTAGTCAAAATTCCTACTGAAATGTCAGTGAAGGATTCTTAGGGACAGTCTAGAGCTGAGTCATAAAACATGAAAGGTTTACCTGAGACATGAATCAGGGTAAGGGCATTCTAGGCTGAAGGAGAAGTATGAATAAAGGCATTGAAGTGAAAAAACATGAGGTGTTCAAAGAATTGTAAGCAGCTCAGTATGACTGGAGTGTAGCAGTGTGGGAGGTGTGCATTGCTCAAAAAGGCTAAAGAGGTAGACAAGAGGTGGACTAGGGGGTCTTGTATGACATACTAAATAGTTGGCCTTTAGTGCAGTATGCTTGGGGAGCCACTGTTGGGTATTTAGTAAGTGGATAAAATACTTAGATTTTCACTTTAGAAAGATAATTCTAGCAGCAATGGAGATGACAGATATGGTAAGTGGCATATTAGAAACAATAGGAAAGTCCAAGGGAGGTAACTTTTAAGATCAGAGATAAAACAATATCAAAGTACAGGCGGGCCCCGGATGATGAAAGAGTTCTGTTCCTAAGTCTGTCTTTAAGTTGAATTTGTACATAAGTCAGAACAGTTAGGTACTGTTTGAATCTAACATCAGTTATTCAAATGTTTGTCTTACCAAAAACCACTCTGTTGTTGTCGAGTTGCTTCGAAGTCAGGGTTTCCAAGGAGCAGCTGGTGGATTCAAACTGCCAACCTTTCGGTTAGCAGCTGAGCTCTTAACCACTCTACCACCAGGGCCGCATGTTTGTCTTAGTATGTAGTGCACCTTTCTTTGGAGCCCCGGTGGCACAGTGGTTAATAGCTACAGCTACTAACCAAAAGGTCAGCAGTTCAAATCCACCAGACACTCCTTGGAAACCCTATGGGACAGTTCTACTTTCTGTGCATAAAAAGCATTAAAGAAACATTTCCAGATACAGTAAAACATCTTTAACATAATAATACAATAATAATAATATTTTGATGCACATCCCAAAGTAGCACCTGTTTATTATTATGAACCATTGTTTGTACCTCAAATTTTTATTATAATAGGCTTTATGGGGGTTAGTTTGTAACTACGGGTTGTACGTAAGTCAGACGTTTGCAACCTGGGGACTTCCGGTACTAGAAAATATAATCTAACAGTATTTTAAAAATCATCATGTCCAAGTAAATTGATTGTATTGGAAACATGATTCAAGATCTGAAATTTCATTTTCAGTGTTTAAAGTAGAAAAGCCAAATAATCATCTCAGTAGATACAGAAAGCAGATTTAATAAATACTATATTAATTTATGGTAAAAATTATAAGAAAAATAGGAATGGTATGTAATAATCATAACCTGATTTAGGGCATCCTACAGAAACTGACAAGTAACATTGAATTTAATGGTGAAACACTAGAAGCGTTCCCAGTAAAGAGGAGGACAAGATGCTTACTGTGGCCATTACTGTTCAGCACTGTCCTAGATATCCTAACCAGTGGAATCAGAAAAGAAAAATAAATTGTAAGTAGGAAGATTGGGTAAAAAAAAAGAAAAAAAAAATTTGTCATTAATCAAGGTGATACAATTGTATGGACAAACAGAAGACACAAGAGCAAAGATGCTTGGCATGAGGTCAGTGTGTATAATCAAGAGCATTCCTATATGTCAAAATACCAAAACAAAGGTAATTTAAAAATCCAACTCACAATAGCAGTAATTTCTGTAAGAAACCTATGATTAAATGTAACAAAAATATATAAAATTTTAAAGGAAAATGTTTAAATAGTGTTGAAGAAAATGAAAGTAAACACAAATATATGAAAAGATATACTTGGTTACAAAATGTCTGGTCTCAATATCATAAATGTGTTAATTCTTTTTGAACTTATTATATATGTATCCAATGCAAGTCCAATAAAATACCAAAGAAATAATGAATTCTAATAATAATTTCTAAATAATCCATGGGTTAAAGAGGAATTGACAAGCAAATTTAGAAAATATTTTAAGTGAATAAAAATTAAGTGCACAATTAATAAATTTAGTGGGATGAATCAAAGTGTGCTTATATTCCTATTTTGCTGAGAGGTTTTGTCAGGAGTGGGTGTTGGACTTTATCAAATATCTTTTCTGCATTGATTGAGATGATCATGTGATTCTTTTGTTTCATTTATGTGGTGGATTATGTTGATTGATTTCCTAATGATGAACCATCCTTGCATACCTGATATGAATCCCACTTGGTCATGGTATATTATTTTTTTGATATGCTGTTGAATTCTATTGGCTAGAATTTTACTGAAAATGTTCGCATCTATATTCATGAGGGATATTGGCCTGTAATTTTCTATTTTGTGGAGTCTTTGCCTGGCTTTGGTATCAGGGTTGTATTGGCTTCATAGAATGAATTCAGGATTATTCCTTCCTTTTCTATGCTCTGAAATAGTTTAAGTAGTATTGGTGTGAGCTCTTCTCTGAATGTTTGGAAGAATTAGTGAAGCCATCCAGGCCAGGGCTTTTTTTGTTGGGAGTTTTTTTATACCTCTTCAATCTCTTCTTTTATTATGAATCTTTTCAGACTTTCTCTGTTTGTGTTAGTTTAGGTAGGCAGTGTTTTTCTAGAAATTTGTCCATTTCCTCTAGGTTTTCCAATTTGTTGGAGTACAGTTTTTCATAGTATTCTGTTATGGTTCTTTTTATTTCAGTCGGTTCCATTGTAGTGTCACCCATCTCATTTCTTATTCAGGCTGTTTGCTTCCTCTCCTGGTTTTCTTTTGTCAATTTTTGTCAATTTTGTCAATCTCTTCAAAGAACCAACTTCTGGCCTTGTTGATTCTTTCCTTTGTTTTTCTGTTCTCTATTTCATTTATTTTTGCTCTGATCTTTATTATTTCCTTTCTTGTGACTGTGGGCTTCTTTTACTGCTCTCTATTTGTTCGAGTTATAGGGTTAATGTTTTGATTTTGGCCCTTTCTTCTTTTTTGATGTGTGCATCTATTGCTATAAAGAGTTCTCTGAGCACTGCTTTTGCTGTGTCCCAAAGGTTTTGGTAAGACATGTTTTCATTCTCATTTGATTCTAGGAATTTTTAAATTTCATCTTTGATTTCTTCTGTTATCTACTGGTTTTTATGTAAGGTGTTATTCAGTTTCCATGTATTTGATTTTTTTCCCTTGCTCTTCCTGTTATTGATTTCCATGAACTACAGCCTACATGACCCTGAGACCAGAAGTACTAGATGGTGCCTAGCTACCACTACCAACTTCTCTGACTGGGATCACAACAGAATGTCCTGGGCAGAGCAGGAGAAAATTGTAGAACAAAAAATCAAATTCACAAAAAAGACCAGACTTACTGATCTGACAGAGACTGGAGAAACCCCCGAGACTATGGCCCTAAGACACCCTTCTGACCTGGAACTGAAGCCATTCCTGGAGACCACCTCCCAGCCAAACAATAGACAAGCACGTAAGATAAACAGTAACACTCAAGAGGAACATATTCCTTAGAACAATCAATTGTATGAGATCAAAAGGGCATTCATTATCTGCCCAAAAGCAAAGATGAGAAGGCAGGAAGACGTAAAAAATCAGGACAAAAGAAAATGGGGAACTCAGAGTGGAAATGCGAGCACTGACACATTGTGGGGAATGAAACTAAGGTCATGAAACACTTTATGTACAAACTGTTGAATGGGAAACTAATTTTCTCTGTAAACTTTCATCTACTGCACAATTTAAAAAAAAAAAAAGAGTGCCTACAAGAAAAATTTAACATTAAGCACTGATATTTGAAAAGAACAAAGGTCTCAAATCAGTGCTCTGGGCTTTGACATTAAGATTGCAAGTAGAAAGAGAAATGCTAATTAAACCCAAACCAGTAGAAGGAAATAAAGAATAAATAATAAAGATAAGAACAAACATTAATGAAATGGAAAACATAAAAACAGTATAAAAATCAACATTACCAAAGTCTGATGCTTTGAAAAGTTCAATATAATTGGTAAACCTCAAGTCAGACAAACCAAGAAGAAAAGAGAGAAGAAATACATCTCAATATCAGGAATGAAAGAAGGGACATCAAACACTACAAGGGAACACTACACACAACTTTAAGCCCTGAAATTAGACAGCTTAGAAGGAATAACCAAATCTCTTGAAAGATGCAAGCTTAAAAAGCTCACTCAAGAAGAAACTGATAACCTGAATAGTCTTATACGCATCAAATAAATTGAGTTAGTAGTTGTAAATCTTGCAATAAAGAGAACTTCAGGCACAAATGTCTTCTCTGGTAAATTTGACCCAAAATTGAAGGAAAAAACAATGCCAACTCTATTATAATGTCTTCCAGAAAAAATAATAGGAAGAAACACTTTCCTACTCGTTTGATGAGGCCAGCATTACCTTGATACCAAAACACCCCCACCCCACAAATAATACTGAAGATCACTATCTTTCAGGAGCGTAGATGCAAACATCCTCAAGAGAATTTTAGCAAATTGAATACAGTATATAAAATATCTAAACCAAATGAGGTTTATCATGAAAAAGCAAGGCTGGTTTAACATTAGAAAAATAAATCTATATAAGTCACCATAAGAACACATGGAGAAAAAAACCCATATAATCATATCAAAAGATGTAGAAAAAAGCATTTGACAAAATTTAACATCTATTCTTAACACACTAGAAAAAGAAGTGAAATTTCTTAATCTGATAAAGGGCATCCACAAAAATCTTACAGCTCACGTGATAGTTAATGGTGAAAGATGAATATTTTTCTTCTAAGTCTGTAAACAGTTATTATTCACAAAACTTACATCTGATAAAGGACTTGTATGCTGAATGTAGGAGCCCTGGAGCCCTGGTGGTGCATGGTTAAGTCCTTGGCTGTTAACCAAAAGATTAACAGTTCCAATCCACTAGCAGCTCCTTGGAAACCCTATGGGGGCAGTTCTACTCTGTCCTGTATGGTCACTATGAGTCAGAATCAACTCGATGGCAAAAAGTTTGGTTTTTGTTTTTGTTTTTGGTGGTGCAGTGGTTAAAGCATTCAGCTGCTAACCAAAAGGTTGCCCGTTTGAACCCATCAGCATGATACCTGAGATTGAGCAGTCAGTCCAGGAGGATGCCATAGTTTTAACACGTATGCCTGACTTAAAGGTGATGTTGAGATTAACTGTAGCGATTGGATATAAAACTATAATTCATTATAGGAGCCACTAATGGATCTGAATTTTGATGCCCAAATCATGGAGAGGAATGGCAGATCCAACATTCAGTCAAATTACTGGCAGTAGTTACTGATTGGACAAATTTAACTAAGGCATTTTCTCTTTAGGCGTTAATGGGAATTAGGCATTAATGGGAATTACTGAAAGCAGTAAAATAAAATTTAAGAAGGGCTTCATAATGAAGAAAAACTATCAAAAGTAATATAATAAAGCAAATAACATAAAAATCACAGCCATAATAAAGTAAGTTCCTTTGGCTACCTGTATGAGAAAATAAAATTTTACCAGGGGATAATATCACAAGTTTTTAGTACAGCTAACAGCATGAGAATAGCTACCACTATGAAGCAAAGTCCAAAAATTTCACCAGAGTTCATGGAGTCTTGTTCTGTGATCTTGGGATTAGCCATCTACTTCTGAAGTCATCTGCTTCTGGCTGCTGGGGCATTTTAGTTTGAATTTTAAGCCTCCAGATGGCTGACAAGTCGAAGGGGGTGCTTTAACTCTCTTTAGTTGTGACAGGTGAATCTACAGTTTAAGTCCTTCTAGTTTAGCTGCACAGGGGCTAGTTAAGAACTAAATAGGGTCATTTCCAATGGGGTTCTGATAAGTCCTTTAGTTGATGTCTTTTCCAATATATGTATTCTCCAGGGGCAAGGTTAGGTAGATTGAGATGTTTGTTTTTTGATCTTCAAAGGCTTCTTTAATCTGCAAAAGACATTTCTTAGAGTTCTGCATTAGGGACTGGCACTATTTCAGTAAATCAGCTTATGCAATGTTAGGGTTAGTGTAAACAACATAAGGGAAGATCATAGTTCTTCCAGCAATTAGTTCATGAGGAGTAAGTTTATGGTGTAGACCTAAGATTTAAAAGGACTAAAGGGAGGACTTTAGTCCAAGGTAAACTTAAACTTACACAAAGTTTTGCAGGCTTGGCTCTGATTATTCCATTAGTCCTTTCCACTAAACCATAAGATTAAGGATGATAGGGACAATGTAGTCTTTGGTAGATGGGAAAGACTCAGCATAGTTCTTGAACAACCTGACCAGTAAATGGGTTCCTCAGTCACTACAAAGAGTTTTTGGTGCTACTCACTTGGGTACAATATTTTCAAAGAATTTCTTTGCTACAAAGGTTACTGTAGCATGCCAGGAAGAAAAAGCCTGTACCCAACGTGAAAATCTAAACCATTACTAAGACATATTTATAGCGATTTAAAGGTGACAGCTGGATGAAATCTACTTGCCATTCAAGCATAGTTCTGGAAGATAAAGGATACTGAACAGGCAAAACTTTGAGATTTTCCAGAATTATAGTGGAGGTAAATAGGGCAGTAGGTAGTTACATATAAAGCAGCCTCAAAAACTTCCCCACCAATATTTTTTCATGATTTCAGTCATTTTATCATGTCCTAAGTAGGAACTTCCATGTAGGGCTCGCATCATAGGAACATGCGTACATTTGAGTAAGACTAATTTCTTGTTAGGTCCAGTCCTTAGTTTAGTATCAGGGTCTTGGTAGCAGCCTTTTTTTCCCCCATTTTTCTACTTCATTTACTTGAGTTAATTGTTGGTGTTTTAAAAGTTTTTCTGATGTTAATCCAGAAAAATTATGATCATTAATGAATAAATCAGGATAGTCTCCATCCTTAGTCCTCATAAGGGCTGAGACAGCCTAAGAGGCGACTTATTTGGCTACCTTGTCAGCAAGGTTATTTCCTCTAATTTCTTCAGTTTTGGGGCACTCCTTTAGTTTGGTGTGCTTGTATTTTTATTACTGCAATCTTAGAAGGAACTACTAGAGCTTCTAAAAGTTTAGCTACTAAGGTTCCCTTTTAATAGTACTGTCAGAGGAGGTTAAGAATTCTATTTCCAAAGCATACCAAAATCATGTACAATTCCAAAACAATATGGAATCAGTGTAAATGATAATGGAGTTTCCAGCAGCAATTTTGCAAGCTCCGATGAGGGTTATTATTTCAGGCTGTTGGTCTGAAGTTGCCTCAGGGAGCACATGACTTTCAAGCACTTCAGTAGAAGTTGTAACAGCATATCCAGCCTGGTAGAAGTATTTGGGTTGGGCTTTAACCAGGAGCCATCCACAAATAAAACTAAATCAGGATTAGTTGAAAGAGTCTATTTTAAGTCCTTTTGAGTGGTCAGTGATTGTTCAGTTAAACAGTCATGAGAATGACAGTCATTTTCATTAACTATGGGGAAAAGGGTAGCTAAATTCAAACAGGCCACAGAATGGAGTCTAACATAGAAGGCAGATAGAAGGACTTCGTAAGAAGTGAGTCTGCTAGCAGAAAAGATGTTGAGTTAAAGCAAAATTAAGGCAGGTGTAACATGGGGCACATAATGTCCAGAAAATTACCTAACACTCTATCAGAAGTAGTTTCTACTAACTTGGCAGTGGCAGCTACAGCTCTAAGGCAGGGAGTGTAACCTTGAGCTATGGGGTTGAGTTGCAGACTGTAGTAGTCTACAGGTCCCTGTTTGTCCTCCATGGTTTTAAGTCAATACACCTAGAGTGTTTACAGATATTTCATGTACAAATAGAGAAAAATCTAGATGATAGGGAAACCTAAGGCGGATATATTCATTAATGCTTCATATAGTTTAACTATAGCTTCTTAATCTTCTGAAGTAATTTGGAATGGACCTGGCTGATTGGCCTTTAAATATTTGTATAAAGTCTGAGGTAAAAGAGGAAAATTTTGAATCCAGTTTTGGCAGTAGTCATAGAGTCCTAGGAACCCTCACAGCTGTTTTATAGTTCCAGGTATAGGGAAGGCAAAAATAGCTTCTTTCCATTTAGGATAAATAGAAATGCCTTCTGCAGAAATTAAATGGCCTAAATACTTGACAGATGGCTGGGCTGGGCCAGTTGTAGTTTTTCTTTAGAAACTTTATGTCCTGTGGCAACTAAATGTTTTAACAAGATTTCACTATCTTCAAGGCAAGCCTGCTGGGAGGCAGAGAAGACTAGTAAATCATCAACATATTATTGCAACATTGTGGACTTATTGGCAAACCGTAAGGGCTGCAAATCCGCATGCAAAATCTGAGAGATATATGTGGGAGATTCAGTGAACCTCTGGGGCATTACAATCCAAGTAAATTGTTGATTTTCCTAGATAAAGGAAAACAAATACTGACTTTCAGGATGAACAGGAATGCTAAAGAAGGTACTGCAAAGATCCGCAGCCATAAAATGAATTGCACCTGAGGGATTTTAAAACAGAAAAACCAAACGCACTGCCGTTGAGTCGATTCTGACTTACAGTGACCCCACAGGACATAGTAGAAGTACCCCATAGTGTTTCCAAGAAGTGGTTGGTAAATTCATACTGCCGACCTTTTGGTTAATAGCTGAGCTTTTAACTGCTGTGCTACCAGGCCTTTGAGAAAACATTAGAAAATAATAAATGGGGATTAGGAACTACCGGGAATCTGGAAGTAACAATGCAATTGATTGCGCCCAAATCTTGAACAATTCTCTAGCTTCTATCATTTACTTTCTGAACTGGGAGGCTAGGGTGGTGCAAGGAACAATGAGGCCTTTAGAAATAAAATTTTGCATTATTGGAGAAAGTCCTTCTTTGACTTCTCATTTGAGGATAGTGGGGAATTTTCGACAAAGGTTCAGATAGATCTATTTGGATTTTAATTGGTTCTGCAGACAAGACTCATCCTACGTCAGTAGATACAGTGGAACAAAGGTTTCAGAAACTGAGAGAAGGGCCTCTAGGGGGAGAGGACTAGGCTGGGCTGAGTCTTGAAGAGGCAGGACAAGTGCTTGCAGACAGCAAATAATTTCCTTTTTTTCTTGAACATTATCTAATTCATGGTCTGTTTGTTTATGAGTGTCAGGCAGGTTCAATAAAATTTCCCCCTTTTCATTGAATTGCAAATGGCAATTCCATTTAGATAAGAGATCTCTTCCTTCACACACCATAAATGAATGGCTTTATATATAGTTGTTAAAAATTACAAACAACTCAAATTTCTTTCAACTGGTGAATGGAAAAACAAACTGTGTTACAGTCATACTATGGAATACTACTCACCTGTAAGAAGAAAAAAACTGCCGATAAACTACTGATAATGCAACAGCATGGATGAGTCTCAAAAGCGTTAGGCTAAGTGAATGAAGCCAGACTCCAAAGACTACATATACTAATAATCTATTTATGTGACATTCCAGAAATGGCAAATATGTAAGAACAGAAAACACACTAGTGGTTATCAGGAGCTGGGAAAGGGGTGAGTGGTTAAGAAGGAGGATAAGAGACTTTTTCTCTATTGTGGTAGTGGTGATGTGACTGTATGCATTTTTTCAAAAACCATAAAACTATAAACAAGAAGGATGGATTTCATTGTATGAATTATATCTCTCTATAAAACAAGTACCCCATGCATCTGTCAGTTTGTCATACTGTGGTAGATTGTGTGTTGCTGTGATACTGGAAGCTATGCCACCCATATTTCAAATACCAACAGGGTCACCCATGGTGGACAGGATTCAGCTCAGCTTCCAGGCTAAAACAGACCAGGAAGAAGGATCTAGCGGTCTACCTCTGAAAACACTGGCCAGTGAAAACCTTATGAATAGCAGCACAACATTGTTGGAAGTCACTCAAAATATGACTGGGGAAGAGCTGCCTCCTCAAAGTAGAGTCAACCTTAATGACTTGGATGGAGTCAAGTTTTCTTTCAGGACCATCATTTGCTGATGTGGCACTACTCAAAATGAGAAGGAAAAGCTGCAAACATCCATTAATAACTGGAACATGGAATGTGTGAAGTATGAATCTAGGAAAACTGGAAATCATCAGACATGAGTTGGACCACATAAAGATTGATATCTTAGGAATTAGTGAGCTGAAATCTATTGGCATTCGCCATTTTGAATCAGACAGTCATATGGTCTAATATGCCAGGAATGACACATTGAAGAGGAATGGTGTTGCATTCATTATCAGAAAGAGCATTTCATCTGTCCTGAAGTACAGTGCTGACAGTGATAGGATAATATCCATACACCTACAAGGAAGACCAGTTAATATGACTATTATTCAAATCTACACACCAACCAGTAATGCCAACAATGAGGAAATTGAAGATTTTTACCAACTTCTGCAGTCTGAAATTGATCAAACATGCAATCAAGATGCACTGGTAATTACTAGGAGTGGAATGAGAAAGTTAGAAACAAAGAAGAATTGATAGTTGGAAAATGTAGCCCTGGTGATAGAAATGATGCCAGAGATCACATGATAGAATTTTGCAAGACCAACGACTTCTTCATTGCAAATACCTTTTTCAACAACATAAATGGTGGCTATACACGTGGACCTTGCCAGATGGACTACATAGGAATCAAATTGACTACATCTGTGGAAAGAGATGATAGAAAAGCTCAGTATCATCAGTCAGAACAAGGCCAGGGGCTGACTGTGGGCAAATTGGCTGTAAAAGTCACTTTGAGGACTATGGTGCACCTGACCCAAACCGTAGTGTTTTTAATAGCCTCACATGCATGTGAAAGCTGGACAATGAAAAATGAACTCCAAAGAAGAATTCATGCCTTCGAATTACAGTGTTGGCAAAGAATATTGAGTATACCATGGACTGCCAGAACGAACAAATCTGCCTTCGAAAATCTACAGCCAGAATGCTTCTTAGAAGCAAGGATGGCAAAACTTCGTTTCAGGTACTTTGGAGATGTTATCAGGAGGGACCAGTCCCTGGAAAAGGACACCATGCTTGGTGTCAGTGACAAAGAGAAAGACCCTCAATGAGATGGATTGACACAGTGGCTGCAACAGTAGGCTCAAGCATAACAATGATTCTGAGGATGGCACAGGACCAGGACGCATTTCTTTCTGTTGTACATAGGGTCACTATGAGTTGGAACCGACTTGACAGCACCTACAAACAACACAAAACAAGTCGAATCTGAAGCAGATATGATTAAACCTTTTTGTTGTTGTCGGTTGCAGTCAGCTTGGCTCAGACTCATGCAAACCTTGTGTATGATAGAACAAAACATTGCTTTGTCCTGTACTATTTTAATAATTACTGGAATGTTGGAGTGCATTGTTCTGAGTATTGTGTGAATCCACCATATTGAGGGTTTTTCTCATTTTCATTGACTGTCTACTTTACCAACCATGATGTTGTTTTCTAGCGATTCGTCTTTCCTGATGATATGTTTGAAGTAAGCAAGTTGACGTCTTACCATCCTCTCTTCTAAGGAGCATTCTGGTTGTATTTCTCCTAAGACTGATTTGTTGGTCTTTTTGGCACTCTATGGTACATTCCATATTCTTTGCCAACACCACAGTCGGAATGTATCGTTGCTTCTGTCTTCCTTTTTCATTGTTCAGCTTTCTCATGTATATGAGGTGATTGAAAAGACCTTGGTTTGAGTCAGGAGCACCTTAGTCACTGTATGGATTAAGGATTATGTAAATCTGTCTCAACAGTACACAGGCTTTAATAGATGCTTAAAATTAACTATTACAAATTTTATTACTTGATGAAATAATGAGACCAGCTAGAGACAGAAAAGGCCTTAAACAACAAGTTATATCAATTAAAAATTTTTACAGAAAAAGAATGGTGTCAACCACAAAACGTTGTTTACCTCACTCGTGGTTAAAGTTTAAGTCACTTCCTCTGAATCTTCCAGCTTGCAGCTGTCTTTCAGATCAGCCAATTAAAACTAGAATCCCAGGCATGTGCGGTAAGAGACCAGATTGACCGCCACATGGCCCCATCCCATAATAAGTACTGCCTAGGAACCAAAAGACCCATGCTAAGGAACCAAAATCACCTGACATACGTCATCGAGCGATGACCGAGCCCAGAAGGGAGAAGTCTGTCAGCCACTTCCCTGCCAAATCCTAGCCCGATCCCTTTTTGAATATGTATGAAATTAATGAATATGTATGACTTCCCCTTTCCCGCCTAGTACAAAACTTTCTCCAGCCCTTTGTTCGGCAAGAGACTGCTTTGGGACTGATTCCCTTGTCTCCTTATTCGCTTCTATACCTTGCTTTAAATCCACTTGACTCTTAGTTATTCTTAATGAGAGTACAAGCGGCAAACCATTGCGTTCAGTAACAATGATACTGTAAATCATAGGACAAAATGGTAAATCATAATGATAAAAATCAATGTATTCAATGGTAGAGCTCACAGAGCATGAAGTAGATGGCTATATTAGAATACATTAATGAGAATTACTACTGCTAATTATTATTATTTTAGGCTCAACATAGTGCAAGTTGATGTGATAAGTTTTGCTTATCTAGAAAAGTTGTGTTTAAATAACCTCTCAGGCAGTGTTGTGATTAAATATTCGGTAGTATAGATAAAATAGATAAAATAAGATAAAAATAGATAAAATAGATAAAAATAAACCATTATTCGTGGAATTTGAAATAGAATGAGGTAGAGAGCTTATAGTGTTTGAAAACTTATACCTTATAAAACTATATCTGGTCTTTATATTATTGTGGCAGCTATTTCTTAGTGTAAACTAAGTTTTTCTTCAAACACTTGATTCTAAAGAAATGAATATTTATTCTAATCAAAAGAAGTCTAATAGTAAAGGATAAATTTATTAGGAGCAATTGTAAAATATTTATTGGCATTTCTTCTCCATAAACATTCCAGAATTTCAGTATGTATAATTTTTCCATTAAATTGACATTTTTAGGCGTTACTTGGGCAATGATGAAATAGATAAAATACTGAATTAAGATACCACCTTTGATATAATTAAATATAAATATAGCTCCATGGCTAGCATTAGTTCTCAACCCGAATTGTGAATCAGAATCACCTGGGGAGATTTTAAAAACTCTGGTGGTTCAGTGGTTGAGAGCTCGGCTGCTAACCAAAAGGTCAGCAGTTTGAATCCAGCAGCCAAAACTTGGAAAACTTATGGGGCAGTTCTATTCTGTCCTATAGGTTATAGGGTTGGTATGAGTTGGAATCCACTCGAAGGCAGCAGGTTTGGTTTGGTTTTATTGATATTTGATCCACTCACAGAGATAGAGTTTTAAATGAGTCAGATTGTAGCCCAGAACATTGGCTTTTTAAAAAGAATTTAGTCTGTGAATCCAATATGGAACCAGAATGGCGAGCAGATGAATTAGAGACTAGAGTCTTTTATAGCTGTATTATTCATTTATAGGGATAGTATAATTGTTGTAAAAAAGAATATCCAAAATACAGTGGCTCACACAATGATTCATTTCTCTCTTTTAAGTCACATTCCAATGTAGATGTGGGGATGATGTCCAGAGTGGAATGGGGAAGGACCGGTCGCTTTTATTTGGTAGTGTCATGATCCCCTAAAGGCCTCAGAATCTTCCACATGGTAAATGAAGTAAGAGAGAACAAGGAGGATCAGTATGGGGTTTTTCAGTGTTCAGCCCTAAATTGGTATCTATCACTTCTACCCACGTTTCATTAACCAGATTCAGTCACAAAGCCTCACTGAAATCCAAAGAAATCTGGAATTCTTGTCTAAATGTGTGCTTGAAGGAAAGGTAACAGAGTTTGGTGAATACATAGCAAACTCTGCCACAGAAAGATAATTTAAAAGGCAATAGTAAATGCTAACTCATCAAAAATTGCTTTATTCCTTAAACTTTTGGTTAGAATATTGAAAAAATAATATTTAAATATTTATTTTTAAATGATCATCGAATTTTGATTAAAGTTTTTTGAGACTCACAGCAGTGATGAGAGGAGCATAGAGTCAGTGTTCAGGGGGCTATGGTGGACCTAGGAAGGCAGAGAGAATATTGGACTGATGTGTTAAATAATTCAGGAAGGTTAAGGAGAAGTCCAGTTGAGAGTCACACTTTTCAACACTTTGATCATCAGAGATCACCCTCTTAAGAAGAGCCAGAAACCCCTACTTTTATTTTGGTATTAATGTGTGTCTTATTTAGCGAGTGCTGCTATAGTAGCAGTACTGCATGTGGGTGGCTGTGAAGTGAGAAATTTATTTTCTCACAACTCTAGAGGCTAAAAGTCCAAATCAGGGTCTCTGCCTTGTCAGTTCCTTGCTTGTCGGTAGCCCCAGACATTCCTTGGTTCCCTAGTTTTCCCGGGTTTGTAGATAATCCTCACATGGCATCAGTCTTCTCCCATGTGTGTGAGAATTCTGCCAAAATATCTATTTATAGTTTGGAGGCAGAACACACTCTAGGGAAATTCCTCTTTTTTTTTTTTTTTTCTTTTTTCTTGAGCTTTAGTTGGAAGTTTACAGTTCAAGTTAGTTTCTCATACAAAAATTCATACACACATTGTTATGTGACCCTAGTTGCTCTCCCTATAATGTGACAGAACACTTCTCCTTTTCACCTTGGATTTCCCCTATCCATTCAACCAGTTCCTGTCCCTTTTTGCCTTCTCATCTCACCTCCAGACAGGAGCTGCCCATTTAGTCTCATGTATCTACTTGAGCTAAGAAGCACTCCTTTCATGAGTATCATTTTATGTCCCATAGTCCAGTATAATCTTTGTCTAAACAGTCAGCTTTGGGAATGGTTTCAGTTCTGGGCTAACAAAGAGTCCAGGGGCCATGTCTTCCAGGGTCTCTCCAGTCTCAGTCAGACCATTAAGTCTGATCTTTTTACTAGAATTTGAGTTTGCACCTCACTTTTCTCCTGCTCCATCAGGGACTCTCTGTTGTGGTCCCTGTCAGGGCAGTCATTGATGGTAGCCAGGCATCATCTAGTTCTTCTGGTCTCAGGCAGATAGGGTCTCTGGTTTATGTGGCCCTTTCTATCTCTTGGGCTAGTATTTTCCTTGTGTCTTTGGTGTTCTTCATTCTCCTTTGCTCCAGGTGGGTTGGACCAGTTGATGCATCTTAGATGGCTGCTTGCTAGCTTTTGAGACCCCAGACACCACTCACCAAAGTAGGATGCAAAACATTTTCTTAATAAACTTTGTTATGCCAACTGACCTAGATGTACTCTTAAAGCATGATCCCCAGACCCCTGCCCCTGCTACTCTGTCCCTCGAAGTATTTGGTTGTATTCAGGAAACTTCTTGGCCCTTTTGGTTTAGTCGAGTTGTGCTGACTTCCCCTGTAGTATGTGTTGTCCATCCCTTCACCTAAGATAACTATTATCTACTATTTAGTGAGTGAATACCCCTCTTCCTCCCTCCTCACCCTCGTAACCATCAAAGAATGTTTTCTTCTGTGTTTAAAACTTTTCTTGAGTTCTTATAATAGTGGTCTCATACAATATTTGTCTTTTTGCGATTGACTAACTTCATTCAGCTTAATGCCTCCCAGATTCATCCATGTTATGAAATGTTTCACAGATTGATCATTGTTCTTTATCATTCCGTAGTATTCTATTGTGTGAATATACCATAATGTGTTTATCCATTCGTCCGTTAATGGGGACCTAGGTTGTTTCTATCTTTTTGCTATTGTGAATAGTGCTGCAGTGAACATGGGTGTGCATATATCTATTTGTTTGACGGCTCTTATTTCTCTAGGATATATTGCAAGGAGTGGGATTGCTGGATTGTATGGTACTTCTATTTTTAGCTTTTTAAGGAAGTGCCAAATTGGTTTCCAAAGTGGTGTGCCATTTTACATTCCCACTAACAATGTATAAGTGTGCCAGTCTCTCCAACATTTATTATTTTGTGTTTTTTTTTGATTAACTGTAGATTTGTTGGGATGAGATGGTATCTCATTGTAGTTTTTATTTGCATTTCTCCAGTGGCTAATGATTGTGAGCATTTACTCACGTATCTGGTAGCTGCCTGAATGTCTTCTTAGGTGAAGTGCCTGTTCATATCCTTCACCCATTTTTTTATTGGCTTATTTGTCTTTTTGTTGTTGAGGTTTTGCAGTATCTTGTAGATTTTAAAGATGAGACGCTGATTGGATTTGTTGTAGCCGTTTTTTCCCAGTCTGTGGGTGGTCTTTTTACTCTTTTGGTGAAGTCTTTTGATGAGCATAAATGTTTGATTTTTAGGAGCTCCCAGTTATCTAGTTTCTCTTCTGATGTTTGTGCATTGTTAGGAATGTTTTGTAGTCTGTTTATGCCATGTATTAGGGCTCCTAGCGTTGTCCTTATTTTTTCTTCCATGATCTTTACGTTTTTGATTTTATATTTAGGTCTGTAATCCATTTTGAGTTAGTTTTTGTGCATAATGTGAGCTATTAGTCTTGTTTCCTTTATTTGAAGATGGATATCCGTTTGTTAAAAAGACTGTCTTTTCCCCAATTAATGGACTTTGGGCCTTTGTCAAATATCAGCTGTTCATAGGTGGATGAATTTATCTCTAGATTCTCAATTCTATTTCATTTGTCTATGTATCTGTTGTTGTACCAGTACCAGGATGTTTTGACAACTGTGGCAGTATAATAGGTTCTAAAATCAGGTAGTGTGAGGCCTCCCGTTTTCTTCTTCTTCAGTAATGCTTTACTTATTTGGAGCCTCTTCCCTTTCCATATGAAGTTGTGATTTGTTTTTCCATCTCATTAAAAACTGTCATTGGAATTTTGGTTGGGATTGCATTGTATCTGTAGATCACTTTGGGTAGAATTGACATTTTCACTATGTTGAGTCTTGCTATCCATGAGCAAGGTATATTTTTCCATTTATGTAGGTCTCTTTTGGTTTCTTGCAGTAGTGTCTTGTAATTTTCTTTGTATAGATCTTTTACATCTCTGGTTAGATTTATTCCTATGTACTTTTTCTTCTTGCAGGGTATTGTAAATGGTATTGATTTGGTGATTTCCTTGTGGTTCTTTTTGTTGGTGTAGAGGAATCCAACTGATTTCTGTGTGTTTATCTTGTATCCTGAAACTTTGCTGAAATTTTCTATTACTTCCAGTAGTTTTTTTGGGAATTCTTTGGGTTTTCTGTGTATAAGATCATATCATCTGCAAACAGAGATACTTTTACTTCTTCCTTAGCAATTTGGATGTCTTTTTCTAGCCTAATTGCTCTGGCTAAGACCTCCAGCACAATGTTAAATAAAAGTGATGATAAAGGGCAAGGAAAATGCTTTCAGACTCTCTCCATTTAGGATGATGTTGGCTGTTGGCTTTGTATAAATGCCCTTTATTATGTTGAGGAGTTTCCCTTCTGTTGCTATTTTGTTGAGAATTTTTTATCATGAATGGGTGTTGGACTTTGTCAAATGCCTTTTCTGCAACAATTGATAAGATCATGTGGTTCTTGTCTTTTGTTTTATTAATGTGATGGATTACACTGATTGTTTTTCTAATGCTGAACCATCCCTGCATACCTGGTATGAATCCCACTTGGTCACGGTGAATTATTTTCTTGATATGTTGTTGAGTCCCATTGGCTGAAATTTTGTTGAGGATTTTTACATCAATGTTCATGAGGGATACTGGTATGTAATTTTCTTTTTTTGTGGTGTCTTTACCTGGTTTTGGTATCAGGGCTAAGCTGGCTTCATAGAATGATTTGGGGAATATTCCATCTTTTTCTATGCTCTGAAATACCTTTAGAAGTAGTGGTGTTAACTCTTCTCTGAAAGTTTGGTAGAATTCTCCAGTGAAACTGTCAGGACCAGGGTTTTTTTTTGTGGGGAGTTTTTCTTTTTTTTTAAACTTAATTTAATTTTTTTTATTGTATTTCAGGTGAAGGCTTACAGAACAAATAGTTTCTCATGAAACAGTAGTACACATATTGTTTTATGACATTGGTTAACAACCCCACAACATGTC
>NW_004444203.1:1333582-1365604 GCF_000243295.1 Trichechus manatus latirostris
ATTTTCCATGAATTTGTCTATGATTTCTTCATGTTTTTCAGCTTTTTGCCTCAGCTTTTGGAGAATTCTGAGTATTAGAGATTTGAATTCCCTATCAGGTAGTGCTGGTGCTTTTTCTTCCACTGGATAGTCATCTGGTGTTTTATTTTGGACGCCTACTGGAACCATCTTGTCGTGTTTTTGTAAATGTTTTGATATTGTCTGCTGTCTTCAGGGCATTCAGTAGTTATTTTTCTCATTTATTGATTGTAGATTTGTTTGTTTTATCCCTTTTTGTTTAAAATTTGACTGTGTCTGAGCAGGCAGACTTTGTGGTTTTTGTTGTTTGCTCATCTGTGGGCACAATACTTTTTGCCTCCTTCTCCAATTGGCAGGGTCAGTCACTCAGATATGTATGGCAGGATAGGTCTAGCTGAAGAGGAGTTACTGGGATGGGTTGTTTGTGGCACTTACTACAGCCACCAGAGAGGGTCGATAACCAGAACAGGGCAGGTTCCAGTAGGTGCAGGTAGGCAGGATGTAGCAGGGAGATTGTTATGTGTGGTGCTAAGATGGATATTGGGGAGCGGAGAGAGGAACAGGAGCCAAA
This sequence comes from Trichechus manatus latirostris, assembly GCF_000243295.1. Lineage (NCBI taxonomy): Eukaryota > Metazoa > Chordata > Mammalia > Sirenia > Trichechidae > Trichechus > Trichechus manatus. The sequence continues at coordinate 1,334,172 of NW_004444203.1, forward strand.
AATATACAAACAAACAAAAAAGAATGCTAGGGGAGCTTGCCGTTGGAGTGGAGATATGAGAGACTATGAAATGGAGAAAAACAGAAAGGGGAAGAGGAAAAAACGAAAAGAATGAATAAATAAAAATCAGAAAGGTTAAAGAACCGCAAAGCTCCCAGGGATCCCACCGGTGCAGCTATGAGGCGTGGGGAAGTCACTCTCAGGTGTCGCAGTACAGCCTGGCTAGAAGGCATAGAGGTATACAACGCCAGGTATTCAGGGAACAGAAAGAGAAGGAAGATATAGAGAGATGTGAAACTGAGCAATGAAGAAAGACAAAATGGGAAAAAGAGGGAAAACAAAACAAAAGAAAACAAAAAAGAACAAGAAAGGCCCCCAAAAAAACAGAAAGAAAAAGAAAACCAAGAAAAAAAGAAATCCTCTCAGGGATCCCTATGCACATCTGTGCAAACAGAGGGGAAGTCTCATTGGCACGCAGCACCGCCTGGCCAGAAAGGGCTCCCAACTCAAGAAAAGGAAAATAAAACAAACAATTCAAAACAAACAAATGAACAAAAGCCCAGGGATCCCACCAGCGTGGCAGCCCAGACCGGGAAGCAGCTCCACACTCGAACGGAGCTCCACAGCCCCTCAGGAAGGAGCAAAGATGGCGCACGGAGCCAGCTATTTGAGCGAAAGGAGGGGGAGGTGGTGAGAGGTAAGGAAGAAATCAAAAGAAGTAGAAGAAAAAGCAACACTAGCAGCCAACAAATGGCACTCAGAGAGCCAGCTAGTGCGGGCTGGTGTTTCTCGGACAAGATACTGTGTCCGTGGGAAGCAGAGGGGGCCGAGCGTGAGTGAAGAAGGGTAGGGAGTGGGAAAGCATATATCACAAATTACCGGAGCTCTGCAGCCCCTCAGGAAGAAGCAAGGTGGCGCACGGAGCCAGGTATTTGAGCGAAAGGAGAGGGAGGTGGTAAGAGGTAAGGAAGAAATCAAAAGAAGCAGAAAAAAGCAACACCATCAGCCAACAAATGGCACTCAGAGACCCGGCCCGTTAGGGTGTGTGGAATCTAAGCAGACAGTGTTCCCCGGTCAAGAGATTGTGGCTGTGGGAAGCAGAGGAGCCCGAGTGGGGGTTAAGAATGGTGGGGGGTGGGAAAGCGTATATCGCAAATTACCCGTTGTTTTGTCTCCGTATGGACGCTCCGTGAGGCTGCTTTCTCGTACCCCGTTTGCTGGTCTCCGATAGGAGTCCAAGGTGGCGGATCCCCCTGCGTTAGCTGGTAGGAGACCTCTGCATGAATCTCTCCTCGCTCTCCGTTCTCTTTCAGTTTTCTCACTCCATTTGGTGCTTGGCTGAGTTCTTTATCTCTTCATTTGATGTTTTAGGGTTTCAGGATTGTTGTATTCTCTGTTCAGCGTAGTTTTTCAGATCCTTGCTGTGGAGGGACGGCATGGTCCTTTTGCCTAGAGTGCCATTTTGCCGGAACTCCGTTTGTTGGGAGTTTTCAGAATTACTTTTTCAGTCTCTTCTTTTGTTATGGGTTTATTTAGTTGTTCTACCTCTGTATTAGTTTAGGTAGGTAGTGTGTTTCTAGAAATTTGTCCATTTCCTCTAGGTTTTCAGGTTTGTTGCAATACAATTTCTCATAGTATTCTGTTATGTTTATTTTAATTTCAGTTGAGTCTGTTGTGATATCAGCCACCTCATTTCTTATTTGCGTTATTTGCCTCTTCTCCTGTTTTTCTTTTGTCAGTTTGACCAGTGGTTTATGGGTTTTGTTGATTTTTTCAAATAACCACTTTTGGTCTTGTTAACTTTTTTGATTGTTTTTCTATTTTCTGTTTCGTTCAGTTTTGCTCTAATTTTTATTATTTGCTTTATTCTGGTGCCTGAAGGCTTCTTTAGCTGCTCTCTTTCTATTTTTTTGAGTTGTAGGGTTAATTTTTTTTTTTTTTTGGCTCCTTTTCTTCTTGAATGTGTGCCTTTATTTCGATAAACTGACCTCTGAGCACTGCTTTTGCTGTGTTGCAAAGGTTCTGGTGGGATGTGTTTTCATTCTTGTTTGCTTCTGTGAATTTCTTTATTCTGTCCTTAGTTTCTTCTATAACTCAGTAGTTTTTGAGCAAGGTGTTGTTCAGTTTCCGTGTGTTTGAGTTTTTTTCCTTGCTTTTTTCTGTTATTGATTTCTACTTTTATGGCTTTATGATCAGAAAAGATGCTTTTTAATATTTCAGTGCTTTGGATTCTGGTAAGGTTTGTTTTATGGCCTAATATGTGGTCTGTTCTGGAGAACGGTCCTTGTGTATTGGATAAGAAAGTATACTTGGCTACTGTTGGGTGGAGTATTAATTATATGTTTATGAGATCAAGTTGGTTGATTGTGACATTTAGATGTTTTGTGTCTTTATTGAGCTTCTTTCTGGATGTTCTGTCCTTCACCGAAAGTGTGTGTTAAAGTCTTCTACTATTATTGTGGAGCTGTCTATCTCTCATTTCAATGCTGTTAGAGTTTGTTTTATGTATTTTGGAGCCCTGTCATTGGGTGCATAAACATTTATTATGGTTATTTCCTCATTATATAGTGTCCTTCTGTATCCTTTTTGGTGGATTTTACTTTAAAGTCTATTTTGTTGGAGATTAATATTGCCACTCCTGCTTTTTTTAATTGTTGTTTGCTTGATATGTTTTTTTTTTGCATCCTTTGAGTTTTACTTTGTGTCTTTAAGTCTCAAACTGAGTCTATTGTAGGCAGCATGTAGATGGATTGTGTTTTTTTAATCCATTCTGCCAGTCTCTGTGTCTTTTTTGGTGCATGAAGTCCATTTATATTCAGCATAATTATAGATAGGTATGAGTTCAGTGCTGTCATTTTGATGTCATTTTTTGGTGTGTTGTTGACAGTTTCTTTGTTCCACTTAATTTTCTGTGCTGAGTCATTTTTTTTAATATATTTTTTTCATCTTTTTCATTGTTGTTGATTTTGTATTTGCTGAGTCTTTATGTTTTTTATTTTGATACGTAGGATTGCTAATTTCCTTTGCAGTTGTCTTAACATTTAACCCTATTTTTCTAAGTTTAAGCCAGTCACAAGTTTAAGCCAATATTTTATTTCTTTATATTGCCTTGACTACATTTTTAGTTCTTCTTTTTATTTTAATGTTGTCATGTTTTACATATTGACATCTGTTTCCCTATTTTGTGCATTTTAGCTTTGATTTATTTTTGTGACTTCCCTGTCTGGGTTTGTATCTGGTTACCCTGTCCTGTGTTCTAGTCTTCGGTTGTTATGTGATGTTATTGATTTTCTAGCTAGAAGACTCCGTTTAGTATTTCTTGTAATTTTGATTTGATTTTTGCAAATTCCTCAAAGTTATCTTTATCTGGAAATGCCCTAATTTGGCCGTCATATTTGAGAGACAGTTTTGCTGGAGATATAATTCTTGGCTGGCAATTTTTTTCCTGCAAGGCTTTATGTATGTCATCCCCGTGCCTTCTTGCCTGCATGGTTTCTGCTGAGTATTCCGAGCTTAGTCTTATTGACTCTTCCTTTGTAGATGACTTTTCATTTATCCCTAGCCGCTCTTAAAATTCTCTTTTTATCTTTGGTTTTGGCAAGTTTGATTATAATATGTCTTGGTGACTTTCTTTTGGGATCTACCTTATGTGGGGTTTGATGAGCATCTTGGATAGATATCGTCTCATTTTTCATGATATCAGGGAAGTTTTCTGCCAACAAATCTCCAACAATTCTCTCTGTATTTTCTGTTATCCCCCCCTTTTCAGGTAGTCCAATCACATGTAGGATATTCCTCTTGTTAGAGTCCCACATAATTCTTACAGTTTCTTAATTCTTTTCAATTCCTTTATCTGATTTTTCCTCAATAAGTTGGTGTCAAGTACTTTATCTTTGATCTTACTAATTCGGACTTCCATTGCCTCAGTTCTGCTCCTATGACTTTGTATTGAGTTGTCTGATTCTGAAACGTTATTGTTTATCTTCTGGGTTTCTGTTTTCTGATTCTCTGTGGATTCTTGCAGCCTGTTAAATTTGTCATTGTGCTCTTCTATAATCTTCTTAAGTTCCTCTGTTTCTTTGTCTGTGTGTTCTTTTGCTTGTTCTGCATTTTGCCTGATCTTCCTGATCTTTTGAAGAGTTTTGTACATTAATCTTTTGTATTCTATCTCTGGTAATCTTAAGAAATTATCTTTCTGTGTAATAATTGTTGCTTGTTTGTTTTGTGAGATTGCAGAAGCCATGATGGTCTACTTCTTTATGTGATTTGATATTGACTGTTTTTTCCAAGCCGTCAATAAATTATTATATTTATTTATTTTATGTTTGCTTACTGTGTGCTAGCTTCTGGTTTTTTTTGATAATGCCCAAATAGGCTGCTCGTGTGAGCTAGTTTGATTATTTGCACTTTTGAAGCTCTAACGTCCTGTTACCAGGTGGTTAGATCTGTTGCTAGGTGTGTGAGCCCAGGAGTCCATTTACTTTTCTTGTATGGATTCAGCTCAGGTGTCTGGGTAGTCGGTCACCAACTGTGTGGTGCAGGCTCTCACCTACAGTCATAGACAGGCAGGGGTGATTGGTGTAGGCAGAGGTATCTGGCTGCAGTAGAGGGTCACGCACTGAGCAAGGGATGGGGCTGAATGTTGCCCCTGAGTGTCTGGGAGGAAAGCATGTCCCTCCCTGTTCCCTAGAGTGTGTAGGTGGGTGGGTTTTGTAGCTGGACTATGGGCACCCAATGCTGTTGGCTGTAAGGACTGGGAGGCACCACTTATTCTTGGACTCCTGTCTCAGGTGGCTAGGTGGCGTGCGTGGAACCACCAGTCCTCAGGCCTCTGGTGTGGGTAGGTTAGGACCCTGCTTAATGGACAGAGTGTGTCAAATATCACAAACCTGCCACTCCACCATATAGTTGATGCATTTGAAGTTAGGCTTCAGGTATATACCTTGTTGTACTGTGGTAATGAGGATCTATGCTGTTGAAATGAGCCCACACAGTTCTATGCAGGGGTGAAGGGCATTCAAAGTCCGTGGACCTCTTATGCTTGTGCCTAGGGAGCGGTGCCTGCCCTGAGTTCACGGCTTAGGGGAGCTGGCAGATTAGTTTTTCCTGTTTGTTAGTTTGTTCCATCTCCAAGGCCAGGAGAATGGCTCAGGGCACGTGATGTGTCCCGTATGTCCCACTTCTAGCCCAGGGGACACAGCTGTCACTGAAGCCAGCCCAGGTCTGGTGCAGAGCAGGGTTGGAGCAGGTAAATGAGAGAGAGGTTCTTCCTAAATGGGGTGGTTTTTGATCCACACGGTACTTATCTTTTGCTGATTGAGTGCTGCTGTTCACTGGTTCTGGAGGCTCGAGTGGACTCCCGCTGCTTGGTCTCTCCTGATGTGGAAAATAGGTACTGAACGCCACTGCTTGCGTCACTGAGCACACCAGCCAATCCGTCCTGCAGGGTGCTGGTTCCTGCCAGGTCAGGTCTAGCAACTCCTCACTGCTTCTGAACTGTCTGTCCCTCTCCCGCCACTCAATCTGATTCCTCAACTTTGCCTTTGTCATATATAATTGATTCACTTGTTTTCTCTGGTCTTTGTTGTAAGAGGGACCACATGAAGCATCTGACTACTCCGCAATCTTGGCCCCGCCTCTGGGAACTCTTTTTATAACTGATAGATTACATTACATTTTGAAGGTAATATATTACATTAGATTCCATTAGGAGAAAAAATCACAGTTGCCAATTATTTCATTCTAGTTGGGACAACTATCAACGTCCATGGAAGCTCTCAAATGCTGCTGAGTTGATTCTCACTTGTAGTGACCCCATGTGACAGAGTAGATCTGCCCCATGGGATTTTCATGGCTGTAATCTTTAGGGGAGCAGATTGCCAGGTCTGTCTCCCATGAAGCCATGGGTAGGTTCAAACCACCAACCTTTATGTTAGCAGCTCAGTGCTTAACATTTGTGCCACCAGGGCATCATGGAATTAACAGTCAAGAAATCAAAGAACATATTTCATTGGACAAATCTGCTGTAAAAGACCTCTTTAAAGTTTTAAAAAGCAAATATGTCACTTTGATGATTAAGTTGCGTCTGACCCAAGCCATGGTATTTTCAGTAGTTTTATATGCTTGCAAAAGATGGATAATAAAAAAGGAAGACAAAAGAATTGATGTGTTTGAACTGTGGTATTGGTAAAAGAATATTGAATATACCACAAACTGCCAGAAGAATGAACAAATCAGTGTTAAGAGAAATATAACCAGAATGCTTCTTAGAAGTTATGGTGGTGACGTGTTATCAGGAAAGACCAATTTTTAGAAAAGGACATCATACTTAGTAAAGTACAGAGGCAACAAAAAGGAGGGAATCCCTCAGTGTGATCGATTGACGCAATAGCTGCATCAGTGGACTCAAACATAGCAGCAGTCATGAAGATGGCATAGGACTGTACAGTGTTTCATCCTGTTTTACATAAGGTTGCCATTAAGTCCGAGCCAGCTCCATGGCAACTAACAACAATAACAGCACGTTAGATTTAAGGTAATTCTATTACAGAAGTCCCTGAGTGGTGCAAATGGTTAAAGCACTCAGTTGTTAATTGAAAGGTTAGAGGTTAAAGTCTACCTCGGAAGAGAGGCTTGGCAATCTACTTCCAAAAAATCAGTCATTGAAAACCCTATGGAGTACAGTTTTACTCTGACACTTATGGGGTTGCCATGAATTGGAATGGACTACAGGTCAACTGGTTTAATTACATTACATTATGTTATGGACAGTACTCTGCTTTACTTAATACCAACTGAGTTAATCACATGTAACTACTATACAACAGCAACAAAATTAGTGTTTGGTCAGACAACTGAGAACCATAGGATACCCAGATTGACACACAAAACCAACCATCATAATGTCACTGTACATACAGGTATTCAGTATGATTTCATTCATTTTACTTTCAATTTCTTAATGATAGTCTCACCATAAGACTGCCCACACAGGAAAGATTAAACTATTGAGATTGTTGTTAATTTTTATCTAAATATTGCATTGTATATACAGATAAGTTTCTAATCATAAGACTTTTTGTGGGGGTTCTAATTAGAATAGTGTTAGTTTATTGCTAACTTCAGGTATTGGAAGGTATATAGTATGTTTCCACCCACTAGAGATGTCTAGGTTCTTCTAATTTGTATGAAGAGTTTAGGTAAATTAAAATCTATAATGCTTGACACTATTAAAGAACAGTAAGGTTTTTATTTTCCCATATTCTACCTGCAAGACATTGAAATAAGTTGCTTATTTTAATAACATTTGAGAGTATCCTCAAGAGATAATGTTATATAAAGTACTACAAATGTTTGGTTTTACGTGGGTGTTTTTAACCATTGTGGGGATATTAGCGATACGAACATTGATTCTTAATTCACGATAGGTAGTTCCATCATTTCTTGTTGTGTGCCATTGAGTAGATTCCAACTCATAGCAACTCTATATGACAGAGTAGAACTGCCACATAGGGTTTTCTTGGCTATATTTTTATGGGAGGAGATCAGAAGGTCTTTTCTCCCTCAGAGCCAGAGGTGGGTTTGAATCGCTGACTGTTCAGTTAGCAGCCGACCACCTAATGATTGCACCAACAGACCTCCCTGTTCCATTCAGGACTTCCAACCATTTTGCTCTGGTTTGAACTCCTGATGAGTATTTGTATTTCTGACAACTTACCAGAGGATGCTAATGTTGCTGGTTAGAGACCAATTCAGTAGTAAAGCAGTGGTTCTCAAAATTTATTGTACATAGGAACCACTCAGAGAGCTTCTTAAATTGTAGATTCTGATTCAATATATCTGAGGTGGAAATGCAAATTCTCTACAGGTGTTTGAACCAGAATGAACAGGTTCGAAGCCCTGTTTCCTTTATTATCCATCGCCGTCTGGTTGATTCCAACTCATAGCAACCCTATAGGGCAGAGTAGAACTACCCTGTAGGGTTTCCAAGACTGTAATCTTTACAGAAGTAGATGGCCACATCTTTGTCCCATGGAGGAGCTGGTAGGTTTGAACCACCGACCTTTCAAGTTAGCAGCTGAATACTCAACCACTGTGCCATCAGGACTCCTTGTTCCAGTATTACCAAAAAAAAAAAAAAAAAAACAAAAACCTCCATTGTTGTCTAGTCCATTCTGACTCATAGCGACCCTATAGGACAGAGTAGTAACTGCCCCATAAGGTTTCCAAGGAGCAGCTGGTGGATTCGAACTGCCAACCTTTTGGTTAGCAGCCGAGCTCTTAACCACTGCACCACCAGGGCTCCTTGTTCCAGTCTTAGCACATCAAAAATCTGTCTGATTACTTAACAGTCATGTTACAGTCTAAAGTCTAAGTTTGATGACTTCCCGTCTTAAATGTGGTTTCTTTTGGAGAAGAATATTCAAACTGTTCCTAAATCTATTTCTTTGATTTTCCCACTAATTATATATTTAAAGAGTAAAATATTATTTTAGTATTTCAGTCTTATTTCAGTGGGTGCATTAACATGCACAGCTTGCGGAATACTTAGTTAATTTTAAAGAATCAGATAGCTTCCAGTGGCTTAGTTACTTAGATGCACCTACATGTCTTATATCCAAAAACATTAGGGACTGCAGGATTTCATATTTGTTTCGTTTTTCTAGGTTTAGTTAACTCCGTTTAACTCCGTTTATTTTCTGTTTAAATCTAGGCGCTGCTACTTACTAGTTATGCAACTTGTGACTTACTTGAATTCTGTGTTACAGCTTCTCTGTGTGGGTAGTTCTAGTTGCTGGGCCAGAATGAGGACGAGAGGTAGTGGGTTCTAAGGGACTGACTCAGTCCCTGACACACAGAGAGAATTCAGTAAATGGAGCCTAATATTAAGTTACCATTTGTCTCTGTAGAAATATTCGTTTACACAGAGTTAGACCTCTCTGGTACCCTGCCATCTTTTTTGTAAACCTTCTTTTAGTGAGTATGCATGGTACATACTGTTGGCTCTGAATTACAATTTTGCAGTCTAAGGTTTTATTCAATAATTGCCTGCAGTGAGAAAAGATGAATGTTTTACCAGTAAGAAAGTGGTTTAAATATCCCCTGAAGTCTTCTTAAAACCCAGCAATAGTTTAGCTTAACTAGTATAAAAGCTCTGCCTTGAGCGTTATGCTCTAAGAACTATCTCTATGGGATCACATTGACAACAGCAACTGGGAAGATTAGATAGGAACCTTAGAGGGCAGTGAGTTCATGTTAATGGGGGAGGAACAACTCAGAAAGAGAGGGTGAGAACGGTTACACAACTCAAAGAATGTCATCAGTGTCACTAAATTGTACATGTAGAAGCTCTTGAATTGGTGAATGTTTTGCTGTGTATATTCTCAACAACAACAACAAAATAAATAAAATTTAAGAAAAAAAAGAAAGTGGTTTGAGAGAACACATTTAAACCACAGACAAGTTAAAAATTGTGAAATAATAAAAACTGGTAGAAAAAAATCAGAGTAAAGCATCATAAGATGATTTATTAAAATTGGCTCAGGTAAGTATGAATTAGAAGAAAGTCTAAATCACTGAATTGTGAGAAGCAAATGGCATATTTTTAATTCTCGGCATATAGCAGGCTTCAAAGCAACTGTTACTATGGTTTTTGAAAGAAAAATCTTACAGTTCTACCTCACTGAATGCATAAGAACCATTTTAAATTACCTCAGCATCTTTTCATATAGAAATTAATTTGGTAATGTTTTAGTATAGTCTGTTTTCCACTTACATAACTATCAAGTGTGTTTTGAACCTAAGACTCTGTGATCCTAATTACATTACCTTATCTTTGATTAATTAATCTCTTCTGTTGGATAAACATAAACTTTAACCTATGATAGATTATATTAAAAATACAAAAATAATGGAATAAGAATTCATGGTTTTTTAATATCCAGTATAAGTATTTAAATGTTTCTGAAGTGTTAGCTGGGAATGGTAAGAAATAACACCTGGAGGCTGAGAAGTTGGGATTTTTTGGGGGGGGAGTTGTTTGTCCATTTATTCATCAAATAAATACTTATTGAATGCCTACTGTGGACCTGCCATGCGTTAGGCACTCTGCTACGTGCTGAAAATATAATGATGATCAAGATAAACATGGTTAGTTGTATCACAGATGTTCACAGGCTACTTGGGGAGAAAGGCAAGCAGATAATTGCAAACACAAAACAGGCATTGGTGTTTGAAAGGACACAATAAATAATACTCTTGTTACCCACCCCAGTTGGGACTGAAGATAAACGCAGTACCCTGGCAGATGGAGATCAAAATGTTGGCTCTTTCATTGACAAAGATTTTTGTTGAACAGGACTTTAGCTAGGCTATTCCAGTTGGCTTGTTAATACTTCACTTCTGAATTGGACTGACTTCCCTTGACACAGGCATAGTGTACCACTGGCTGCCCCTCAGAGTCTGCCTTGCAATCATGTAGGGAATGGAGGAGCAGAGAATGCAGGCAGGCAGTTACCGAGAAGCAGGTGAGGAGGTGGCTCAGCTGATTCCCAGATTTGCCATTCAGATAAGTCACTCATCTTTCCATGGGGAGGCGGATGTAGGAAGCCTAGAGAAAAGCTAGGCATCCCTCCTCAAGGAAATCGGAGGCGTGCAGACTAAGTATTCCCTTCTAATAAAAAGTGTTATAGTTGGAACATTGTGGGATGCTGAAGGGGCACTTAAGAGGAGTATCTATCCTAGACTTGGATAAATTTTACTGGAGCAAGTGATTTTTAAGCTTAGATCTGAAAATGGAGGAGTTAGCCAGACAAAGGAAGCCTGGGAAAGGGTGCATAATAGTGAGGGACTGGTGTATTACACATAGAGCGAAAAGCATGCGTGAAGGCTGAGAGTGGAGAGGTAAGAGATTCAGAAAAGAGGATATGGACTTTATGGACCTGATGGTTCAGACTGGCTGATGTATAGAAGAGTCTTAGGAGAGTTGTCTGGAGGAAATAAGCTGCGTGCGTATGTTACAGGGCCTTGCTGTCATGTTGAGTGTTTAGATTTTATCCCAAGAGCATTGTGGAGCCATTGAGGGATTTTAAACAGATGGTTGCTATACTTTCACTGTTTTTTAAAAGCCATTGGGAAGCATTGCACAGAGTGGATCTAAAAGAGACAAAACGGAAGAAAGAATCTACTTAAGAGGCTGTTTTGTAATGCTCGATTAGATGATGCAGGTGTCAGCAGGAGTATTACTAGTTTGGATGGTGTCATGGATTGAATTGTGTCCCCCCAAAATATGTGTCAACTTGGTTAGGGCATGATTCCCAGTATTGTGTGGTTGGCCTCCATTTTGTGATTGTAATTTTATGTTAAAGAGGATTAGGGTGGGATCATAACACCACCCTTACCCAGGTCACATCCCTGATCCAGTGTAAATGGAGTTTCCCTGGGGTGTGGCCTGCACCACCTTTTACCTTACAAGAGATAAAAGGAAAGGAAGCAAGCAGAGAGTTGGGAACCTCATACCACCAAGAAAGCAGTGCTGGGAGCAGAGCGTGTCCTTTGGACCTGAGGTTCCTCCGCTGAGATGCTTCTAGACCAAGGGAGGACTGATGACAAGGACCTTCCTCCAGAGCCAACAGAGAAAGCCTTCCCCTGGAGCTGATGCCCTGAATTTGGACTTGTAGTGTACCAGACTGTGAGACAATAAATTTCTCTTTGTTAAAGCCATCCACTTGTGGTATTTCTGTGAGAGCAGTACTAGATGACTGAGACAGATGGAGAGTTAGAGACATTTGAGATTTCATTTGTAGATCCTTTTTAGCCATTTCACTGCTCATTAGCACTTCCACCAAGTGCAAGATGGACAGGGGAGCTGAATCAGATCTTTGTAATGTTCTTTCCGAATAGCTGCTCTGAAAAATGCTTAGTATATTTTTCAATTGCAATTAACAGTCACAGTGTGATTTGAGGATTATCTGACAAGTTCATTTATTCATCCAGTACCAGGATCTCATTAGCATGTATGATTGAGTTGAAAGTGATTTTAATTGCTCAGTTGACCCTTTTAATTACCTCATTTTGCCTGTGAAAGTTTCTAAGTTTCTGCAAATTTTTAATTTGAACACATCAAAGCAGTCACAGATTCAGTAAAATGGGGCCTTTTGAAAACAACAGCAATACAGGTAGCAAAACCATATGCCAAAGCTTTGTGAAGTTCATTTTGGGATAAAATGAAAAACTAAATCATGTCTTGGATCAGAGTTTATTTTTTTTTTTGAGAATAGACTTTTTTTCATTGCGTAGACTCTGTTGAGGGTCGCTATGAATCGGAATCGACTTGATGGCAGTGGGTTTTGGGTTAAACTCTGTTGAAGTAAAATGCTTTTGGTTTAAAGATCTAGAGTGAAACATTTAATGCGTGAAGTCTCAATACTCACAGTACCTGATCCTTGACCTGACTTTAGAAGCTTTGGGTCTACAAAGTTAATTCCTCCTAATTTTGCCATGTCTATCTCTTTTAGCCATCTGGTTTGCTTTTTACCATTTTTTTGAGATGGGTGTTAACTGTTTTGCACACATTTTGTTTCATTTTTATTGTGGTAGTATCATTAATAGTCAGAGATAATAACCACTTGATCATCCATTGATTTCACCAACACTTGATGAGCACTTGGGTTGTCTCAGGCACTATTTACTAGCCTGTGGATCCAAAGATGCATAAGACTCAAACACTGACTCCAAGGAGCTTGAGTAAATAGATGAAACCAGTCAAGATAAATATCACAGAGATATCTGCCATGATATCGTAGAGAAGGGAGTGAGTAATTTTTCCCTTCATAATCAAAGAGCAGAACTTTAGATAAGGGTTTGAAGATGAGTTTGGTCTCACAACTCAAGATAAAAGCTTTCTTTGAGACAGTGGTCATCTTTTCTGCTTTCTCCCAGAGTGGACCAAAATATGTTATGCAGGAAAGAAAACTGATGCGTGAGAGAGGCTTTGAGTCAGAGATTGAGGTCCCAGTAGATCTCTAATAAATAAAACAAGGCTGTGAAGAAACATTTACACTCATCTTTTAGACAAAAAAAGGGAATACGAGAGGAATCTGTTCTATGCAAGAGGTTTACATGTTCACAGCCACCAGCTCAGCAGTTGCAGGGTACAGCAATTATATTGCATATCTACAATACAATTGCCATATGTCTTAGAATATGTGAACACATAACAGTTCTTCTGCTTAAATTATGGAAGGACCTAGGGAGTTTTTTTTCTATATATATATATTTTTCTGCATAGGCAGTATATATTACAAATTCATCTTCAACAATCCCATGTCATTTTTTAAGAATGTGTAAACTGATAGTTTTTAGAGAAAATTTAAAAGGGTCCTTGCTAATATAATGACATTTAAAGTGCAAATGCTTGCATTTAAGATCAATTTTAAAACTCCATATTCAGGATTTTTGATTGTTTTTATCTCTGAGTCTTGCTAGAAATAATTATGGGCATGACTTTAAAAACCATCAGAGATTTTGCATTTTAATGCAAATGAAATAATTTTTGAGCAAAACATGTATCTAAATCTTTATTATTATTTTTATTAAGATACACTGGAATATTGTTCTCAAATACATTTCCAGCACAAGAAAACACTGCAAAACAAAAGTTCTAGTGCTATTAGTAGCTGAATCTGATATAAATCTAAAAACAGACTTTGCTTTTTGATAAATTTGAGAGCCAGCCATGAGTTGACAAGCAATACAGTGTATGCAGAGAATCCTAATGTGTAGGGAAGGGAAGGATGAATAGAAGACCATGGAAGAATTTAGGTCAAACACACTGCATGTGACTCTCTTCTGACTGGAAATATTTTTCAGGTAGACAACAGAGAACAATATACTTGTTGCATGCCCCAGCAGTGTAATAGCGCATGTTATGCCAAGGAAATAATTTTGTTTCTGACCTCCCAAAGGCAAGAAAACCCATAACTGGCTTTCATAAGATACCATTTTTATTTCTACTTGTTTCTCTTTCTGAAGGCAAAAAGCTAAAATTATTCAGTTTGTAGCCATTCTGTATTGTTGATTTCTACACTGTCATTTTCCTACTTTTACTTTTTTTTTCTGGAAAAATATATTCAATACTTTATTTCAGAACTTTAATATACAAGGCAACAAGGTAGAATCAATCAGAGACTTTAAACCATTCTTTTCCTCTTCCATCTGTCTCTCTTCTATTATCTTATTAAGTACTGATTTTGTTTCTTCATATGATTCCAGCTTTGAAAATAAATATGACCTGGAGGATAGGTTTATCTAGATTATAGATGAATAGTAACCCGAAAGCAAGTACAGACTCCTTTGGATGGTCCTATGTTTTAATGGAAGAAAAAGCAGATCTTAACACTGACTCTCAGGAAGGGCATGTTTCACAGCAGCTGGGCAGCAGTGTGGGGCTTGCAGTTTGCAATTTTGACCCAAGTTGCTAAGATATTTAGGATAATAGAAAATCGAAACATTTTCTAAGTTTTAAAATAGGGCCTGTGAGGGAGAACCACGTGAAGGTAGGTGAAGCAGGATAGGGTGATCCCTGAATGGAATGGGTACAGTTTTGCATCCATTCCTGACTCGCTGCACAAATGCTATTCACCACGGGGATGCCCTAAACCAAAGGACAAAGCCATAGTTAGACCAACTGATATCTACCAGACATCCTGGGTTCAAAGTAGGTCACATGACCATAAAACAAATCCATTCCCACCCACCCTGTTATAGATTGAATTGTGTCCTCCAAACATATGTGTTATAAATCCTACTATACCTGTGTTTATAATCCCGTTTGGGAATAGGGTTTTCTCCCCTATGTTAATGAGGAAGTATTAGCATAGGGTGTGTCTTAAGTCGTTTTTTGAGATATAAAAGAGCCTGTTAAGCAGCAAGGAAGCATAGATGGGGGAAGATAGATGCTATGCCGCATAAGATCACCAAGAAAGGAAAGAATAGAAGCTGAAAAGAGACAAGGACCTTCCCCCAGAGCCAACAGAGAGAGGGAGAGCGAGAGAGCCTTCCCCATAGAGCTTGTGCCCTGAATTTGGACTTCTAGCAAACTAAACTCTGAGAAAATAAATTTCTGTTTCTTAAAGCCACCTACTTGTGGTATTTCTGTTAAATAGCAGCACTAGGCCCCTTGGTCTTCTGAGCAGCTTTTAAGGATGGTGCTGATGAGAAGTGCCTGTAGGATATTGATGTTACAAACAAGCAAGCATTTTCTGGGACCTGGACCCTGGACCTGTATCCTGTACTTTCCTGAGGCTACACTGTAGGTACAACTTTCACCGACTTCCCCAGGAGTGTTCTGTGCTGGTCAGTGACAGGACATGACTTCAGGCAGCTGGCCTGCTCCTTTGTACTGCAGCCTGTCCTCTTCAACTGGAAAAAAAAAAAAAAAAAAGGGTGTATCAGATGATGCCGACACTCGGTGATCACAGCAGACTGTAGCGGACCAAACAATCAGAAGACTCCTTCCAACAGACAGCTTACTAAGGTGAGTAGAAGGGGTGACAAAGGAGAGGAAAATCTAGTTCTTCGTATCCTTGCTATTCCTGCCTTGTCATGTGACCTTTTATTTCAGAACAAGGAAGTTTGCTGTGGCTTTGAAGATCAGACTTTCTTGGATTCCCTTCTCCTTTTTCCTTTTTTCTCTTGTGATTGTGTTAAGCTCCACAACCCTGGGCTTGACCCTGTAAGTCTGTTTTGAAAAAAGAGGGAAATAAGCTTAGAAAGAATTTTTCATTCAAAGAGGGCAAGAACAATGTCCAACTCTTTCTGTATATTCCCTGTGGCTCCCTGTTGAATAAATATTTGTCAGTGGAGAAGTTAAAAACACACACACGCACACACACACAGGCATACATGCTTGCAGATGCACACATGCATGCACACACGTGCACACACACTCAGACATGCACACACACGCATGTACGCACACACTGCCATGCATTTGCACATACATGCACAATATATGTACAGACATACCAAGAACTACATGACAGAGCCTATTGTTATTTAATAATAGCTTTTCTTTATTTTTCCTAATTTCTGTACGTTTCCCCTTTTCCAGCTGAAGTTCTCCTTATTGTGATCTGAAAACTACAGAGCCCATGGCTGCCAAGTGGCTCATTTGTTCACTGCAACCAGAGTTTGACCTTCAACCCTTGATTTCCTTCTCTGTCATACAGCACAAGTCTGGTGTGTTTTTGTAAAAGCCCAAAAAAGCAGGTTTCCGGTGAAAACAAACTTGTTTATTGGGAGGTGGCAAACTGGATGGGGAAAATAATTTTATTTCCAGAGGATTTGCCAAATTTTGGGGGGTAGGAAAATTTTTCTTTGATGATTAAAAAAAAAAAAAAAAGGAAGGACACAGTGGAATATTTCAGTATCGTTGTGTTTTAAGGAACAATAATATCTGAAGAACATGCTGAATTGGCCTCGACAGTAAAAATAATTTAAGAACTTTATTTTTTATGCTTAGTGATTACTCAGCTTCAAAAAATCACGGCGTGCAGTTTGGTAGTATTTTGACTTTTGTTAAATGAACATACTTCCTTAAAAGTAATCTGAAACTGACTTTTTCAAGCATTTTGAAGATGTCTGTGTTTCAAGAGATGATGAGTTCCAATAAATGGAATTGTGTGACCCTGATGAGTGATAACTAAATGATAATGCCTGCAACTGACCGTCCATCAGCTCAAAAGACGTTTCATATTGTTGACTATGTTTAAAGACTGTTTGGGTGAAATCATCAGAAATTATCACACTAATTTACCTAGACTTTAGAGTGCAAAAACCAGTAATAATATTGCTTATAAAGTGTATACGTTCTTGTACGTTATACAGTATATGGGTGAAATTACATTTTTTGCTTTTGTCCCTAATTCTCAATGGAAAGTAGCTACATTTTGCAATTAACTAGCATTTTTCCAAAATTCAAACAACTTTGGAATTAAAAATAACATAATTTTCGCACATTCGAGTGTAGCAATGTCTGGGATTAGTCATGGAGTGATACAAAGAACTAGATTTGGTCTTTTGTCTTTGGTTCCTGAAAGATGTTGTTAGTCGCTGTCTTAGTCATCCAGTGCTGCTACAACAGAAATACCATGAGTGGATGGCTTTAACAAAGAGAAATGTATTTCCTCACAGTCAAAGGAGGCTAAAAGTCCAAATTCAGGGCATCAGCTCCAGGGAAGGCTTTTTCTTTCTGTTGGCCTTCTTCTCTTCGGTGTTCCCCTGGATTAGGAGCTTCTCTGTGCAGGGACCCCGGTCCAAAGGACGCGCTCTGCTCCCAGCACGGCTTTCTTGATAGTATGAGGTCCCCAACTCTCTGCTTGCTTCCCTTTCCTTTTATCTCTTGCGAGATAAAAGGTGATGCAGGCCACACCCCAGGGAAACTCCATTTACATTGGATCAAGAATGTGACCTGGGTAGAGGTGGTGTTAGAATCCCACCCTAATCCTCTTTAACGTAAAATTACAATCACAAAATAGAGGCCAGCCACACAGTTCTGGGAATCATGGCCCAGCCAAATGGATACACACATTTTTGGGGGGACATAATTCAAACCATGACAGTCGCCATCATGGAGAACCCCATGTGCGCATAGAACTGCTCCATAGCGTTTTCAAAGCTGTGACCTTTCGTAAACAGATTGCCAGGCCTGTCTTCTTAGGTGCCTTTGGGTGTGTGGGGACCACCAATCTTTTGGCCGTTAGTCAAGGGCTGGAATTCAGCAGCACTCAAGGTGTCTTTATTATGTGAAACCTCCATACAGGAACCGAAAACCAAAAAACCAAACCCGTTGCCTTCGAGTCCATTCTGACTCATAGTGACCCTATAGGACAGAAGTAGAGCTGCTCCGGAGAGTTTCCAAGGAGCACCCGGTGGACTCAAACTGCTGACCTTTTGGATAGCAACTGTAGCACTTAACCACTACGCTACCAGGGTTTCCATAGGAACTGAGAATGTGTACAAATGAGTAGAGGCTACACAGACCCTGCCTAGTGGTCGGCTAGCCTCAGGAAAACCTACTCAAAGCGACCCAGTGGGACAGAGTAGAACAGCTCCATAGGGTTTCCAAGGCCGTAATCTTTATGGAGGCTGACTGCCACATCTTCCTCCCACAGAGCGCTTAACCACTGAACCACCTCAGGAAGAACCAAAATGAACCAAACCCACTGCCATCAAGTTGAGTCCGCCTCATAGCAACCTTACATGACACAGTACAACTGTTCCATAGAGTTTCCTAGTCTGTAGTCTTTACAGGAGCAGATTGCCAGGTCTTTTCTCCCTTGGAGCCAATGGGTAAGTTTGAACCACTGACCTTTTGGTTAGCTGAGTGCTTATGTTTATGTTAAACCAAAACCCGTTGTCATGGAGTTGATTCCAACTCATAGTGACCCTATAGGACAGAGTCAAACTTCCCCATAGGGGCAACTGGCGGATTAGAACAAATGCCATCGCATTATTACCTAAGGTCCTCATTCCCTTCATGCTCATTTAAATATGTACCTTGCTTTCTTAAAATGTGGTGGGAATTTAAATTGCATTATATTGCTTAGGAATATAGTTTTCAGTTGAAATGAATATTTAACCCTTCGGTGACCCAGTTATTTTCTGCTTTGAATTTTTTGTTGATTCTGTGTGTTTTCATTAAAGCGTGCCGAATCATTAAGGGGGTCTGAATTTTTGGTAGGTAGTATGATTTTTTTTTCTTGCCCGCCCCCCAGTCTACCCTCTGTGTTTACTGGTGCAAATGAAGTACCACTAAGTATTATCCACAGGTACATATGTGTAACAAATTAAAATGTTTCAAAATTTCTCTTTTTCCTACCAAAAATTCAGACACTTCCCACAATACCCTGTAAAACCAGTCATCTGCGGCACACACCTATTTCTTAGGTTTTAAACAGCCATAAAGGTCCATGCCTTGCGGCAGCACGCACTGCCGGTGGTACGGCAGCTTCTGAATAATTCTCAAAGGCTGAAAAAGTTCATGGTCGCTATATGTACCAGCCGGTACGAAAGACTTAAAAGTCTGAAAATTAGAACCATGGGATGAATTGATCAGCTGTCTTGTGCACATTCCTTTAAGCTGAATCAGTTCAACGCCTGTATACAATTTAACTGGTGGACAGCTTCCTACCTCATTGAATCTGTGTCTAGTTAATTCAAACATTGTTATTTTCGTGTCAAACAATTTAGAATTTGACGGTCAAATTATAGCAGCCTAATTATTTATTTAAAACTTATACTATTCTAAAAATAGTTAGTAACTTAAAACTATATGGAAATTACTAAATGTAAACAAAGAAAAACGATGAGATTAAAACATGGTAAAGCAAATCAGAGTAAAGGGAAAATAATCTAGAAAGATTACATGAAGCTAGGGTGATATTCTTAAATAAATATGTTATTAAGTCCTATAGTTTATTTTGTTGTTGTTAGGTGCTGTGGAGTCGGTTCTGACTCATAGCGACCCTGTGTACAACAGAAGGAAATACTGCCCAGTCCTGTGCCATCCTCACAATTGTTGCTGTGTTTGAGCTCATTTTTGTAGCCACTGTGTCAGTCCATCCTATTGAGGGTCTTCCTCTTTTTCGCTGACCCTCTACTTTACCAAGCGTGATTTCCTTCTGCAGGGACTGATCCCTGCTGATAACATGTCCAAATGACGTGAGAGAAAGTCTCACCATCCTCACTTCTAAGGAGCCTTCTGACATAACTATTCCAAGATTCCAAGACAGATTGGTTCATTCTTCTGGCAGTCCATAGTATATTCAATATTCTTCACCATCACCATAATTCAAAGGGATCAGTTCTTTGGTCATCCTTATTCATTGTCCAGCTTTCGCATGTATATGAGGTGATTACAAATACCATGGCTTGATTCAGGCGCACTTTAGTCCTCAAAGTGACGTCTGCTTTTTAACACTTTAAAGAGGTCTTTTGCAGCAGATTTGCCCAATGTACTGCGTCATTTGATTTCTTGACTGCTGCTTCCATGGGCATTGATTCTGGATCCAAGTATTTTCTCCATTTACCATGATACTGATTATCGGTCTAGTTGTGAGGATTTTTGTTTATGTTGAGGTGTAATCCATAGTGAAGGCTGTAGTGTTTGATCTTCATCAGTAAGCGCTTCAAGTCCTCTTCACTTTCAGCAAGCAATGTTGTATCATCTGCATATCATAGGTTGTTAATGAGTCTTCCTCCAATCCTGATGCTGTGTTCTTCTTCATATAGTCCAGCTTCTTGCATTATTTGCTGAGCATACAGATTGAATAAGTATGGTGGAAGGATTCAACCCTGATGCACGCCTTTCTTGACTTTAAACCATGCAGTAGCAGTATCCTCTTGTTCTGTTTGAACGACTGCTTCTTAGTCTACGTACAGGTTCCTCATGAGCACAATTAAGTGTTCTGGAATTCCCATTCTTTGCAATGTTACCCATAATTTAGAGTGATCCACATTGTCGAATGTCTTTGCATAGACAATAAAACATAGGTAAACATCTTTCTGGTATTCTCTGCTTTCAGCCAGGATCCATCTGACAGCAGCAATGCCTCTGGATGGACTCAGACCTCTAGCCTCTCCATTAGTAGCAGAGCACATTAACCATTTGTACCACCCAGGGACTCTCTTATGTCTGAGCTTGTTTTAATAACAATCACGTGAGTTGGGTACTATTATTACTATTATCCTTTTTTTTTTTTTTTTTTTAAAGCTATTGAAATTGCTGCAAGTTCAAGCTATTGAGCTCTGCTGTGAGATTTGAACCTGGATTACCTGGTTCCGTAGTCTACCTACCACATTCTAATTTTTGAAAACATATTCTTTATTTCCTATATGATGTTACATAAAGCAAAGGACGCAGGCTATGGAAGTAATCTATTTTTAAAATGAAGTGATACAAGTTTGCTTTCTCCTATAGACCCAAGAACAGGCATGGTATGTATCCTGTTGGTACAGATGGAAAAGCTTCCTTTGGCTCTTCATCCCCAACACTAACCTGAAAGGTAGCGTTGACAGGTGTAGGCTTTGCATCGTTGTGGGTTGTCTGTGTAGCCAAAGCCGAACTACTCTTCCTCTAGGCGTTGTGTTTTGGAGAATAGTGTGATTTGTCTGTCCTTCACAGTACTTCTGTTAAGAAAAGTTGTGGAGCTTGTCTTGGACCCCCAAATAGACTTAAATGTTTTATTGAGAACTGACATTACAGGGCACTGTCCAGTACCCTTGACTTAGATGTTACCAGGCTCTTCTGCCTCCCTGCACTACTTTCTCTGAACTCCTGGTAATTTACTGCAGTCCCTGATAGCTCTGTTCCATTCAGTTAATGCAAGGCCTTGCTCCTTGCTATCAGACAGCCAGGATGAATTTTACTCTTTCCCTGGTTAAGTTGAAATTCCTAAAGTCAAATAATTTTAAGACCCCAAAAAATAGTTATGAGGCTCTATGAGTAAAGTGACAAGGACACAGGTAGACTTTAAAGGTTAAATCACATGTACAACCATAGATACCTAATAGTCTTCCTTTTCAAGGTGCCCCGCTCCCAGAAAATGGAATAAAAATATCACTTTCTTTAATGAAGAATGGGAGAAGAGATGATTTCTGTTTTTCTCACAAGATGACTTACCTCATCATCAGATTTGCTGATTTTTAGACCTCCTAGGATTTTCCTTTCCTGTTTAGGTGGAGAGATAATAGATAACACTTAAACCCGTTGCCTTCTAGTCAATTCCGACTCATAGCAACCCTATCAGACAGAGTACAGCTGCCCCATTGGGTTCCCAAACAGCAACTGGTGGATTCAAACTGCCAACCTTTTGAGTGGTAGTCATAGCTCTTAACCACTGCGCCACCAGGGCTCCTAGATAACATTTAGTGTGGTGTATTGTGTGTTCCAGTCACTATTCTAAATACTTTACATACCTTTCCATTACAATTCTATTAGTGTTATTATCCCCATTTTACAGATGAGTAAACTAGGATATAGAATACTGAGTAAACTCGCCTAAGCTCACACAGCCCTCAGCTCCTTGTCATAACGAGTAACTGGGAAACCAGTGAAATAACACCTTAACTCAGTTCCTTTGGGAGGCACCCCTTTGGTGATCATTGCCTTATGCCCGAATCATGCGACTCTTATGTAATTCAGAACTCTGCAGGGGTACTCTAGCATGAGGCCTAGAAATAAAGTTTTCCTAACTAGGACTATAGATATCCTTTGTCATAAAAAAAAAAAAAGTTTTTCACAATTTTTAATTCTGTCGTATTTTAAACATACAAGAATGTTCCCAAAAAATGCAGCAGATTTCTTACCTTTGAAAAAGCATGTTTTAGATACTTGGCTCTGAGATATTTAGTTAATTCACTTCGGCCCTTTATTGTAACATAAACGTGAAGAAGCCTCAACTCACATAAAGCTACATAATTCTGAAATGGGACGGGATTTTTTTTTCTTCAGAAAAATGTGGCAATTCATTCGTATTCATCATCAGTTACTATTTGTTAATCATGTGTATTCTAGGTGTTTTAAATGACTAACTCCTCATTCTTTCAATAAGTGTTCAAGGTAGACAGTATTCTCGTTTTTAGTCAAGGAAGCTGAAGCTGCAACAGGGCATTTGACGGTCAGTGGTAGAGTGAGGATGCAGTCCCCAAACTGGCACAATATCTGTGCTGTTGCAACTCTGCCATGCTGCATTGTCTGCTCACAGTGTAAGGATAAGATAATCATGAGTATCAATACCCATTGCTACTGATTTTCTCAGTCTTCACTTCTGTGTTCATAGAGCAAAGAAGTCACAATATATGGCTCTTCCATTCAATTCTCTTACTGAAAAATCCATGCAGAAATGTTACTTACAAAGAAAAATGGTTTGCGACAAAAATCGGTTGGGTAGATAACCATCTTGAGAAGGTGCTGTTTTTCACCCCGTGGGGAATCAAGTAGGCAGAACAGGAGATCAAGGTTTCCCTTCACGTATTAACATGTTCTAAGAGTTGTAAATGCTAAGTTGCAGAAAGGGAGACCTCATTTTCAATGGTCTTTTGGAAAGGGTGGTATCTGCTGTAACAGATACCTGAAATAACCAAAAAGCTTTTCTAAATATTCATAGGAGAAGAAAAAAGATGCTTTACAAGTACCATGTTTTTAAATACAATATTTGTCAAGCCCCTGATATGTATATCCATTTTGAGAACTCTACATTCTGACGTGGCTAAATATTTTCAATACTTTGGAAATTAACATATTTGAATTTGTGGTTTGATGGCTTTTATAATAATAATAGGATTCTTGCTGTTAATCATTTTTTTTAAGATGACCAAAAAAATAAAGGTATTTAAAACCATTTTGTGGCACTTTAAAAAAAACATACTTTCATAAAAATAACATTTTTTCCCTAAATTTGAGGGAGAAAACTTTGTTTCCTCTCTTAATCACTTAGGCACAGCAAAAAATAGTTCACCAGGAAGTGCCCAATCTGTTGACTATAGCAGATTGTCCTAGGTCCTTCTGAGACTGAAGTTATACATAAAAGCTCTCCAGAAGCTAGCTTTTCTCCCCCCTGAAACAGATTTCAGTAACTAGAAATTATTTTGAAATTCCTCTCTTTGAAACTTGTGATTGAATCTGCAGTACTTGCATTTTGTTGAACATGAGGAATAATCCTCAAGTGTTCTTGAAAATATTCTTCTTTTCGCATTAAAAATGCTCACCGATTCGTCTAGGAAATAGTAAGTATGTGGAGCTTCTTGTTTTTGGAATCAGTGACACTTGTAATAATTTTTCATTTCTAAAGTCATTAAAATAATGTGAATAAAAATAAACATTTTTTGTATCTCATGGGACTTTGACCCACAACTAATACGATTTCATTTATTCTTTTTTAGTGATATAACTAGGCTTCTACATTTTGGTGGGCGATATAGCCATTAAAATATCTCAATACTACATAAAATAAACATATTCACTCTGTTAAAGTTTATTTAACTTTTCATTTTTCCCCTGATACTCATTATAAAAAATTTCTTTCTTAATGACAAGCTTTGTGTCTTAAGATTTTCTGATGGAGACCTTAAACATTCTTTTCTTTACAGAATCATTTGTCATTCAGTGGTGCGTGTAGTAAGAACTTTTTCCCCTTTTCTCTCAGAGATTTTTAAAAGTCGTTGGGAATATGTTGTGAGAACTCAGACAGCCTCAAGTGCTTTTTCTTCTCTGATTTCATGAGTTGTCATTCAGGCAATTTAGTGCAGATAAGTTTTATATAAGCTGTTTGCAAAACCACCTACTTAAGGAATGTACTAAATGTGAAGAATGAGCAAGATAACATGTGGCCTATCAATTCAACTTCATTTTATTCGTGCATTTAAAATCCATCTGGTGAAAGACTCTGGAAAGACCAGCCAGAGAAAACGCCCTTGTTTCTTTGCTGATTCCAAGAAATCTTTACTAAGGTCGGCTCTTGACAAGAAGAAACAAGGAGTACTAGGCACAACTCACCATCTCTCAAATAGCACTTGATCGTTTAGCTACTTAGATTATAAAAAATCAAGAAAAGCAAAATCTTAAACTTTTTTTTTAACATAAAATGTATACCAAACATAGTTAATGATTATTTTAGGTTCAGATTGGAAATTTATACTACAGAACTTTTATTTTTCTTTAAAGAAAACAGCTCTTCTTCCTTATTAAGAAACAATACATTTTTCATTGTAAACAAGCTAGAAATTACAGAAGAGCACAAAAAAGCCGTGAGATTGCTTGTGAATACATCACCCATTGATGAGTACTTTTAATATTTCTGGGTATTTAAAAAAATATTGTATACTTTTTATCTTCCGAATTTAGGAGTCATAATGCATATATGGACTTGAATCGTATTTTTTAACTCAACATTATATAGTGATTTTTTTTTTTAAACCATTATACATCAAATCCAACCTATTGGACATTGTATCTCCCTCAGTAAGTTCTGCTGATATGTTTGGAGTCTATGAAAGTTTGGGTTATCGGCCCACTTTTAGAAGCTGTTTCTTGATTCCTCAGTTGTATGGAAAGGATTTAGCTGTGAGTGGCAGACGAGGTATCCAAGTCCTCCCCGGTACTCGTTGCCCTCGAGTCGATTCCGACTCATAGTGACCCAATAGGACAGAGTAGAACTGTTCCGTAGGGTTTCCAGGCTGTAATCTTTACGGAAGCCGGCTGCCACATCTTTCTCCTGCTGAGCGGCTGATGCGTTTAAATCACTGACCTTTTGGTTAGCAGCTGAGTGCTTTAACCACTGAGTCACCAGTCTCCTTTCCCCACAGCACACTCCCTGCCAAATGCATCCTTCTTTGGCCCGGTGATCTACACTTGAAAATCAGCCGGTGAAAACCCTGTGGATCACAGTGGTCCTATCAGTTGTGTGTGGGGTTGCCATGAGTGGGGGGCTGACTCAAGGGCAATAACAACAATACCAACATGTAGCTGATTTCAGTGATTGCCCTTTACAGGCATTCCCCGGAATACGAATGTCGGACAGACGGACAACTCATACTTGTCCTTTAACGTTCTGCAAATTTGCCCTCACTTTAAGATAATTGAACCCACCCCTACTCCCAACAAATTCTTCATCACAGTCATCTTCACTTGTTGCACATGCAGCTCTTAAATCGTTGCAAAGGCTTCAAACCTTTTCTTGCATAAACCTAAAACCTAAAGTGACCCTATAGGTCAGAGTAGAACTGCCACATAGGGTTTCCAAGGAGTGGCTGGTGGATTCTAACTGCCGACCTTTTAGTTAGCAGCCGAGCTCTTAACCACTGTGCCATCACGGCCCCTCTTGTACTAAAGTAAGGCTAAGTAAGAACCCTATGCACCTGTTCTGACTGACATACAAATTCTTAAAGACACACTCAGGAACGGATCTCGTTCGTAACCTAGGGACTGCCTTTATTTACTTTAGTAACAGTGAATTGGTGGTAATTATTAGTATTAGTATAGGGCAAGCAGTTTGCATTTGATTGCTAACCTAAAGGTTGGAAGTTCAAACCCACCCAACAAGCCTGGCAATCAGTTTCTGTAAAGATTACAGCCAAGAAAACCCAATGGAGCAGGTCTACTCTGTAACATGTGAGGTCGCCATTAGTTGGGGCTGACTCAATGGCAGCTAACAGCAATAATAGTTGTAGTATTATTTTACTGGGACCTAACCATAGTATATTTTTGTGGCCAGTGCTTCAAAATTCCTGCATAAGGAAAAGCTAAAGTCATAGTTCTAATTCTTCTCTCTTCTAGATTATTGTCTCTGATTTCCTACGAGTTTGTATTAACCCATATGATGTATTTCTATGTTTGAGTTACACTAATGTTCTATATAAGATTTGGTGGAGTAGTCAAGAATTTCTGAATGTAAGTTTTGTGAAGTAAAACAACATAGAGAAGAGGTTATAAGGTGAGGATACCATGATATGGGAGCAAGGATCACAGTCTTGTCCTTCATAGGGCTTATTAAGCTACAAGAAATACTCTCAGATATCCTCTGTAATTACTAGTTCTGAAATGTGCTGTGGTTGGAAAGTCAACAAGTATCTTATTTCTAGGTGCCGTGTTGACACATACTTTTGCATAGGAGGAGAAAGGAATTTCAGTGATTCATACATTAATTCATCCATTCTTTTAATACCTCAGTATTCCAGGTATTGTGCGAGGAATCTGGAAGGTGGTGATAAATCTGAAGCTATAAAGGTTGTATTTCTTTTTAAAATGTGGTGGGGAGACAGTGTAATGTACTTGAAAAAAAAAAAAAGGCTTAGACTTTATTTCTGATATTGATTGTGCCATTAAAATTTTGGATGTCTTCGCCCTGGGTGATGCAGTGGTTAAGAGCTTGGCTGCTAACCAAGAGGTTAGTGGTTTGAATCCATCAGCCTTTCCTTGGAAGCCCTATAGGGCAGTTCTCCTCTCTGGTATAGAGTTGCTATGAGTCAAAATTGACTCGAAGGCAATGGTTTGCCCTGGATTAGTGCTCGGCTGCTAACCTAAAGGTTGGTGGTTTGAACCCACAAGCCACTCCACTGGAGAAAGATGTGGCAATCTGCTTCTGTATAGATTATAGCCTTGAATAACACTCTTGCAGAGTGCGCTTCTTAGTTCAATCAATCATACAAGACCAAATGGGTAACAGCTGCGCAAAAGCAAAGACAAGAAGGCAGGAAGAGACAGGAAAATGGGCAAATGGACACAGGGAACCCGAGGTGTAAAGAGAAAGGGGAAGAGTGCTGAAATATTGAGGGAATTGCAACCAATGTCACAAAACGATTTGTGTATAAATTTTTGATTGAGAAACTAATCTGCGCTGTAAATTTTCACCTAAAGCACAATAAAATTAAGAAAAAAATATTATAGCCTTGGAAATCCTATGGAGGCAGATCTGCTATGTCCTATAGGGTCTTTATGAGTCAGAATTGACTCGAAGGCGATGGGTTTTTGGTTTTGCTCTGGATGGAGCAAATAGTTAAGCAGTTGACTACTAACCAAAAGGTTGGTGGTTAAAACCCACCCACAGGTGCATTGGAAGAAAGGCCTGGTGATCTGCTTCTGAAAGGTCAGAACCGTAAGAACCCTGTGGCGTTCAGATTTACTCTGCAACGTATGGGGTTCCCATGAGTCAGAATCGACTCAATGACAATTGTTTTTTGTTCTTTTTTTTTGGGTCGGGGGGACTTGGTTAAATTATGTACATATTTTGTTTTCATTGAGTAAAATAGTCATAATACCAGTCTACCAGCTGTTCATTTGGAGAAGCAAATGAGGTAATTAATGTAAAATCATTTGAAAAATATATACTAGACAATTATTTTTTTGGTTGTTTTTTGGAGGGGGAGGGCTTGGCTAAATTATTTACATATTTTGTTTTAACTGAGTAAAATAGTCATAGTACCAGTCTACCAGCCATTCATTTGGAGAAGCAAATGAGGTAATTAGTGTAAAATCATTTGAAAACTATATACTACAGTACAAATGCTAATTATTATCAAGATTAATTTGAAAATACATATGGAATTTATGGAATACTTTTTTCATGTTTCAAATCTTGGAGATACATCATTATTTTTGAGTCCTTCAGATTTATTTAAACAAAGATAATATTTTTAAATGACTTTCATTTTAATCTAAAAGCCAAAAACCAAACCCTTTGCTGTCGAGTTGATTGCGACTCATCATGAACCTACAGGCAGAGTAGAACTGTCCCATAGAGTTACCAGGGAGCGACTCGTGGATTTGATTAGCAAGCAAGCTCTTAACCACTGAACCACCAGGGCTCCAGTTTAATCTAAGACATTTTAACGATCCTATGGCATTTGTGTATCTTTTTCAGTAGAAGTTTTCCCTCTAGTGGCTGCTGTGGAAATCACATGAAGATATTCTAATGCTAAATGTCCAAAGTGGGAAATAAAACAAACTAAAAAGAATGGAAAAACAAATGCCCTGAGTTGTTGAGGAAATGTTAGCTAGACTTCTTTGTCTTTGTCTAAAACTATGCAGTTGGTTTTTAAAAATCGTACAGCGACTTTCAGTCTTTGCTCCTTTGATGGTATCTGATAGAATTTAATGGAGATGTTAGCTAAGACATTCTAGACTTGGAAGAAAGCATCGTACACACGAAGCACTTTAAAATACAGGATCTTAATCGACTGTGTCTTCTTTGTTGATCTGACTACCAGTCCAGCAGTGATCTTCAGGCTTGGCTTCCTCATAGGAAGCTGAACAGAAGTTCTCAGTGAGTACGCATAATTTTAGAGACACCCTTTTAGAAATCATTCCAAAGGGAGAAAACAATTTGATTTGTTGGGAGGATAAATACTTTAAAAATTCCATTTCCTAACAGGGCCTACCAAACAAAACCAAATTCACCAAACCCATTGCCGTTGAGTCGATTCTGACTCATAGTGACCCCACAGGACAGGGTAGAACGGCACCTATAGAGTTTCCAAGGCTGTGATCTTTACAGAAGCAAATTGCCACGTCTTTCTCTGGAGGAGCAGCTGGTGAGTTTGAACTGCCAGCCTTTAGGTTAGCAGCCAAGCGCTTAACCACTATGCCACCAGGGCTCTTTCACAAGGCCTGCCAGTTTCCCCATTATCTGCCCTCTGCCCTTCGCTGCAGGTTTGCGTTGTCCTGCTCCTTCCTTTGCCCACACTGCTCCAACTGTGCTGCCATCTTTGTTTCTCAGGGACACTACGTTTGCGCTTGCTGTGCTCTGTCCCGGGCATGCTCTGAACCACGTGACTGACCTTTGGGCTCAAACCTCATCAACCTCAGAAAGGTCTTCCCTGAGCAACCTATCAAAGTAGGCCATTGACAGTTAATTTTATTACATTACCTATTTATTTACCTCTGACCTCTTATCACAATCTAAGTTGCTGTGGAGTTTAATTATTTAGTAATTATTTAGGATGAAATCTACATGAAGCAGGAGGTCTGTACCTCTTTTTCTGATAGTGTCCTGGAGCCTAGGATAGTGTTTTACAAATGGCGAACGCTCAGTGCTGACTGGTGCATGAATCAATCCATGGAAAATGGTGATATTACCATTAACAAATTGAGGTAAATTGTTTCAGAGTGTTACTGACTCATTGGCATAGTTCTTGGTGATCTGTCCTAGTTGAGACTCATTTTTTATCTTTGAAATAATTTAACTTCCTCATTGATTTCACAGCCAGATAAGGTTTGCAAAAGTTTTG
Source organism: Trichechus manatus latirostris (assembly GCF_000243295.1). Classification (NCBI taxonomy): domain Eukaryota; kingdom Metazoa; phylum Chordata; class Mammalia; order Sirenia; family Trichechidae; genus Trichechus; species Trichechus manatus. The sequence continues at coordinate 1,363,956 of NW_004444203.1, forward strand.
AAATTCTTTGCAGAGAAGTTGTATTATAGAATCGTTAAATTTAAACATTTGGGAAAAGTGTTTAGTGAGTTCTTATTTGTGCTAAACAAGAACATAATTTGTCTTTAGGAAACTCAGATTCTACAGCTACTTCAGTAACATACAAATTAGTTTTTCTGAAATTCGTATTATTCTATACTCTGAAATTTATATTATTCTATATCGTTCTGTCTTCCATAAAGGGATAACGGTTCACACTCACATACTTGGCTCCCTTACAGGGTCTTTTCTAGTCTCAATAAAGATTTTTAAAAAATACTTTCAAATGGCTTACTTTTAAATCTTGAACCAGTTTTGACTGATATTTTAGTTTGAAAATGCTCTAAATATTCCTCATCTTGCTTTACTGTTTTGAGACTGAAAAATGTACACCGAAGCCTAAGAGTTCTGCGTCTCTGAGATTGAGACTTCTGTCTTCACGTCTCCTTGCAGCCTGCTGCAGGTGAAGTCTGCAAAATGCGTCATCAGGACTGCGTTCCCGCTGGTTGCCTTTCTGTTCATGTTTGTTGCCTGTTAGTGTGCAACTAGGAGACAGGAGGTTTTGCTAAACATTTGTGGCAAAAAAAGGTTAAGAATCCAAAAACTGTGAATTTGTTATTTGAAATTTCTGCCCTGTCATTTTCTTCATGCAGTCCTGTGAAAACAAGTCAATCTGCACAGATTGTAACAGTGTTCTCCTGATAGCGCTTCTTAAGGACTGTGTGTTCTGTAAATGTGATAGTAATCTGAGTCTGTTCTGGCTGATAGCGCGCGCATGTGTTCGTGTGTGTGTGCGTGCTTAAGGAATAATATGTTTTAACCTATTGTAAATGAGTGATGGGAATGTAATAAACATTAATATGCATTTTATACGTCTCTTATTACAAAGACTTTAAAAATAAACAGGTGAAAACCAGCTTGTCGTTGGCTTATTCAGTCTCTCTCCTTTTGCAATCATGCTTTCCTGGTTTGGTTACCATAGTTACAGGTTTAATCATGATGCACAGAACCATTTCTAATTACAGTATATGCCAGCACAAAAATTAGTTCTTTGCATGTCTTAGGCCACAAACAGCTTGTGGCTTGTTTTTTGGCACTATATTACAACATATTGTGGAAAAGACATTTGCACATAATTTTAAATCTGTTATTATCTGTTATTTGTTATTAAAATGAAAATAAGTCTCTAAAATGGATTGCTGTTATAATAACCAATACAAGGAACTTTTTTTTTTTTTATTGTACTTCAGGTGAAGGCTTACAGAACAAATATTTTCTCATTAAACAGTGGTACACATATTGTTTTATGACATTGGTTAACAACCCCACAACATGTCAACCCTCTCCCTTCTAGACCTTTTTTGTTGTTGTTGTTGAAAATATACATAGCCAAAGATACACCATCTCAAAAATTTCTACATGCACAGTTCGGTGACATCGACTACGCTCTTCCAATTGTGCTGCTGTTCTCACTTTAGATGAAGGCTTACAGAACAAAATAGTTTCTAATTTAACAGTTACTACAAATGTTGCCCTATGACAATGGTTAACAACCTCACAACACATCAACACTATCCTTACTCAGCCTTGGGTTCCCTATCACCAGCTTCCTTGTCCCCTTCTGCCTTCTG
>NW_004444203.1:1365945-1402359 GCF_000243295.1 Trichechus manatus latirostris
CCAATTGAGCTAGATGTTCCCTGAGACCATGGTCCCCACAGCCCTCCACCCAGCAATTCAGTCCCTCAGGGAGTTTGGATGTGTCTGTGGAGCTTCCATGACCTTTCCTAATACAAGGAACTTTTAAGAGGTGAAGGTTTGTTATTAGTGAGACATCATTAGTATTATCCCTAACATATTAATTAATAGCAATTATATGCATTTAACATTCTTTTCACTTCAGAAAACATTACTAAAAGGGTGTTCATCATTTAGAAACCAAAGTTATTCAATTGCTTTTATTAAGCAGTTGAGCCAGAAACCACTATTTGAGCATTCATATTTTCTAAAGAATGGACAACTTACATCAGAATTCCTTTAATTGAATTTTTTAAAGGATTTTCTAGATCTCTTGGTATCAACAAGTATTTCTTAAGATATGTTGACTCTTGCATGTATTTCCCCTGAAGGTATTAAACAAGAGGGAGGATTAGCTAGAATAGAATCTGATTTCTTAGATCCTATTCTAGTGCTCCTAACTGTACCACACTAGTTGAGCAAGTACTGGGGGAAAAAAAGGAACAGACTTACCTGCTTATTTCCATCATTATTTTGTAGCTGAGCAGCTATCAATAACTTAGTATCAATAACTTAGTATCAGCCTTCCAAAATGTTCTACTTTAGGACAGAATAGAACTGCCCCATAGGGTTTCCAGGAGGCAGCTGGTGGATTCAAACTGCCAACCTTTTGGTCAGCAGCCGAGCTCTTAACCATTGTGCCACCAGGGTCCCAGTATCAACATTAGAAAGCTGAAAAATAGACTTACTTTTGTTTGCATTTTTATTGCTAACATGCTAATGTTACTATTATTGTTAATTGAGATGTGTTACGTTTTATTTCTGTTTAATAATAAACCAAAAGGCATTGTTTTTTCTCAGAAAATTACAATGTACCTTTTTCCAAACCATATAGGTAAACATTTTCTTTTAGACTGTTGGTGGTAAGGTAATTCATATTAAAGACTGTTGTAATTATGCTCCCAAACATATGTGAATAATATATTCATTTCAAAGGAAATGTATGGTGCTTTTGTGAGTCCCTGATCCTAAAACCTCTTGTGTATTTCATAAATGCTAGTCTACCAGGCATTTTTAATTTTACTGACAAAACCATCATCCCAAGTTTATTTATATTATGAAGTAATAAATGGACGAGTGCATCATGATTGATCTGACAATCTATTGTTATTGAGTTCTTAACTGACGTGGATATTCCTGGCACATATGCATTTCCCCAGAAATACTATATGTAGTCTGGATCTCAGCCCTATGGTTCTGTTTGTGCTTATGGGAAAACTCGAGACATCCCAAGTATTTTTCTGCCCTTGAAAGTAGAAGTGGAGAAATGCAAAATGAAAACATGAACGATTTCCTGCTGTGAAGATTTAAGTTTCATTTTGCTTCTGTTTAAAATCATCATATTCCGTAGTTCTAAGCCAAAGATATGTATCCACTTATTTATAGTTTATTACAAAATTAATTTTAACTTCCAATTGAATTTTATTCTGACTTTTTCCATCTGGTAGACTTGTATTACAGTCAATGGACACATAGAATGAGTAAATTATGTTAACTGAAATAGCTTTAAAAGTAGGGAACTATTTGATTACAGTGTAAATTGGTGAAGAGTGTCCTCTCTTTAATTGGGGAAGAAATATTTATTGGCTTTTTATCTGATATTTTTAATTTGCCTCGCGGCAAATGTAGGTCAGACAGGAAAACATAATTCTATTAAGTGTAGCTGTACCAATTTCAGAGAGATGAAAATCTTTCAATTTGGGTAACAGATTTTCCATCAGGAAGAATACAGTTTATTAAATCATTCACAATTCTAAATACTATAGAAATGAAGTTGTAGACATGAAGATTGCCACTTGAGTGCTCTGTCTCCCTTTCTGAATGATTCTTTATATTCCTTTCACACTGTAGCAGTTGAGGGACATCGGTTGTGTTTCCTGGAGCAATATGAGGTCTTCCTCACAATTCATTCTGAATTCTAATTGTAAGCCAGATGTGTGATAGTAATAATTTAGATTTGCATGTAGATACCCTGTATTCCATGGAGATACCACATAGGAGCCCTGGTGGCGAAATGGTTAAGTGATCAGCTGCTAAGTGAAAGGTTGGCAGTTCTAACCCACCCAGTGACTCCACAAGAGAAAGACCTGCCAATCTCCTCCCATAAAGAGTACAGCCTAGAAAACCTCTCTGTGACATGAGTCGAAACTGACTTCATGGCACCTAACAACAGCCCTCAATTAGAATTCATAAACAGGGTTGACATTTTTAAGTACAACCATGTTTCAAAACTATTTTACCACACAGAGTTAGAAACAAATTGTTGAGGGTTACCCTAAAGTACAAAAAAGTTGAAGCTCAGGCTCTATTATCCGTTCACCTGAAGTCATATTTTTAACATTAACCATTGTAAAATTAAATAAGTTGATTCAGGGTCAAATTATTGACCAACCCAATTACATAATTTGATTTTATCTTATGATCTAAGTCACAGTTGTTACTTAAGGTGCAGTTTTTCATAGTAAAAATGGCCTATTCATCTAGCTTGACATTTCTCTTGGCTTGGTATTTTTATTAACATTTTTCTAATACCCAGATAAACATTTTGGATTTTAATTCAAATGCGTTTGAAATGAAACATTTCAAAAGTAACTTGTTTAAAATAATTCAAGTAGACAAATAAAGTACCATGTGATAGTTTCTTTCGTATTTCTATGTCATTCCTCCTCCCTGTTTTATTCTTCAACCCATAGGTAATCAATCACTATTAGAACACGTTGGATGCTTTCAGACCTCTTTATATTTATTCACTGACTTTTTTGTATGTTAATCAAACATTTTAACATAACTACTGTGTGTTATGCACCGTGTCATGTACATTTGTATGTGTCAGGCGTATATGAAGTAATTTTATAATGTATAGTGAATCTTACCATACGCAACATCCTGTAACTTATTTTTTTTTCTAAGTTTTCTTACTGTTATCAGTAAGTTTTTCTATAGAGGTACATGTAGATAGAACTCATTCGCATTAAAGGCTGCATATATTCCATAATGTGTATGTAATTTATTTAATTGAGATGTTCGGATGGTTTCTTTTCTTTTTTTAATTTACAACAATGCTACAATGAAAAGCTTGACCTTCAGTGCTTATAAATTACTATTTCTGTAAGTTAGCTTCTAGACATGGAACAGATGAGTCAAAGGATACACACATTTACTATTTTGATAATTGCCTTCCTGAAAAGTTATTTCCACTTTTAATTCCACTAAAACTGGATGGTGGTTTCTGTTGCCCTGGACACTTGGCAAGGTGGAATATCATCAGTCTTAATTATAAGTATATAATGAAAAGAATCTGCTGATCTTTTGGTTTGCAGCCAAACGCTTAATCATTGCGCCACTAGGGCTCCAGTGAAAAGAAATTTTACAATTTATATTTCTTTGATTCCAAGTGAGATTGACCATCTTTTCACAGAGGCATTTGTATGTCTTTCCTGTGACTTATTTATTCATATCCTTTCTTTATTTTACTGTTTATCTGCTTGTGTTTTCATCATTTTTTGGTATGTGTTCTAGATATATCATGGATATTAATCCTTTGTCAAATACAATTTGGCAAGTTGGTTTTCTCAATCTACTGCTTGTCTTTTTTAAAAAAAAAAAATATTTTCGTTGGAAGTGTACGCAGCCAAACAGGTTCTCATCCAACAATGTCTACACATATTGTTCAGTGACATTGGTTACATTCTTCATGTTGTATCAACATTCTCATTGTTTCCTGTTCTGTTTTTCCATTCCCATTAGTCTAGTCTCAGAGCCCCCCAACCTTCTCATCTATGATTTAGAGTAATTGTTGACCATTAGGTCTCATATAGATGATCTTTTAAAAGAGCATGGTTCTCAAGGGTGAATATTCAACACTTTATGAGCCAACCTGCTATTTAGCTAAAGGGTGACTTGTTTAAAGAGTTCAAGGTTTAAATAGTATCTCTGGGCAATAGTCTCAGGGATTCCTGCAGTCTAAGTGGGTCTGGTTAAGTCTGGATTTTTTGAGAATTTCAAGTTCTGTTACACATTTTTCTCCCTTTCAGTCACTACCCAACTCTTGTGGCCCTGATCAGAGTGTTCCGTAGTGGTAGGTTTCATGCTTGTCTTTTAATTTTATCGCAGTTTTTACTTTACAGATGTTTTGAATTATTATTATTTTAAAAAAATGTTCCCTGGTTTGCTTCTGGTTCTGTGGCTTGTTAGGTTATGTTTCTGTATCCCCAAATTTTGAGATATTCTTTCACATATTCTGCTACATCTTTTACAGATATTTCAACTTTTCGTTTTTTGACTTATTAATTCATAAAATACCCACTGAGTGCCTGCTGGCTGCCTGGCTGTGCATCAGGTGCAGAGATACAGTGAAAAGTAAACCTTCAAACCCAGTAAGGGCCTGCTCACAGTGCAGCTAGACTCCAGTGGCCTAAAGATCAGATGAGCACTTTAGTGAATGCCGTTACAGATTCAGAGAAGTTCAGTGAAGGAAAGGTATGCATGGGCTTGATTGTTATTTTGTTGTGAGAACAGAATATAAAATTAAATTCTGTTTACCAAATATTTAGCCACTTTTTCCTATTCAGTTTATTACGTAGTGCTTCGTGGTCCACTGATTGTAAACGTAAGGAAAATTACTATAATGAATCATCATGTTTCCGAACTTAATTTTATTACATCAATACCTCTCCTTGTACATTTTTAATTATTATTATTATTTTTTGCAAGTCTAGCACAGGCACTCTTTAAGATCAGCTTTGGATTTGCATGATATGTTATATAAAACCTGTTAGGATTTTTATTACGGTTACATAGAATTTATAGTTTAATTAGGGGAGAACTGATATCTTTGTGTTAGTGAGTTAGTCAGTTCAGGAATATGGCTAGGTTATATTTTATTCTTTTTATTAAGTGCATTGTATGTTTTAAATTTTTCCTCATATGTAATGTATTTATTTCTTTTTAAGTATGTTTTGGTTGATATTAGAAATGGAAAACTTTAGATTATAGTTTCTCTAGGTATTTTTTTTGGCAGTGGTTTTAGGAATCCAACCCTCTCAATGGTTTGGGGGTGACAGTGGGGAAGGCAGAGAATGTACATCTGGGCAGGTTTTCTTTAATATTTGAGGGTAACGTTTTCTATATAGAGAGGGTCTGTACCTTTTCTGTTTGTTAAGTTCTCTAAGGCAGTGTCCTGCTTCTTCTATCCAAATGCCTACTCAAAGGGGGTGAAAAGTTCCTGAGAGCTGTGAAGCAGCTGAGAACAGCTGAACAACCCAATTCCGTGAATCGGAGGAACCTGCCACCTGCGATCCCAGGTTGTGAAGAGGGTAGGCACACCGCAGGCCATCACTTATCAGTTGACTGGGTAGTTCAAGGGCAGTGAATTAAGGACAACTGTTCAAGCAGCAGACTGTGCTGTTGAACTCCAGAGTACAAGCAGGTTACTGCACTCCTAGGTGGAAACGCCTAGCACAATGCCTAACACAGATGGTAGTTTTGTAATAATATCATCATTAAAGAAGTGCAAGAAATATATGTGGGATTAAATGGGACTGAGAGATTATCATGCATTTTACCGAGCAGTTCTTAATATCTGCCCTGGAATTTATTCTTGGTCGTGACCTCTGAGCCTGAAATGGCGATTTGGGCAATAATTTAATTTTATCATTATTGCTTTTAAGGATATACACAGACAGTTAGCTAGCTTTAGGTGACCAATCAAACACAGAGCTATGTTTTAAAACTAACACAGTCAGTAGGAAGCAGTTTAATTGCTATACAATTTGTAATAGTGCCCGAAGGCATAAATAAATCTTTGAAATTAAAAATGGAAAGAGAATAGATGTGATGGTTTTATTGTCCTGCTGTTATGTGAAATAGTATCTGAAAGCATTTATAGAAAGTTAATTTTCTTTTTTGTATTTATTTTTATTGAGCTAGTTAATTTCAAACAAGACCTCATAAATTTTAGAACCTAGAACTCAACACTGCCATATACCCTTGAACAATATACATTTTAGTATTTGAACAGAATCTTTTAAAAATTATGGTGACGACATTTATTGAGATGAATATAATATAATTTCTCCTGAGTCTTCAGATTCAGATGATTATTTTAGAGACTTCCAGTCACCGCAACTTCAAATTAACAATGTTAAGTAAATGATTTAGATTTTACTAAGGCATTGGAATGTATAAATAAATTCAGAATCCAGGAAGAATATGATTTGATCATTTTGATAAGGAAACATGAAAACATTCCATTTAATGGAACTCGGTATGTTATACCGAAGTCAGATATTTGGCTTATTTGAGTTCCCTTTGTAGATGTGGAGGTACAGTGGTTAAGAGCTTGGCTGCTAACCAAAAGGTTGGCAGTTCGAATCCACCAGCCACTCTTGGAAATCTTGGAAATTTCCACTCTGTGGAAATCCTATATGGCAGTTCTACTTGTATTATAGGGCTGCTGTGAGGCAGAATCAGCTTGACGGCAGTGGGGCTGCAGATGTGATTTCTTACAATGAACTGAAATACCCAATGACCCATTTTCTGTACCACTATTAAGCATGTTCTGTCATGTAGAGTGTGCTGTCATTACAGATGATGTATTTATAACCTCTACCTCGTAGATTTAAATTTCTTTACATGCCTGGTGTGGTGGATTCAATTGTGTCCCCCAGAAAGATATGTTGAAGTTCTAACTCCTGTACCTGTGAAGGTGACCTTGTTCGGAAATAGGGTCTTTGAAGATGTTATCAATTGACATGAGGTCATGCTGGAATAGAATGGGCCCTAAAACAATACGACTGGTGTCCCTAGAAAAGAGAAGAGACACATAGAGAAGAAGATGGCCATATGACAGTGTTGCTGCTGTAAGCCAAGGAATACCTGGGGCTACCAGAAGCTGAGGGAACGTGGCAACGCCCTGAATTCGGATTCGTAGCCTCCGGAACTGTGAGATGATAAATTTCTGTTGTTTATAGCCATACTCTTTGTGGTACTTTGTTACTGCAGCCCTAAGAAGCTCATACACCTTCACTCTCAGAGTTTGTGGTATCACTTATCTGTGCATGCTCAGCTTCTATTCTGTTCCATTTCTTCTCTGTGACTGTTTTGGATCTGACTTTTCTTTCTTTCTTTTTTTTTTTAATTTCCACCCCCTCCCTGCCATGTTCTCTCCATATGTGGGTTGCCTGATTTTTTTTTTTAATTTTATTTTTATTTTACTTTAGATGAAGGTTTACAGAACAAATAGTTTCTTGTTAAACAGTTAGTACACAGACTTTTTTATGACATTGGTTAACAAGCCCACGACATGTCAACACTCTCCCTTCTCGACCTTGAGTTCCGTATTACCAGCTTTCCTGTCCCCTCCTGCCTTCTAATCCTTGTTCCTGGGCTTTTGTGCCCCATTAGTCTCGTTTTGTTTTATGGGCCTGTCTAATCTTTGGCTGAAGGGTGGATCTCGGGTGTGACTTCATTACTGAGCTAAGAGGGTGTCCAGGGACCATACTTTCGGGCTTTCTCCATTCTCTGTCAGGCCAGTAAGTCTGGTCTTTTTTTTTGAGTTAGAATTTTGTTCTACATTTTCCTCCAGCTCTATCCAGGACCCTCGGTTGTGATTCCTGTCAGAGCAGTCGGTGGTGGTAGCCGGGCACCATCTAGTTGTACGGACTCAGTCTGGTGGAGGCCGTGGTAGCTGTGGCCCATTAGTCCTTTGCACTAATCTTTCCCTTGTATCTTGTTTTCTTTATTCTCCCTTGCTCTTGAGGGGGTGAGACCAGTGGAGTATCTTAGACAGCTGCTTACAGGCTTTTAAGTTGGGTCTGAATTTTGGACTGCCAAATTCAGTGGTGGGAAAGTGAAGAAATCCCTGCAACTGCAGGAAGAGGACCTGACAGTCTGCCTAATGTGTAAGCTTTCAGTACGTGTGTCCCTTTTTAAAGCTAAAAAGTTTAGAAGACTCCACATGGAGTCATAGTATACATCCATTGAAAACACATATGACAGAAACTGCTGTGGATTCAGTAATACTCTTAAGCTAGTATACTACTTAGAGCAGCATATTTATGTTATACACAATTTAAAAATTAGCACTGCCTGTATGCATGAAAGTATTATAGATTTATTTGATCTCCAGCCACATTTTGGTGTGTCTATGGTTTCCTAGATTTATGAATATAACCCTTTTCCTATTAGGTTTTAAATGATGAAAGTTTGGGAATTACTGATTTACAAAATAGTAAATGTAAAAAGTTACAATTTGAAAATTAACTTTATGGAAGTATATTTTACTTAACAATGAAATGCACCCATTTTAAGTGTAGACTTCAGTTAATTTTATAAATGTGAAATCTGTGTAACCACTGTCCTACCTCAGAAAGACGACTTTTGTCTTTATGTCCTCAATACCCACACCCAGCCCTAGCCCTAGGCATTCACTCATCTGCTTTCTGCCACTACAGAGAAATTTTGCCTGATGTAAAATTTAATGTAAATGGATGTACCTTTTTGTACCTGGCTTTCATTCAGCAAGATGCTTTTGAGTTTCATACATAATAGTCTGTATATTTATAACAGCTGTTTTAAAGTCCTTGTTTGCTAATTCCATTGTATCTTACATTTATGGGTCTGTTTTATTGACCGATATTCCTTTGGTTTTTCATTTTGGTAATTTTTCATTGCCTGGCAGAATTTATGAGTGTTTGGATTTTGTGTCTTTCTTTAAAGAGTGTTGGAGTTTGTTTTAGCAGGAACCTAAGTTTCTTGAGGATCCGCTTGGTCCCTCATAGGCTTCTTTACAGTCGTCTTTACTGTAGGGCTAGTTTAGCCTTTGTACTAAGACATGATCCTCTACATTCTCTGTAGGTTGCCTTGATCACTCAACAAGGATTCTCTATTATGGCTGGTTGAAGTTAAAACAAATAAACAAGCAAAACTTTCTGCCCTTTATTTATTTATTAAAAAAACCCAAACCTATTGCCATCAAGTCAATTCCAACTCATAGCAACCCTGTAGGAGAGAGTAGAACTGCCCCATAGGGTTTCCAAGGAACCACTGGTGGATTGAACTGCCCACCTTTTGATTAGCAGGCCACCTGTTAACCACTGAGCCACCAGGGTTTCCGTTTAGCATATAGCCCCCTGTATTTTGTTCTTTGCCTGACTATGTAGATTTAGTTTTTAGCAAAAAAATCAAAGGGGCCTCTCTGCAGATTTCTGGTACTCTTTCTTTAGATATCTCCCTCCTCTCCACAGGGGCTAGAAAGAGTAACAAGTGCCCAGGGGAGTTCTCTAAGTGGTTCCACTCCCCACCGCCCCCCCGTTTGAGCGCCCAGGAGCAATCTCTAAATTGAGCCCCCCTCAATTTCAAGATGAGTAGACGTTTATACCAGCTACCCATCAGCAGAAACGCCATCCCCGGTTTTGTCTGGCTGCCTTAGGTGCCTTTCATATTTGTGGCACCTTGGAGTGTCATTCCGCGTTTCATCTGCCTCCCCCTTGCACTTGCGCCTGGGCAAGTTTCCCCCTCTGTGCCCCCCCTCGCTGCACCTCTGCCTCTCCAACATTCAGTCCCACAAATTCCAATGTAACTCAGCCTCATACCTCCTTCCCTACCTCTCCACTCAGTGGACTTCTTCATACTCCCTGAGCCCCCCTTCCTGCACTGCAGTGTGAATACCCACTTCTGGTAGAAAACCTGGGAGATCCTAAGCTCCTTAATTTGTTTTTCTTGCTTCCGGAAACAGTCCTGCACTGCCTGTTTTCCTCGTGGCTGAAGACAGTTGTTTTCTATGTTTTATCCATTCTTCTATTTGGACAGGTGTACAGGTTCTGTACCCGTTATTCCTTCGTGGCCATTTTATATATGTGGCTAGGATAGTGCAAGTTTGGATGTCTCCAACAAATGCCTTTTGTCTCGTTGATATCGTAATTTTAAACCTTTGATTGTGACCAAACCAAAAAAAAAAAAAACAAACTTGTTGCAGTGGAGTTGATTCTGACTCATAGCGACCCTATAGGACATAGTAGAACTGCTCCATACGGTTTCCAAGGAGCGGCTGGTGGATTCGAACTGACAACCTTTTCATTAGTAGCTGAGCTCTTAACCACTGTGCCACCCCGGCTCCTTTTGTTGTGAAACTAACATAAATGGTACTTTTTTTTTGGCAAAATATGAAAATATAAGGAAATGTAGAATAAAAATAAAAAATATCACTCTGAATTGACCACAGTATCTGGGAACAATTCACTGGATGAATCAATATCGTCTATTAAGAAGAAATGAAAAGTTTCAAACCTAGCTAAAATGTTTCCGTGTTTGATAAAATCTTTAATCTCACTGATCCCAAAAGCTCAAGTCCTAAGGAGTAGAAACATGAGGAAACTCATACCAAGGCACATCATGATCAAATTGTTGCAAATAGGTGATAAAAGAGGAACTCTTAAAAGCAGCCAGAGGAGAAAAGATACATAACGTGTAAAGGACCAAGGATAAAATACCTTCAGACTTTGCATCATATAACCCAGAAAGTGCTGAAAGTAAAAAATCTTGTCAATCTCTTAATTTTACATCCAGTGAAAATATCTTTCAAAAATATAGGTGGATCAAAGACTTTTCCAGATAAACAAAATCTGGGAGAACCCATAACCTGCAGAACTGTGCTACAAAAAATACTAGAGTTCTTCAGACAAATTGCAAATGATACCAGAGAGAACTCAGATCTGCATAAAGGAATTAAGACTACAAGAGATAATAAATAAGTGCGTATATATGAAAATCAAACCAAACCAAAAACCAAACCCCTTGCTGTTGAGTCGATTCCATTCATAGTGACTCTCTAGGACAGAGTAGAACTGCCCCATAGGATTTCCAAGTCTGTCATCTTTACAGAAACAGGCTGTCACATCTTTCTCCCTCAGAGCTGCTGGTTGGTTTGCAGCTTTCGGTTAGCAGTTGAGCACTTAACCACTGTGCCACCAACGCTCCTTATATTACATTCACAAATAAATAAAATAATTATGCAATCCTGCTAGAAATCCTGCTGTTATGTAAGTTTTCCTGTATAAATTCATTTATACGTACACACACAATTATATGTGCATAGAGAAAGTTATAGAAAAGCAAAACCAAACCAAACCCATTGCCGTCGAGTCGATTCTGACTCATAGCGACCCTATAGGACAAAGTTGAACTGCCCCATAGGATAGACCACGTTTTTGTCACTTTGGGGCTTTGGTTTGTAGAAGGACAAGTAAGAGATGAGAAGTAGGTAGAGGGAAAAATAAGACTTAATCTTTAAAAATGTGTTGAGACAGCATGTATGGTAATGATTCCATTATTTAATTTGTGCTATATGTCATATATTTGTGTTATGTATGTAGATGTGCATACATGTGTCTTTGTGTATGTTTGTGTGTGTAAAAACCACTTTTGGTGTATCTTTTATGCATATGAAGGAGCACCAAAATATTGATGATGTTTACCTCAGAGTGGTAACTTTTACTTTTTTCTCTATATTTTACCAGTCTTCAAATATTTTTCTGTGGGCACATGCTTTTAAATAATCCTAATAACACATTTGTCTTAAGTTGGATTGCCCATTAGTAGGTTCTAAGATGAGGATCTCCGTGCAAGTGATTCTGAAAGTTTCCCCAGGAGAAACCTGTAAGGTTGTGGGAGAATCAGGAGAGGGAAGGGAGGAATTGAATCAAGAGTTCGATCTCAGGTGAAGACCCAGCCTCAGCTTGATCTTACAGGAAGATGTGACTGTAAACTGGAACTCAAAGTTTGGCCCAACCTGAGGCAAAGGATGGGTGTAGCTTTCATACTCCTACACCAGTCCGGCATTTTCAAAGGCAGTCTACATTGTTAATGCTCTCAGGTGGTAAGAGGGTTAAGATTGTTTCCGTATCTCCTCAGCTCGTAGACAGCAGTTACTGTTGCCAGATAAAATACAAGATGTCTCCATAAATTTGAATTCAGATAAATAACAAATGATATTTCTATAATTATGCCTCAAGCTAGATTTGATATGTATTTATGCTAAACAGTTTTTCATTGTTTTTCTGAACTTCAGCTTGGACATCCTGCATTTTTATTTGCTGTATCAGACAACCCTAATTTAAGATTGTATGACTCTATCCAACCCCATCTCAGATTCTGTGCCAGAGGTTTCAATAACCAATGTATGTGATATCTGCACAGCTATGTCATTATATACAGCACACACCTGCATAATAATTATTTTGAATATCCTATATTCTAAAGAGTTAAAATTTATAGAGCATTTATAATGTGCCATACACTATTTTATGTGCATTACATGTCTCAATTTATTTAATTTCCAAAACAGTTTTGCAGTGCGGGTACTATAATGTATCTCTTTTTACAGATTAAAAAAATTAAAACATGGAAAAGTTATGTAATTTGCGTTCTTTCCAAAGCACATGGAAAGTGATGGGATTTGAACCCAGGCAATTTGGTGACTCATCTGTTAAGTACTTGGCTTCTCACTGAAAGGTTGGTAGATGGAACCCACCCTGTGGCTCTGTGGGAGAGAGACCTGGTGATCTGCTTCCGTAAAGATTACAACCAAAACCAAAGTCACTGCTGTGGAGGCGATCCCAATTCATAGCGACCTTATAAGATTACAGCCTAGAAAACCCTATGCATCAGTCACATTGGGTCACTATGAGTTGCAATTGGCTCAGCAGCACCTAACAACAGTGATCTGGATCTAGAGATCTTGCTCTGAATAACTATTCTGTATTGACTCTCCCTCTTTTTAACATCATTTTCTGTTACGGCTTTAGCGTACTACCTGAAGGATTTAGTCAAAGATCATGGATCATTTAAATATGTTAAAATTAGTTAATCTCAGGGCAGTAACACTTAAATTAACGATTTTTATAAAAATGTATGAAAATGTATTTTAACTAGTGTTGTATCATATACGGACCATCTTTTTAAATTTTTTTTCTTTCCTGTCAGAATGGCTGTATTTTTTTTTTCTCGTTAAACACTTAGTACACATATTGTTTTATGACATTGGTTAACAACCCCACGACATGTCAACACTCTCCCTTCTTGACCTTGGGTTCCCTATTACCAGCTTTCCTGTCCCGTCCTGCCTTCTAGTCCTTGTCCCTGGGCTGTTGTGCCCCTTTAGTCTCGTTTTGTTTTATGGGTCTGTCTACTCTTTGGCTGAAAGGTGCATCTTAGGAGTGACTTCATTATGGAGCCACAAGGGTGTCCGGGGGCCATACTCTGGGGGTTTCTCCAGTCTCTGTCAGGCCGGTAAGTCTCGTCTTTTTTTGTGTTAGAATTTTGTTCTGCATTTTTCTCCAGCTCTGTCTGGGGCCCTCGGTTGTGATCCCTGTCAGCAGTCAGTGGTGGTAGCCGGGCACCATCTAGTTGTGCTGGACTCCTTCTGGTGGAGGCCGTGGTAGTTGTGGTCCATTAGTCCTTTGGACTGATCTTTTCCTTGTATCCTGTTTTCTTCATTTTCCCTTGCTGCGAAAGGGGTGAGACCATGGGAGTATCTTAGATGGCTGCTCACAGGCTTCTAAGGCCCAAGACGCTACTCACCAAGGTAGAATGTAGAACATTTTCTTTAGGAACTCTGTTAGGCCAATTAAGCTAGATGTAGGGACCATCTTTTAAGATATTTTATTAACAGTTGACAATTTTTGCCTTTAAATACCTTTTCAGTTAATTATTCCCAGTTAATATAATTCAATATTCTTTTAGTAATACTTTTTACTTGAAGTTATTGATTCAGAGAATGTAAAAGATCCGTTGCTACATGGGGAAGAAAATTGAATAATAAAGATTACCAAAAATAAACTGTTGGTATTTATTATGTAAACACTTTTTAAGTCAGAATCGACTGGATGGTAAATGGGTTTTTTGTTTGGTTGCAAGTGGTAGGAAGGTAAACTCAAGTAGAATTAAGCAAAAACAGAAATTTATTGGCTCACATGCCTGAAGAGTTTAAGGTTTGTGCTAGCTTCGGGGTTCAGGGCCTACAACAGAAACTCCAGGATTTAATCTGTTTCTTCCTCTCAGCCAATGCTTTGCTCTGTCTGTTGGCTTTATTATTCCTAGGTCCTGTGTTATGGCTAGATGGCTGCTGGAGCTCCAACTTTACATCTTCCTGGTGTCAAATCCAGTGGGAATGAGGAAACTCCCTTTCCAGATCACTCAAGCCAAGTCTTGGAGTTAGCACACATTGAATTGACTTTATTCCTGTGTTGACTGGTTTAGACCTGGTTCACATGTACTGTATTCTCTTTAGCACTGAAGGGTAAGACCCCACTTGAGATCCAAGGACAGAAAATAGAAAAAGTTCTGACTAGTAATTTTAGCTACTTTAACAAATAAACTCCAAAACCTTAGTGGCTTAAACTTTAGGAGTTTATTCGTTTTTCACCGAAAATCCAATTAGTAGGTCTAGGGGTGGGGGTGTGGAGTACAGCTCAATGAAATTATTTTGGATCTGATGGGGGCTTTGGCGTCTTTAAAACATGGCTTCCAAAGATACCCTGAGTAATGCCATCCAAGTGGCAGATGGGGAAAGGAGAAGATCAAGTGTGGCATGGGAAATTTGGGATCTTTTTATGGATCAGATCAGATAGCTTTTCTTGGGAGGTTTAGACAGTTTTACAGATTAGACGTGGAATTTATATGAATTTGTGTATATGTGTATCTAGGGTGTGTGTGTTTGTGTGTGTGTGTATGTACAGTATCTATATGTATATATGTATGTATTTGTGGGTGTATGTATGAAAGTGCATATGTTTGTATATATATGTGTGCATTTATGTGTGTGTGTACACGCACAAATGAAAAGCATGTTGTGTTACTAAATATTAGTAATTAATATTAGAATATTACTTAAAATCTAATATTAAAATATTATTTGAAATAATATTTAAAATATTTTTAAAAACTTAAAAAGTTTTTTTTTTTTTTATTTTCCAGACACAAGTAGAATACAGGAGAGTAGCAGTTAGGAAATTTACTATTTACTCCGTAAAAACTATCAGAATGATATTTTGGTATAGACATATATAATATTAAAAAAAAATCACTAAACATAACCACATACACATATTTCACTTGCTAGTGCTCATGCTTGGACATCTCTTGGCTTTTTATTACATCTTATTTATACAAGGAGAGAAGATTTTAAATTCTCTGAAAGTTACATACATTTCTTCTTGGTATTTCTGAAGAAAATTCACATATACAAACTTAAAATTTAAAGAGAGTGCATATTTGACTGCATGAAGTTTGTTTTGCATTTAAATGACATAAACCTTTATAATCTATGTGGAATTAAAAATATGTGTTTGCTCTCTGGCCTAAATTTTAATTCCCAAGACAAAAGTGTCAAAAAAGACTCTAAGACAATCCTTTGTGAATGTAATATATACACAACATCTGGGGATTGAGGTGCTAGGATTTCCTTTCTATAGCTCAGGCTCCAGTAGTCTGAATTATCCAACATTTATTGAGTGTTGATTTCTGCCTCAGTTTCTTCATCTGTTAAATGGGCATAATAAGAGTACTTACCTCATAGGGAGGCTGTGAAGCTTGAGGTAGGAGGTCTTAGAACTGCCCCTCTCTCAATCTAATAAGTGCCCAGTAAATATTCACTATGATGTTCATGATGATAACAGTGATCACCATACCAATATGCTGTAATTGCCATTATCACTTTTTGTTGTTCCTGTTGTTTTCAAAATTAGATAACGGCCTCCTCTCTCAAGTATCTGACAGTTTAGTTAGAAAGAGCTAAATACCATTAGCTAATATTGGATGGTTATGGATAATTGATTTATATAACTCCATGCCCTATTGTGTCAATCTAATATCACACAGCTATTTAAGAGAATATTGATTATTTAATAATATATTAAACCAAAACAATGTAATATTAACTGAGAAGGAAAAATCTATGTTTAAGAAATAGCTGTATTGCCTTCATTGTTTGGTAAGTGGGAAGAATGGAATGCCCATTTTATCTCCAGGAAAACTGCCAGGATTCTTGACAGAATTTTTGGAATTATTTGAATAGCTTTCATTTGTAAGAAACTCATGGGGATTAAAATAAAGTTTAGGGACTCAAAAGAACCTCACCAACCAAAGTAAATATATATTCTTTTAAAACTTAAATTCAGACGTGAGTATAATTGTCTAAATTTAGCTTGTAAAGTCTATAAAATAAGCTGTATATAAATACCCACAGTACTCCTTAGTGAGATGAGTTTTAGTTGAGACTTTCTTTTTTTAAATAACTACAACAACAACAAAGGTTTGTAAAGACTTTCCTTTTGAAATATAGGCTTAGGTTACGCTTTTTGCTGTTGTTGCTGTGGTCTACACTGAAGAACCTTCCTTCTCTTTAGAAAGAAGAGCATTTACATGGAAGTAATATTCAGTATATACTAAACTCTGTCATTTTGGTTTTGAAAGTGCTGACACTATTTTTAAGCAGTGGCAAAAAGCATAATTCTTACAGAAATGTATTTTTTTTTGTGATGAAAGTATACACAGCAAAGTGTCTGCCAATTCAAAGACTCAGACTTGCATGCAGAATATTTTTATTAACCACAGAAGATTGCCACTCGATTGAAGATGATTAACGTTGTCTCTGCTTCATAACTGTGACATTGTTCAACCCTGGTGTTCCCAGGGCATGTCAAAATAAAATACAATGACTGCTAACGACAGTAGATGGTACTGAAGCACAAAGAACTGGAGAAAGGAGAAAGGGGAGTTACTATTAAACGATTTTTAGATTTACCTTTATCCATAGGGAACAAGTTCCTTGGAGACAAGATAGAGACAGGACTAACTCTTCCTTTCAAAATGTACTTTGGCTCAAGTCTCCCCAAGAGAGGTATAAGGCAATGATACCATACCAAAGAGAGTATATCCCTTCCATCATTATTTGCTATCTGCATCACACTCTGCACCCTGGTATGTTTCTAACTCTCAAGGCATTTATCACATTATGATTTATAATTTAATGTTTTTAATATTTCTCTGCTTTTCTAAACTGGAAGTTTCAAAATATTAAGAGACTTTTGTTTATATTTGTATCTGTTGCATTAAGTAATATGGTGGCTTACACATCTTTTTTTTCTGGGGGAAATTAATGAGTTATGTCAGCATGCTCTCATTCTGCTGCAAAGGGAAAAGTTTGGAAGGTGAAAGGGAGCAGCAACGATACATGCCCCATCCAGTCAATATGTTCCGGGATAAATTTACAAATGCAGAACAGTGTTGTTGTTGTTTTATATTTTAATAATTCATATTCGATTAACCCAGAGTTCCACCAGTGGGACCATGATTTTCAGAGAATCACTTCAGAGCATTAGGTTTACCAGAACAGCCCCTATACATCTAAGAACACCTTGGCTTATGGAGACATGAGCTTATGAGGTTTCGTTATGAGATTTGACTTTCAAAATATTTTGACTGCAATAGGTGACCTCAGGAATGTAATGATGTTACTTTTTGTGTAAGAAATTGTCTTAAATATACAAAAAAAAATTGGTGTTCTAAAATTGAAGCCTGTGGTTGTGTTCATGTCATAAGACTGTTGTCTTTAATTCTTATTGGTATTTCTGGGAAGGCTGTGGCTTTAGAACTTTTGTTTATTTCTCTTAATCACAGCTCTGTAGCCACTGAGGGTTTTTATATGTGTTTTATTTATTCCACATGAGCCACAGACTTACAACGTGTGGTAGGCTCATCCATGCCTTCCTTCTGCAGTGGTCACCTGATAAAGTAAGTGCTCCCTGGGAAATGTATATTGTAGAAATGTGGAATAAGATGCATTTTCAGACAACCCCATTCATTCAAATTAACCAATGTAACATATTCCTGGGGGCAGTATTGGTTCAGTGGTAGAATTCACCCCTTCCATGAAGGAGTCGTGGGTTTGATTCCCAGCCAGTGTACCTCAAGCACAGCCACCACGGTCTGTCAGTGGATGATGCGTGTGCTATGATGCTGAACAGGTTTAAAGGAGCATCTAGACTAGTACAGACTAGGAAGAAAAGTCTGGCAATCAGCTTCCAAGAAACCAACCTGTAAAAACCCTATGAATCACAGCAGTCCACTCTTGTTGTGTGTGGGGTCGCTGTGGGTCGGGGAGCAGCTTGGCTGCAGCTAACAACATATTCCTAATGATCACAGTGTTTCCCTTAAGATGTCATCATTTCAGTTTTGAGAGCTTGATATTAAATCAAAATCCCTGGTATAAACCTGAGTTCTTTGGTCAAAATGTACTATAAAAATAACTATATTCATATATGATGGGTCAGTGTTCAATATGTGTATTTATATGAGCAGGTTCTTCTTGAGCATATAATAATTCAAACAGAAACAAGAAATAGTCGACGAGTTCATGGCTGTGTGTCTTGGTGCATTGTCAGCGCTCTGCTGCCCACCCCATGCCAGCCGGGCGCACTGCAGCTCCCACTCGGCAGGGTAGTAGACATCGCCCTTCAGAACTGACTCGTAAATACACTTGTCTTCTGTGCCGTGCTCTTCTGGATGAGCTGTTAGTTTTATGCTTGGGTTGGAGAAGTGGTGGACGAAGTGGGAAGTGATTTCCGAGCCATTTAAAGTTGTATTAATTGTGGACAGGCAAGCTAAGGAGGACGAGGTGGATAGTTTTCCCAGGTAAGGGCTTATGTCACTAAGCAAGACTTCTCAAATATATGTATTTTTTTTTTAGGATAACACATTTCAGAACAGTAATATATCATTCCATTGATTCCAACTTTCTTGCCCCAAGTCACTATAGTGTGGATGAGGAGATTTATTTTATTAAAGGGCATTTTGTAACCTTCTTTGCAGGACATCAATCTTCCCAAGCCTTCAGGACTCAAAAAGGAAGAATTTACTCACTTCAAGACACTGATTTTATAAGGCAAAATATATGTTTATAAAAAAATAAGAAACTCCTGTTGTCTGAATCTATCTTTTCTCTAGCAACCAGTGCAGTCTCATATCTGCTTTAAAAAATGAGAACAACAATTTTCTAAGCAACACTAACTCCCACACAAACCAGTTAACCTAAGTGCAAGACTCTTTAAGATTTAGAAATAAGTATGTAGAAGTAAAGAAGGTTCATTAGCATGAGATGAGTTACACCTTTATTCTTAATCAGTACTCTCTTTAAGTGGGGCTAACTATGGGCAGAACACTCATACAGTTTAATGAAAACGTACTGGAATAGAAGTTGGGTGACATGGGTCTAATTCAACCACTGATAGGCTGTGTGACTTTGGAAAACTTTGGGCCTCCGTTTTCTCTTTCAAGGACTCAGGCATCTCTCCTAGTTAAATGCCATAGACTGCATTCAACAGCTGTAACAGTCCCCTCCTGGCAACCCTTGGGCTTCTGTATAGATGGAGAACTGAGTTCTCATAGATGGTGGAAACTGCATTCCTTGTCTGTATTTGAACTTTGGTCAGTGAGCACTGCAGCACTTTGAGACACGATTGGATATTTCTCAATAAAAAGAATCATCTCCCCGAAGCCGTGTTCTCCCATCCCAATAGACAGTCTCAGAAGAGAAGCTATACATTTATTTTACTCCCCTATTATGCACCCTATCAGTAGACACATTTTCAACATGCTTACCCAGTATGTGTACATTTATTATAAATTATATACATGTATCAGTGCATTTATGTAATATGTAGACTATATAACATACTTAAAGATAGAAATCAGGAAAGCATGAGATAAAGTAAACATTACTTTAAATATTTCCCCAACAGTATAGAAACATATATGATTTCACTAAAGCATTATTGTAAATCATAATATTTTTACTACAAGCAATATGAAGAAGTAAGCTTCCATAAAGTTTGAATATGGGTTAAAGCAGTGATTTGAAGTTCTGAGTTTACCTCATTATATGGTTATTAAAATTGGAGTGGCACAAACGGTTAAGTGCTTGACTACTAACCAAAAGGTTGGTGTTTCATATCCACTCAGGGGCAACTAGAAAGAAAGACTTAGTGAGCTACAATCTGAAAAGTCAGCAGTTGAAAACTGTATGGGGGTGCGGGTCTGGGGACCATGGTTTCAGGGGACATCTAGATCAATGGGCATAACACAGTTTGTTAAGAAAATGTTCTGCATCCCATTTTGGTGAGTGGTGTCTGGGGTCTTAAAAGCTAGTGAGCGGCCATCTAAGATACATCAATTGGTCCCAGCCCACCTGGACCAAAGGAGAATGAAGAACATCAAAGTCACAGGAAAATATTAGCCCAAGAGACAGAAAAGGCCACATAAACCAGAGACTTCATCAGCCTGAGACCAGAAGAACTAGATGGTGCCTGGCTACAGCCAATGACCACCCTGACGGGGAACATATCAGAGAGTCCCTGACAGAGCAGGAGAAAAGTGGGGTGCAGAATTCAAATTCTAGTAAAAAGACCAGACTTAATGGTCTGAGTGAGACTGGAGGGACCCCAGAAAGCATGACCCGCAGACTGTCTGTTAGCCCAGAACCGAAACCATTCCAGAAGCTAACTCTTCAGACAAAGATTAGATTGGACTATAAGACATAAAATGATACTCGTAAAGAGAGTGCTTCTTAGCTCAAGTTGATACATGAGACTAAATGGGCAGTTCCTGTCCGGAGGTGAGATGAGAAGCAAAACGGGACAGGAGCTGGCTGAATGGATATGGGAAATCTGGGGTGGTAAGGATGAGCGTGCTGTCATATTATAGGGAGAGCAGCTAGGATCACATAACAATGTGTGTATAAATTTTTGTATGAGAAACTGACCTGAACTTTAAACTTTCACTTAAAGTACAATAAAATATATAGTATGTATCTTTCTTGTAATCTTTTTTACCCTCCAGAAGACTTCTGCTCACTTTTCATCTGCTTATGAGGTAGGTGTCTGCTGTCTGTTTACTGTGTGATGTTTTCCATGCATATCATGACCAGAACTTGAGCTCTGAGTTCAGTGTTCTTTGCATTACGTATTTCCATAGCTCTCTTCCTTTGGAGTAAAATATTCGTCTAAAAAAGGAGTATTCTCAAGTCATTAATCTTTCAGTTATACAGTGGATATAAAGTATTCACACTACCAAATATTAGTGACTCTAAAGATTGCTTTTGACAAAGTGCGTAAGACTCATAACATTGTTCTTTTGTGTAGTCTAACCTTGATCTTATTAGAGATTTAGTATTTTTCTCCTCCAGAATAATATTTATACTCAATGGTCTTATGGATAATGACAAAGTATCTTCGAACTCATGCTATTATTGTGATATCCCAGATAAGTAACAAGGTGGATTGTATTTTCTTTTTTTGACCAATAATGGGAATCCAAAAAGAACTTTAGCCTAAGGACATGGGGAAGATAAAAGTATCAGGGTTTCTAGGAAAACCATTTTAGAATGTACAGGACTCTTTGGTACCATTGTATACTGCTGTGAATTCCGTAAATCCTGACATCAGCCTGGGAAGAAAACAAACGTTAATTGTTAGGCATTTCACGTACATTATCTCATGTGATCATCACAATTACTTTGGGAGTTATGTCCTAGTAGCTCCATTTTATCCAGTTGCCCTCAAGTTGACTCTGGCTCATGGTGAACCCATGTGTGTCAGAGTAGAACAGTGCTCCACAGGGCTTTCAGTGGCTGATTTTTAAGAAGTAGAATGTCAGGCCTTTCTTCCAAGACACACCGGTGGATGGATTTGAACCTCCAATCTTTCGGTTAGCAGCAGAACGCATTATATGAGTCACACAAGTATTAGCGAGTGGGATTTGAACTGAAGACTCTGGGACTCCATGGCTCGTGTTCAGTCACTGCACAAAACTGGGCCCTGCACTGCTCACCTCAGAAGTGGATTCCCTCCTCATTCCACTTCTCCTGCCCAGGTTACTCCTGGTGAGAAGTGGAGCACCGAAGCAGGAGAGCCAAGGTAGATGATTTCCAGAATCATCTGAATAAGGCCTGTAGAATTTGGGTTGTCATTTTTGCTGGCTGATTTTGGGAAAATGGCACAGTCTGATAAGTAAATGCAAAATGTCACTCCAGAAACAAATGTACGGATCCAAATGCAGCAAAAAAGATGATCGATGACTGTTAGAACTCAAATTATCTCTGTAATGTAGAATCCATCCCATTCTATTCCATAAGACAAAACAATGAAAACAAAAACACAAAATCAGGTTTCCAAACTATGTTACAAAATTCGAGCCTCATGCTCCTTTTCAAAAGGAGTTCCTTGATGCTTGTGTTGTTTCGTGCTATTTAACAGGTTATGGAATAATCTTCCTTACATCCATTTTTTCATTGGAAACAACGGTCCTTGACTTTTTTGAGGGCTGTGGGGGCATATGGGGTATGGACTTCCTTGGAGAATCTGATTAAAATATTCAGCGTTTCCTGTGCACACATGAACGCACAGCTTCAGGCTGTTCGCAGAGTCAGAAGGGCATGCAGGAACGTGTGGCACTCAGGTTTCAGTTCCTGTTCTACAGCTGACCAATTAACCAAATGGGTTTATTATCTATTTGGGCCTCTTTTTTTAAATAGCAAGGAAATTAGTCGTGATTATGTATTATAAGTTATTTTTAAAGGATGGTTTTAATTTAATTATGTAGTTTTATATAAGTTGGCCTACCTACCCATAACCCCTTGCTGTCTAGTCGATCATGACTCATAGTAACCCTATAGGACAGAGTAGAACTGCCCCACAGGGTTTCCAAGGAGTGGCTGGTCGATTTGAATTGCCGACTTTTTGGTTAGCAGCTGAACACTTAACCACTGTGCCACCAGCGTTCCAGTGAATACTGTGTCTGCATATCTTGGATGATTTGCAGTTTGTGTGTAATCTTAAGATGTTTCCCCCTTGTTACATAGTTTTGCAGTCTCACTGCATTTGCAGAGTAATTTCTTTATCGTTTACAATTCTGGCTTTAGTAACACTGCAGAATCAGTTTCACATAAACCAACCAGTGATTCTCAACTAGGAAAGAGACACTCCTATCAGAATTACCAGGAGACGGTGGCCTTTCCAATCTGTTCCTGCCCTATATTACCATCTCCCTCCAAGATTCTCATGGGGCCCTTAAGAAGGGCCTTCCACAGGAAATTTATAGATAGACTAGTAATTTTTGATATAACCAAACACAAAAAACCAAACCCATCGTCACTGAGTCGATTCTGACTCATATCGACCCTATAGGACAGGTAGAACTGCCCCATAGGGTTTCCAAGGAGCGGCTGGTGGATTTGAACTGCCAACCTTTGGTTAGTAGCCATAGCTCTTAACCACTATGCCACCAGGGCCACTAATTTTTTATATAGTATCTATGAAGTACTTGTAGGCATTTTGTGACAAAATATCAAAGCTATTTTGTTACAGATGTGAAGATAGAAATAGTACAGTCTAATGCAGTGCAGCTGAAAGTTATATTTTAATTAAGCATGAATTAGTATGGGGAACTATAGAGGGGATAGTTGTTTGACAAGAAGAAAGCTAATTGTTAAATTATAAAGGTACTCGCTAGGATTGATTCATCCTGCATCTGTTTTATTCAAATAACATGTTTTGAACCTCATCATTGCAGCACCTATACCCAAAACCCTAATACCAAAACAGACAAACAAACCAACCAGAAATCTTTGAAGAAATTACTTTTCTCAAATTTTTGTTCCTCGGTTTTTTGCCTTTGGAACTCTGGAAAATCAACCCTTTAGCAGTTTCTTATTTAATAATGCCTTTCCTAAAACTTTTCTGCCTTGCTTTTTACTGATAAATGATGACCACAAACCTGTTCTACGTGCCCCTCCTGGCAGCAGTTACTACTTCAACTGTAATAGTAGTTTAAAGTAATTTATTTTGGCTAACTAAGGAGCAGGGTTTAACTACCCATATCTAAGACAAGACTACCTTCTTCAGTCCAATAGTGAACTTAAAAAAAATAAAGAAATTCATACAAAGTTTGCAAGAAGCAAAGCCAGATATTAACATCTAAACTTAAATGAGTTAATTTACTAATGAGGTTAGATGATTGGAGATCTGATTCTTTGTGATTAGATGGTTAAAGATTGGATATGATCCTTCTATTAATAAATCACAGTTGAATTTGACAAGAAAAATTAAGTATAAGTCTCCTACTGAAAGCTGTTAATGAGTAAAAATTAAATCAATACCATAAACATTTCATCTTCTGTATCAATTCCAGAGAATGTAAAATATCACATTAAAAACCTAAATATATTGGTTAAATGACAGTTCTAATTTTCCTCCTTTTGGAACTTTTGTTTCTTAAATGAAGTACTAATATTGCAATTATGTTTTCTCGTCCGCTGTGTAAGTATATGCTTTGACAGTGTTCTGATGCAAGAAAATATTTGTAACTAAACATAACGTGAGTATTGTAACTTAATAAAGAGTAGTAGCATTTCAGAAACCTTTGCAATATATTCAAAGCATAAGCTCCATAAAAGGAATGTAACCATTATTTGTGTGAAGATAGTTTAAACTCAGTAATTATCTAGATTAACAGGAACAATGAAAAATAATAACTTTTACTGGGTGCTTGCTATGTGCACAGGATGGTTCTAAGTTCTTTATTTTTTGTGTCATTTGATACAAGATTTCTAAGAAGTAAGAACTATTACTGAGCCATTTATGCCTGTAAGGGATAAGGAAGACTGAAGAAGAATTGACACCTTTGAATTGTGGTGTTGGCAAAGAATATTGAATATACCATGGGCTGCCAAAAGAAGGAACAAATCTGTCTTGGAAGAAGTACAACCAGAATGCTCCTTGGAAGCAAGGATAGCAAGACTTCGTCTCACATACTTTAGACATGTTGTCAGGAGGGACCAATTCCTGGAGAAGGACATTGTGCTTGGTAAAGTAGAGGGTTAGCAAAAAAGAGAAAGACCCTCAATGAGATGGATTGATACAGTGGCTGCAACAATGGGCTCAAGCATAATGATTATGAAGATGGCGTAGGACCGGGCAGTGTTTCATTCTGTTGTACATGGGGTTGCTATGAGTCTGAACCGATTCCATGGCACCAAAAGAGTTTAAGTGATTTGCTTGTGCTAACATACAGCTAGTAGGTAATAAAGGTGGAATTAATAACATAAACCAACCAAACCAAACCCATTGCCATGGAGTTGATTCTGACTCATAGTGACTCTATAAGACTTAGAAGAACTGCCCCTTAGGGTTTCCAAGGAGCAGCTGGTGGATTCGAACTGCTGACCTCTTGGTTAGCAGGCGTAGCTCTTAACCACCAGACCACCAGAACTCCAACAATTAATAACATATTATGTCCTAAAAACTGTCATACATGTAGGATCTCAGTGATGTGTTAGGTTTGTAATTAATGTTGCTGGTTTCATCATATGTTGCCTTCCTGAAAGGACTTCCTTCCCTTTCCATTCATAAGCATAGAAACACACATACAGACACAAATGTACTCATTTGCACACACTGTTAGCATAGGCCAAACTCTGTTACCTTTAAAGGCCACATCACTTTTAAATAAGAGACTTTTATTCATGATCAAAGTTGGCCATATATGAGAAGATAAAAAGAAGAATTAGTTAAAGTAAGAAGCTCTTTGCTTCACTGCATCCTTCATAAGGATCCAGACAAGAGATGCAGATCTGAACTAGAGAAATATTCTCTTACATACAAGATGACACTGCTTACTCTGAAACACACGAGGAAATTCCTGGAGCCACACATACACATATACATATATTCATTATATGGGAGTCCTGATCTGGCAGTAGGGTTTCAGACTGTTAGCTATACCTACAGCTCATTGTCCATAACTTAGTAACATTCCTAGCTGCAACACAGGCTGGGACACATGGTCTTTGAGTGGTGTGACCAACTCTGAATGAGGGTTCTGTAATTTCTGAGAATGGATGTTTGGTAGGTGATTAGTAGTATTGCACTCATCTATTGACTGCATCTCTTTTATCAAAGTTGAAAACTGGCCTAAGTCTTGTTTGATCACCCTTGCATACTGTGAAATAGAAACCTGCGGAATGTCTTGGACAGACTTCACTAATGTTTCTAATTAAGGGTGATTTGTGTTGATGAGTAAAATAATAAAAAGATCTGCTGTTGGTAAATTAGAAAGGTTGGGGTAAAAGTGTTCATTTCTCCTGAAGATTATGCTGACCCACTAATCTTTTTTGTCTGGGAATCTTCCTCTATTACAAAGGTGAAATCCTAGAATTGAGGAGATTGTGGTGGAGTGAGGCCCACTTATTTCATAACTAACCTTTCATGATACAAGTAATTTTTAAAAGTAGCTCAACAGAAAGTCATCACATTTAATTAGATGCCAGGGACCTCACCCCTACAAGAAAGATATTTGGTCACTAGAAGTCTTGAATCATTTTTATAAGTACTAGTGGGTAACCGTTTTTAATAAGTAGATATTTTAATTAACTATGTAGTTCTTTTAAAGTATCTACTGATTAAGTTCAGTATCATCTGTTAGAACAAGTCCAGGGGCCAACTGCGGAACAGACCATCAACTGCTCATATGCACATTCAAGTTGAAGTTGAAGAACATTAAAAGAAGTACACAGGAGCCAAAATATGACCTTGAGTATAACACACCTAAATTTGGAGATCATCTTGAGAATAGATTTGATGCATTGAACACTAACGACCGAAGGCCAGACTAGTTGTGGGAAGACATCAAGAGTGTCATACGTGAAAAAAGCGAAAGGTCATTAAAGATACAGGAAAGAGAAGACCAAAATGGATGTCAGAAGAGACTCTGAAACTTGCTCTTGAACGTAGAGTAGCTGAAGTCAATGGAATAAATGATTAAGTAAAAGAGCTGAACAGAATATTTCAAAGGGCAGCTCAAGAAGACAAAGTAAAATATAATAATGAAATGTGCAAAGGCCTGGAGTTCGAAAACCGATAGGGAAGAACACACTCAGCATTTCTTACGCTGAAAGAACTGAAGAAAAAATTCAAGCTTTCAGTTGCAATTTTGAAGGATTCTATGGGCAAAATATTGAATGACACAGGAAACATCAAAGTAAATGGAAGGAATACACAGTTACTGTATGAAAAAGAATTGATCAACGTTGAACCATTTCAGGAGGTAGCATATGATCAGGAACCGATGGTACTGAAGGAAGAAGCCCAAGCTGCACTGGAGGCATTGGCAAAAAACAAGGCTCCAGGAATTGATGGAATACCAATTGAGATGTTTCAACAAATGGATGCAGTGTTGGAGGTGCTCACTCATCTATGCCAAGAAATTTGGAAGACAGCTATGTGGCCAACTAACTGGAAGAGATCTATATTTGTGCCCATTCCAAAGAAAAGTGATCCATCAGAATGCAGAAATTATTGAACAATATCATTACTATCACACGCAAGTAAAATTTTGCTGAAAATCATTCAAAAACAGCTGCAGCAGTACATTAACGGGGAACTGCCGGAGATTCAAGGCGAACTGAGAAGAGGATGTGGAATAAAGCAGATTTCGAAGAGAATGTGGAATGAAGGATATCGTTGCTGATGTCAGATGGATCTTGGCTGAAAGCAGAGAATACCAGAAAGATGTTTGCCTGTGTTTTATTGACTATGCCAAGGCATTTGACTGTGTGGATCATAACAAATTATGGATAAGAATGGAAATTCCACAGTGGCTACTTGTGCTCATGTTGAACCTGTGAATAGACTAAGAGGCAGTTGTTCAAACAGAGCAAGGGGATACTGCATGGTTTAAAATGAAGGAAGGTGTGTGTAAGGATTGTATTCTTTAACCATACTTAATTCAATCTGTATGCTGAGCAAATAATCTGAGATGCTGGGCTATATGAAGGAGAATGCAGCATCAAGATTGGTGGGAGACTCATTAACAACCTGTGATATGCAGGTGACACAACCTTACTTGCTGAAAGTGAAGAGGACTTGAAGCACTTTCTGATGAAGATCAAGGACTACAGCCTTCAGTGTAGATTAGACTTCAACATAAAAAAAACACAAAATTCCTCACAACTGGACCAATAAGCAACGTCATGATAAATGAAGATTGAAGTTGTCAAGGATTTCATTTTAATTGAGTCCATAATCAAAGCCCATGGAAGCAGCAGCAAAGAAATCAAACGTCGTATTGCATTGGACAAATCTGCTGCAAAAGACCTCTTTAAAGTGTTAAAGAGCAAAGATATCACTTCAAGGACTAAGGTGCACCTGACTCAAGCCATGATATTTTCAATCGCTTCATATGCATGTGAAAGCTGGACAATGAAGAAGGAAGACCAAAGAAGAATTTGTGCCTTTAAATTATGGTGTTGGTGAAGAATATGGAACATACCATGGACTGCCAGAAGAATGAACACATGTATCTTAGAAGAAATACAGCTGGAGTGCTCCTTGGAAGTGAGGATGGTGAGACTTCATGTCAGGTACTTTGGATGTGTTATCAGAAGGGATGAGTCCCTGGAGAAGGACATTGTGTTTGGTAAAGTAGAGTACCAGCAGAAAAGAGGAAGATCCTCCATGAGATGCATTGACACAGTAGTTGCAACAATGGGCTCAAGCATAATAACTATTGTGAGGATGGTGCAGGACCGGACAGTGTTCCGTCCTGTTGTACAAATGGTGGCTGAGTCAGAACCAACTTGATGGCACCCAATAACAACAACAACAACATGTAGTTCTCTTTAGATATACAGAAAGTGTACCTTATCCAATCCAAAGTATAAGAGGTAATATCTTCACCTCACCCAATTTTAGATTAATGAGTGTGCTCAATTTTGTTTAATATGAGACTTTATTTTCAACAAATGCACAAAAAAGCTTTTTTCCTTATTCAGAGAGATTTGATGAAATAATAAGATAATACAAATAATTCAAGTAAAAAGTGAATAAAGGATATAAACGGACAACCCACACAAGAATTAGGTATAAACACTAAAATAATTCTTTCTAGTTAACAGTAAAAAATGTACAAGATAAAAAAAAAAAAAAACCATAGGTTAAAAAATACTAAAATTTAAGAAAATCAATGATCCATTTCCATGTATTTCAGATAACCACTAAAAATTTTTTTGAAAAAATTTATAAAGAAATATTCAGCTTTCTCAGTAAACTTCAAGAAACTCAATGAAGGGGGTTTCAGTCAAAAATCTTATGTGAAGAAAATGCTGTCTTTAGTGACAAGCATCCTTTTAGCTCTTGCTAAACTTTCTTACCTATGGAAATGGTAATCAGTAATTTAAGACAGCTGTCTAACATGTCTCTTTCCATAATGACAGAAGCCATGTCTGTACCGTCTTGAAACATACTAATCTGCTTTGGAAACTTGTAACTGTTGTTGTGGGCTGTCGTGTCCACTCCGACTCACAGCAACCTTATAGGGCAGAGTAGAACTGCCCCATAGGGTTTCAAGGCTATAATCTTTACAGAAGCAGACTGTCACATCTTTCCGCCTTAGAGTGGCTGGTGAGTTCAAACCACCCACTTTTTGGTTAGCAGCTGAGCGCTTTCTTTGGAAACTCTTGCAGTAGTACTTTGAGTACTTCCTTTCTTTTCCTGATTTTAAGATTTTTCTGCCTCGGTATCAGTTATGTTACTCAAGCAAAACTTCGCATTTCTCTAAAATCTGCCACAGTCCCAGCTTGCATCTTTAGTTTCTCTAATGGTTTTTATGAAAATTCAGTTTGCAAATATCGTTGTCATCAAGTTTATTTAAAATATTCCTCCGTTAGAAAAATGTAGAATAAAATTCAGATTCACAGGGAGAAAAAAAAAAGACCAGACTAACTGGCCTGACAGAGACTGGAGAAACCCCAAGAGTATGGCCCCTGGACACCCTTTTATCTCAGTACTGAAGTCACTCCTGAAGTTCACCCTTCAGCCAAAGATACAATGGTACATTGATTAAGAGCTCAGCTGTGGACCAAAAGGCCAGCAGTTCGAATCTGCCAGCTGCTCCTTGGAAACCCTGTGGGGCAGTTCTACTCTGTCCTGTAAGGTCTCTGTGAGTCAGAATTGACTTGGCAGCAATGGGTCTTTTTTTTTTTTTTTAATAGGGCAAACAATAACACACGTGGGGAACGTGCTTCGTAGTTCATTCATGCATATGAGACTAAATGGGCACCAGCCCAAAAGCAAAGATGAGAAGGCCGGAAGGGACAGGAAAATTGGACAAATGGAAACAGGGAACCTGGGGTGGAGAAGGGGAGAGTGTTCGCACATCACAGGGTTGGCATCCAGTGTCACAAGAACAATTTCTGTACTGTTTAATGAGAAACTAATTTGCTCTGTAAACTTCCACCTAAAGCATAGTAAAAATAATAATAATAAAATACTTCATTATACAATTTTCCTTTTTTTTTTCATTCTGCTGTCCATGTTCAGTGCAAGTATTTTTTTAAAATTGTTATTATGTATGTAAACTGTATCCCCTGTAGACACCCTTCTTTGTGAGAATAGGGTTTATTTAATGTTAGAAAAAGAATTATGATAATTTACTTTTTTGTCTGATATAAATTATTACTAAAACAGTAATTTCAGTTAATATTTAATATGAAATATCTGTTTTAAGAATTATTTTAAGCTTTATTAAATAAGCAACTAGGAAAAAAGGATCCAATTATTAAAAAATTATAATAATAATATATAATTACTTAAAGAATTATAATAATAGTATATAATTCCTTAAAGATTACCTACTGACACTTAAAAAGCAACTTAACTTTCGTGTCTCTCTGTAGTGTGTTCTTTAGAAAGCTTTTCCCTCCTTGAATTGAAATATTTTGTTCCATTTGGTATTATTTCACCATTACTTTTTTCTGTATCCAGTGTTTTTTGTACGTCCTCATTCCTCCCACATACTAGATCTCAAGGTCTTCAACATGTCCATCCTGGATTATTTTAAGACCCCTCCTCCCATTTTATAAATTTTATATCAGCAAGGATAAATGAAGAGGAATCATCTCTTAGTGGATTTTTAACACCACACTACTATGATAATGTACATGAACAGATATAGGATGTAGTCAGCCGTTTTAATTTCTTTTTTCTTGTTAGACGTTTATGCTACCTTTCTTTCATAGGTATAGGTTTTTTTGTTTTGCTATCTCAAGTCCTTATATTTTAATGTTTTGCTTTTTTATTGCTAGTGTTCCATTTCTTGCAGCATTAAATTCAACAGTAGCCTCTGTAGCAGGGCCTCACCGTGCTATCAAGGGGCAGCACTCAGTGGGGAGGTGGCCCTGCTAGGGCATGTTAAATGAGGAGGACATCTCGGGGCAGCTCTGCTCTGTCCTGTAGGGTCGCTGTGAGTCGGAATCAACTCCACGGCAATGGGTTTAAAGATAAAGAAGTCCAAACAGCAGCCGATCGTGGAGCTGGTGCAGGACCAGGCAGTGGTTTAGTTTACTTGTACGTGGGATCTTCATAGAGTGGTGGCCTACTCTACCATTAAAAAAAAGAAGAAAGCAAACCCATTGCTGTCGAGGTGATTCTGACTCATAGCGACCCTATAGGACAAAGTAGAACTGCCCCATAGGGTTTCCAAGGAGCAGCTGGTGGATTCGAACTGCTGACATTTGGTGAGCAGTCGAGCTCTGTTAACCACTGTGCCACCAGGGCTCTATAGATAACAACAACAAAACCAAGAAAAGGAACTGTTTGGTGATAGACATGTACACAGCTGCTGTGATCCATTCCCTCCTTTTTCAGAGAGAGACACTTGGGGGAAAGGTAATAAGACATGTCACCCAGTCTGATCTTCTTGTTAGTGGATCCTATAGACTAATGATACTTGCCAGGAGGAATAGACTTTATCTCTTCTTAGCAGAACGCCTTTAGCAGGATGTCCTTGGCTGAAGAATTGCTTGTAGTAAATAAACCCTGGGTCTATGGATTTATCATGCAATAAACCATACAACTCTTTGTGAGTATAAAATGAATATGTTTCATAACTTAAACACTCTCTGCTATATGACCTGCACTTGGACCTCTCTTGGACTTCATCCATTATTCTGGGTGAGAAAGACCATGTGCAATCCAGGAAGGAGGGACCTGGGGGGGGGGGTCACATGGGATGTGTTGGGCTTCTTTATCTCAGCCTCTGGATTGCCCTTATCCTGGAAATTATTAGTAAAGCTTGATACTGTGTGCCTTTGGCTGGGTTCTCTACAGAAGCAAAATCAGTGAGGTGTGTGTATATATATGTATATATATACACACATACACACACACATATATGTATAGAAAGAGAGAGAGAGAGAGATTTATATCAAGGAAATGGCTCATGTGGTTGTAGAGGCTGGGAAGTCCGAAGTCCGTGGTTCAGGCTGGAGGTTTCTCCTGACTCACGTAGCTGCAGGTCAGACAGCAGGCCTCTGGCTCACAGGCTGCAGAGGCCTACGAATCACAAGCTCGGCAGGTAAGCTGCTAGCTCAAGCCCCAATAACCAGAGGTCAGATGAGGAGCCAGCTGCAGGATCCAGAGTGAGCAAAAGCCTATGAGCTTTGCCAGGAAGTCCACTTATATTGGATACAGGCCACACCCCCAAGGAAACTCCCTTTCAACAGATTGGCTGCTTGTAGCAGATCTCGTCAGGGAAGTGATTACATTATATCATGTCTCATCATGGAGGTGATTACATCATTAAGTAGCTGCCAAAGTACATCATAACTGCCAAACCACTGAGAATCATGGCCCAGCCAAGTTGACACACAATCTTAACCATCACGGTGTGTAAGAGCTCTGATTCATTAGGTCTTACTTGACTATCCAAAATTGTGAGTTAATGCAGATTTTTACCTTTTCCTTCACTGGTCTACACAACTTGTAGGCTACCCTCCTGGGATTATTTTCTTTGTCAGAACTGCCCTGAAGTGATATAAATGAGGAAAATCAAATACAATGTAAAATCAGAACTAGATTCAAGAAATTAATATTTAACGACCCTGATAAATATGGGTGATGGTTAGCAGTTCCTTTTACAGACTCTCGTAACTTCCCTTTGAAGTAGTAGGCATAAAAAAAAGACAAAATTCTGGACTATTAAAGCAGAATTAAAATTTTGCCAGAATATGGGACAATTTTTACTTTCTTCTGAAGCTAGTGGAATTAGGTAGCCTGTGTTTGTTACACCTTTGATTCACACTTGCCCTGTCTGTTCTGTGACTAAGAGAGTCAGGAAGAGTCCTAAACAGAGAATGAGGCTTCTGTGACTATGTAGCATGGATTTTCTCCTTAAAGCGACACTCTCAACCATAAATTGCACCTCACAGAAAACAAACAGGGAAGAAGTGGCATATGGAAAAGGATGGGAAAGATGTGATTTCAACAGGGGCAACCCTGGGAAGTGGGTGGCAAGGAATTCTGCGGATTGTGTTTTACATTATCTACTTTATGTGGCCAGACTACCAGAAAACCCAGCAGTCGGAGTAGGAGAATCCTACATCTCAGTCTAATAGTCACAGGCTGCATGACAGCTTAGGAGGTTACTTTGGGAACACCAGATCAGCTTCCCTTTCTGCCTTAAGTCTGAGAAGGGGAATGGATGGAGAGCCCAGCACCCGTGTGCAGAAAGGGGGCTGGAAGGAATCCTTAGTTCCTGTCTGTTCATAAACATAAGGTCCAAATGGCTGTATTCTCACAAATAATAGCAAAACAACAAACAAACAAAAACACCAAATACCCAAAGAAGTCCAAACAGCAGCCGATCGTGGGGCTGGTGCAAGACCAGGCAGTGGTTTAGTTTACTTGTATGTGGGATCTTCATAGAGTGGTGGCCTACTCTACCATTAAAAAAAGAGAAAAAAGCAAACCCACTGCTGTCGATTCTGACTCATAGCGACCCTATAGGACAAAGTAGAACTGCTCCATAGGGTTTCCAAGGAGCAGCTGTGGATTCGAACTGCTGACAGAAAGACTAATGCATTGCCTAGACAGCGTTGTCTGTTTTCCCACACTCTCCTCTTTTTTCATATCCTGGGTATTGCCAGTGTGATAGATGAAAAAAATGATATTTTTGTACAGATTTGCATTTACTGATTATGAGTAAGACTAGCCCCTTATATTTTTGTTGGTTATTTGTATTACTCCATCTGTGAAATTCTTGTTTTTTTTTGCCAAGTTTTCCATAAGGTTGTTGGTCTTTTTCTTGTTGATTTATATGAAGCTAATTTTTAATAAAGGAAAAATATCCTCCTGTGTGATAGATGTATTACAAATATTTTTTCCCAGTTTTTCATTTGCCTTTTTGTTTCAAGCAGACATCTTAAATTTTAATGAGATTACATTTATCAGTGTTTTTCTTTTTCTTTACCGCATTTGATTTTCATATCGAGCCTAGAAAGGCTTCACTCCGTCCTATATGATTTTATTGTTTTATATTTGTCTTTCTTCTCTGGGAAATACATAGGGGTCGAGAATACTTATAGGAGTCCAATCTGTCAATAGCCTTCAACTTGTAAAATAAATATTAATTCAAATTTATTCAAAAATATTATTGAGCATGTACATTGTGCCAGCCACCTTTCTAGGTTCTTGGGGGGCATATCATTGTACAGAACAGATGGTGCTGCCCTCATGGAAGATAAAAATATGCTTTACTAATAAGGGATTTTTATACTGTGTTACAAGGCAATAGGAACTATGGAGAAGGAAAGAAGATCAGGGGAAAGGAGGTCAAGAGCGCTGTGTTATTGAAGGGAGGTTTATAGTTGTGAATAGGGTGGTCAGAGTAGACCCCATTGAGAAGGTGCCATTTAAGCAAAGACTTGAAGGAGATGAGGGAATGAGCCCTGTGAAAAGCCCAGCAAGTACGACAATGAGTGTAAGTATTCTCAGGCAAGAGCATACCTGGCCTGTTCCAGGGGCAGCAAGGAGGTCCCTGTGACTGGAGTGGAGTTTGCAACGGGATGAGTAGTGAGAGATGGTGCTGGAGAAGTAAGGACAACAGATATGTAGAGCATTGTTGGCTGTTGTAAGGACTTCAACTTTTACTTTGAGTGAAATGAGAACCACTGCAGGGTGGCAAGCAGAGGAGTGAGGGATCTGGTTAACATTTTAAAAGGACCCCTGGCAACTGTTTGGGGTAGAGACTCTTGGGGGACAGGGAGCAAATTGCTGAACAGAGGTGTAACATAACCTCATTATGTGACAAAGTATAGATGCATATATATAATACACTCACACACACACACACACCTGGTAAATACATGCATAGAAAAACATTTTGGAAGACTTAAGTGGCTTATTTGGTTTATCAGAAATCATTTCTTTATCAGGCGTGAATTCTCCCGTGGAGAGGACACTTGTCTTAGAAGTCGAGATTCTTATTTTACAATGTAGAGCCAATTTGAAATTATGCTGGAAAAAACGGCATAAAAAGAAATACAGCATCATAGTTTTCCCCTTATTTGAAATGATGCGTTTGTTTTTTTTCTAGATTTTATTTATCTTGTTGTTGTTGAGAATATACACAGCAAAATATACACCAGTTCAACAGTTTCTACATGTATAATTCAGTGACATTGATTATGTTGTTTGAGGTGTGCAACCTTCTCACCCTCCTTTTCTGAGTTATTCCTTCCCATTAACATAAAGTCACTGCTCCCTAAGATTCCTATCTAATCTTCGAGTTGCTGTTGTCAATTTGATCCCACATAGATAGTTCTTAAAAGCATAATGCTCAAGGCAGATGTTTTCCACTAGTTAAGCTAAACTACTGTTTGGTTTTAAGAAGACTTCAGGGGATATTTTTGATTTAAGGTTTAAAGATTAACTCCGGGAAATAGTTTCAGGGGTTCATCCAGCTTCTATTGCTCCAGAAAGTCTGGAGTCTGTGAGAATTTGGAATTTTGTTCTGCTTTTCCTCTCTTTTCTGTAGTATATTTTCTTTTTAAAAAAAAAATTTTTTTTTTTTTTTGTACTTTAGGTGAATGTTTACAGAACAAATAGTTTCTCATTAAACAGTTAGTACATATACTGCCCTATGACAATGGTTAACAACCCTACAACATGTCAACACCGTCCTTACTCAACCTTGGGTTCCCTAACACCAGCTTTCCTGTCCCCTCCTGCCTTCTAGTCCTTGTCCCTGGGCTGCTATGCTTCATTAGTCACATTTTGTTTTATGGGGCTGTCCAATCCCCGACTGAACGGTGAACCTCGGAAGTGACTTCACCGCTGAGCTAAAAGCGTGTCTGGGGGCCATACTCTGGGGGTTTCTCCAGTCTCTGTAGGGCAGTAAATCTGGCCTTTTTTT
>NW_004444203.1:1402459-1437640 GCF_000243295.1 Trichechus manatus latirostris
TCCAGAACCCT
This sequence comes from Trichechus manatus latirostris, assembly GCF_000243295.1. Lineage (NCBI taxonomy): Eukaryota > Metazoa > Chordata > Mammalia > Sirenia > Trichechidae > Trichechus > Trichechus manatus. The sequence continues at coordinate 1,402,471 of NW_004444203.1, forward strand.
CTGTTATGATCCCGGTCAGAGCAGTCAGTGGTGGTAGCCAGGCACCATCTAGCTGTACTGGACTCAGTCTGGTGGAGGCCTTGGTAGTTGTGGTCCATTAGTCCTTAGGACTAATCTTTTCCTTGTATCCTGTTCTCTTCATTCTCCCTTGCTCCCGAAGGGGTGAGACCAGTGAAGAATTTTACATGGCTGCTCACCAACTTTTAAGACCCCAGATGCTACTCACCAAGGTAGAATGTAGAACATTGTCTTTATAAACTGTGTTATGCCAATTGAGCTAGCTATTCCCCAAGACCATGGTCCCCACAGCCCTCCGCCCTCTATAGTATATTTTCTATAGTATATTTTTTCAAAATGTTCAGCAATGGTAGCCAGGTACCAGCCATTTCTTCTGGTCTCATGGCAAAGGAGGCAGTTGTTCATGGAGGCAATTAGCCACACATTCCATTTTCTCTTGTTTCTGACTCTCCTTCTTCCTCTGTTACTCCAGGTGAATAGAGACAATTATCATGCCCTGAATGGCCACTTACAACCTTTTAAGACCCCAGACACTATGCAGTGAAGCAGAAGGTAGAGCAGATGCACTGAACACATTATTAGGCCAATTAACTGGGATGTCCCATGAAACCATAACCCTAAGCCCTCAAATCAAGGAACCAAATCCCTTGAGGTGTTTGGTTGTGCATAAGCAGCCTCAGTAGCTACTCTTTTTTTTTTTTGTCATTGTTGTAAATATGTCTATCACACAGCTTTCACCAGTTCAACTTTTTATAGGTGTACACTTCTTGACAGCACTTTCAGTAATCAACTCTGCAAGCCTACCCTTAATCAGTGGTAGACTCAGTACTCCAGAAGCAATAACGTCCGTTTCCCCCTTCCTTTCATCCCTAGTAACCACTAATAAACTTTGGTCTCTATATGTTTACCTTTTTTCTTTTTTTGTAAGTGAAGTCATACAATATTCGTCCTTTTTTGATTGACTTATTTCACTCACCATGAATGTCTTCCAGCTCCATCCATATTGTAGCATGTATCAGGACTTCATTTCTCCTACTGCTGAAATATTCCATTGGAGTTTTTAATCTTGCTCTTGCACAGAAATTAGTAAATATCATAGAGAGAATTCTAATCGTTCGTTTCCATTAGAACCATTTTGCCAAATATATAACCCACTGCCATCAAGTAAATTCCAACTCATAGTGACCCTATAAGACAGAGTAGAACTGCCCCATAGGATTTCCAAGGTTGTAAATCTACGGAAGCAGACTGCCGCATCTTTCTCGTACCCAATATACAAAGAGAAGTAAAGAGGAAATAAAAAGACAGACAAACAAGCAACCAAAAAAGTATAGTGTATTCCACTAAGGAGGAAAACAAGTGTAGTTGATGTTATTTGCTACACGTATAGTAACAATCATAATGATACCTAACATTTATTGAACTCTTGCAGTGTGGCAGGTATTATGTCCTTTACCTTATTTGCATTACTTCGTTTAATTCTCATAATCATGCTAGGTTACAGGTGCCATTATTGTCCCTACTGTCGTAATAAGGAGATGATGTTCAGAGGGGTGAAGTGAATTGTTAAGTTGATGATACAGTTCTTTGAAAACAAACTGGCACTGAGACCTATGTGCTTAAACCACAGTGTTATATTCAGAAGTTGTACATGAATCAGATCTTACTATTTTACATAATACAGTATTTCTCCTTTTTTATTATACCTGAACACAAAAATTTAAACGTTTTAAAGACTGATTTTAAGGATTTTTTGGTTTTGTTTTTGTCAAATTAAAGAATTTTCTTCTTCCCAAGAATACCCATATAGAGTTAATATAAAAACAAACTCAGTTTGGTTCTTCTTTTATATTTACTTCCTCCTTCTGAGCCTGACTGGGAGCATGTCCAAAAGCTTACTTCTCTCTTGTCCACAGATTGTTTTGCTGTGTGAACTAATTTTATTTCTGCTTAATATTATCTACTTGTTTTACTTTCAGAAACCCTGTATGCCTAACTAGATCGGAGCATTAATTCTTACATCTCTGGCTGCCTACTGGACAGCTTCACTTTGGTGTGTTAACATTACCTCAAGGCAGGCGTGTCCTCAATGGAATTAATCATTCCCCTCTTCACGTCCTTTCCTCACCTTGAATTGCTTATTTCTCTCTGTCATTTTAGTAGGCATGTAGACTTGAAGGAAAAAGAAATATTCTTCTTTCATTTTTTGCAATCAGTCATCTTCAGATATTTTGTCTTTCCTATATCTCTGCTTTTTTTTACCTCCCCATTTTCATGCATGTAATCTTAGTTTGGATTATTATTGTAAGACCCATCTAATTGATTCTGTGCTCTCAGAATATCTCTTGATTTTCAATACATTATGTTTTCTTACAGACTAGTTTCCTTATGCCACTCATCAGTTCTCAACCCTTACTTACCCCACTGTTACTACCTGAATACAGTTAAATTCCATTTGTTTGGAATAGATGGCCGATTATGAGCTATGCCAATGGGCTTATTATTTTTATAAGTGGATGCTAAAAAGGAAATTTGGGCTGAAGTGTAAAGGATAATAGTTAACACATTCTAAGGAGGTCTTAGGCCTTATGCAGTATATTCAATTGAGGGGAAGAAAACCTTCATACCCACGTTTATAACATAACGGCTTTAGAATTTTGAGATTGAGAGAAGATTTTTGAGGATTTTTCTTTTCAGACAGCAGCCTCTGCACTATGAGTCTCATCCCTCCTACTTACCTCCCCCCAAACTTGTGCTAAACCTGACACTCAAGTCAAAAAGAAAGGCTCTAAGGAGAACACTTGGGTAGCTTAATATGTGGGGGTTTTGTTGTTGTTAGGTGCCATTGAGTTGGTTCCGACTCATAACGAGCCCATGTACAACAGAACAAAACACTGCCTGGTCCTGTGCCATCCTCACAATCGTTGCTATGTTTGACCCCATTGTTGCAGCCACTGTGTCAATCCATCATGTTGAGGTCTTCCTCTTTTTTGCTGATCCTTCTCTTTACCAAGCATGATGCCCTCTTCCGGGACTGGTCCCTCCTGATAACATGTCCAAAGTACATGAGAAAAGTCTCACTATCCTCACTTCTAAGGAGCATTCTTGCTGTACTTCTTCTGAGACAAATTTGTTCCTTCTTCTGGTAGTCCATGATATATTCAGTATTCTTTGCTAATAATTGAAATGCATCAATTATTCTTTGATCTCCCTTATTCATTGTCCAGATTTCACATGCATATGAGACAACTGAAAATACCATGTCTTGGGTCAGGCATGCCTTAATCTTCAAAGTGACATCTTACCTTTTTAACACTTTAAAGATGTCTTTTGCAGCTGATTTGCCCATTGCAATGCGTCTTTTGATTTCCTGACTGCTGCTTCCATGGGCATTGATTGTGGATCTTTTCTCCATTTATCATGATGTTGCTTATTGGTCCAGTTGTGAGGATTTTTGTTTTTTTTGTGTGTGTTGAAGTGTGATCCATACTGAAAGCTGTAGTCTTTGACCTTTGTCAGTAAGTGCTTCAAGTCTTCTTTGCATTCAGCAAGCAAGGTTGTGTCATCTGCATATCACAGGTTGTTAATGAGTCTTCCACCAGTCCTGATGCTGTGTTCTTCTTCATATAGTCCAGCTTCTTGGGTTATTTGCTCAGCATAGAGATTGAATAAGTATCGTGAAAGGATGCAACGCTGACACACACATTTCTGATTTTAAGCCACAAAATATCCCCTTGTTCTGTTTGAATGACTGCTTCTGGGTCTGTGTACAGGTACCGCATGAGCAAAGTTAAGTGCTCTGGAATTACCATTCTTCCCAGTGTTATCCGTAATTTGTTAAGATCCACACAGTCGAATGCCTCTGCATAGTCAGTAAAACACAGGTAAACATCTTTCTGGTATTTTCTGCTTGTAGTCAAGATCCATCTGACATCAGCAATGATATCTTTCTTTCCATGTCTTCTTTTGAATCTGGCTTGAATTTCTGGCAGTTCCCTGTCAATATACTGTTGCAACCACGTTTGAATGATCTTCAGCAAAACTGTACTTGCGTGTGACATTAATGATATTATTTGATGATTTTGGCATTCTGTTGGATCACCTTTCTTTGGAATGGGCACAGATATGGATCTCTTCCAGTCAACTGGCCAGGTAGCTGTCTTCCAAATTTCTCGTCACAGGCAAGTGAGCGCTTCTAGCATTGCATCCGTTTGTTGAAGTATCTCAGTTGCTATTCTGTCAATTCCTGGAAGCTTGTCTTTTGCCAATGCCTTCAGTGCAGCTTGTACTTCTTTCAGTACCATTGGTTCTTGATCATATGCTGCCTCCTGAGATGGTTGAATGTCAACCAGTTCTTTTTGGTACAGTGACTCTGTGTATTCCTTTCATTCTATTTTGAAGCTTCCTGCGTCGTTCAATATTTTGCCCATAGAATCCCTCAGTTTTGCAACTCGAAGCTTGAATTTTTTCTTCAGTTCTTTAAGCTTGAGAAATGCTGAGCGTGTTCTTCCCTTTTGGTTTTCTAACTCCAGGTCTTTGCACATTTCATTATTATACTTTAGTTTGTCTTCTCAAGCTACCCTTTTAAATCTTCTGTTTAGCTCTTTTACTTCATCATTTTTTCCATTCACTTAAGCTACTCTACATTCAAGATCAAGCTTCAGCATCTCTTCTGACATTTATCTTGGTCTTTTCTTTCTATCCTGTCTTTTTAATGACCTTTTGCTTTCTTCATGTATGATGTCCTTGATGTCATCCGACAGTTCATCTGGTTTTGATCACTAGTGTTCAATGTGTCAAATCTGTTCTTGAGATAGTCTCTAAATTCAGGTGAGATATACTCAAGTTTGTATTTTGGCTCTTGTGTACTTGTTTTCATTTTCTTGAGCTTCAGCTTGAACTTGCATATGAGCAATTGGTAATCTGTTCTACGGTTGGCCTCTGGCCTTGTTCTGACCGATGATATTGAGCTTCTTCACTGTCTCTTTCCACAGATGTAGTTGATTTGATTCCTGTGTATTCCATCTGGTGAGGTCCATGTGTATAGTCGACATTTAAACTGGTGAAGAAAGGTATTTCTAATGAATAGATTATTGGTCTTGCAAAATTCTATCATGCTATCTCCAGTGTCATTTCTATCACCAGGACCATATTTTCCAACTACTGATCCTTCTTGGTTTCCAACTTTCACATTCCAATCACCAGTTATTATCAATGCATCTTGATTGCATGTTTGATCAATTTCAAACAGTAGAAGTTGGTAAAAAATCTTTAATTTCTTCATCTTTGGCATTAGTGGTTGATGCATAAATTTGAATAATATTCAAATTAACTGCTCTTCCTGTAGGCATATGGATATTATCCTACCACTGACAGCATTATTCTTCAGGATACATCTTGAAATGTTCTTTTTGATTATGAATACAACTCTGTTCCTCTTCAATTTGTCAATCCTGGGATAGTAGACCATATGATTGTCTGATTCAAAATGGCTAATACCATTTCATTTCAGATCACTAATGCCTAGGATACCTATCTTCAAGCGTTCCATTTCATTTTTTGATGACTTCCAATTTCGTAGATTTGTACTTCGTACATTCTATGTTCCGGTTAATATGTGCCCTACCATTTGGTGGACAGTGTAGACTGATGTGTCTAAGAATCTTGAAAAATCTAAGTGGGAAATATCTGGCCTAAGTATCCCAAGGTTTAGGAAGTTATTTCACCTTCTTGGTTTTCAGGTCATGGGATGTATGAGTGTTTGCCATGGACCATGTGTGAGAGTGAGCCAGCAAGGGTCATCATATCCACTTTCCAAGGTTGGCCAATATTGTAAATATTGCAACTCAGCCATGCCCATTGATTTATATATTGTCTATGGCTATTTTGGAGCTACAATGTCAGAGTTAAATAATTGTGGCAGAGATTGTCAGGCCCACAAAGCCTAAACTCTTTAGAGTCTGGCTCTTTACAGCGAAAGTATTGTGACCCTGGTGTAACGAGATAACCAGATTTCAGCAGAAAAAAGCTGAAATTATTACTTGGTTCCTAAGGGCTGTGGAAGGAGTAAGTATATAGACAAAATAGGTAATCACCACAGTTATGGGAGGTCTAAGTGAAGAAATGTCAAAGACAAATTTCAAAAATCGATTAAATTGGAAATAGCCTGTCCCTTTAATCATCTTCCAAGTCCCGCGGTTATAGCACCAGCAGAAGATACTCTCACTCAGATAAGTGCCCTGTGCCCCCCTTTCTTCTTCCTCTCCATTCACCAGCGCAAGAGGGCTCAGAAACTGTGTGGTTATCAAGATGGAGAGGAGGAGTAACAATTCAGGGAGGAGAAAGAGAGAGCAGGCTGACCTAGGACCAGCTGTCCCCTTCCCCAGCTTTAAATCAGGTTCAAAGCTTTCATAATTACATAGAGTTTCTACTTTTAATTACTGAAATGAGACAGTGTTTTGCAGCTTAAAGAAACTGGAATTTTTACAGCCTGAGAGTAACCAGAGAAGGCATGGGGTATACCTAACTTTTCTGGAGCAGGCTCCTTCTGGCTTGTGGGCAGGAGGAGGTTGTTAAATATTCAGGATTGTGTGAATCTGTGGTTAAAGCATTGTTAACTTGCCATTGACCACAGTGGGTGTATTTACACCATGGAAATTGGTAAATACTCTGAGTCAGAGTCGACTCAATGGCAATGGGTTTGGTTTATAAATCAAGGCTTTTTTTTTTTTTTCCCTCAGAAAGTCAGTTTGCTAGCACACCACTGGATCATACCAAGCCCCACTGATTATTGTTAAATGTGCAATGGGAGGTGAAAATAAACATTTTTGACTTATTCATCTGACAATAAAATACGTTCTTTGCCTCAGTGATCAATTGACTGGTAATACTGAAGTCATTTGATAGACAAAGACTATACTAAAACGGCTGGAGATCTGCCTTCTCCAGAGATGATGATTCCAAAGTGTGTTCAGAAATAACCATCTTTAAATAAAAACATTGTCTGGTGTTAATAGAGTTGCTCTGACAAATAGTGTCTGTATAAAATAGAGTGAATCTGGTAGAAAGCATTGTAATGCCTACCTCATGACGTAGAATCAGAGTTTGATGAAATTCACTTGATACCTAGCTGGGTTGCAAGCCAAATTTATTTTATTGCACCGTAATATATTTCTCAAGTCTCCTTCCCAGATGTTTGGTCCTTATACTCTGATAGTTGCCTACTGTATTCATATTGTCTTCTCTGCTTCTATATGTATTTTTATATAGCTTTTTGGTTAGTTGTTGATTCTTCTGTAAGCAGCACACCTGTATCATTTTGCCACCATTTTTCTGCAAGGGAGATATATGTATACAACATCTAAAACATACATATATCTCCCCTGGGTATCAGCTGATGTTTTCCTTAATAATGGGTATCTTTGTAAAGATTAGTGTTATGTTTTTCCCAGTAGCTTATTTCAAGTGAAATGAACCTTCTCTCAAGGGCCCAGGTAAACAAAATGTAAAGGCAGTTTTAGAGTTCATGAAGATCTCTGGAATCATCTAATCCGTTCCACTTTGCGGACGAGGATATAGAAGACACAGAGATCGGAATAATCTGAACATGTTCAAGGTCACGTAGCTAAGAAGTGGATGCCCTACACATGGATATGGTGTTATTTGCATGTTGGGGTTTGTGTAGGGCGTGTGTGTGTGTGTAGTGGCTGTCATGCAGAAATTATTTGAATTTTCTAGTTTGATTAAAATAGATTGCAATTTTAATAACTTATCACCCAACAAATAGAGCATGACTTGTGATTTTAAAATTATATGGTTGGTTTTATGTACTTTTGACAATTCTTTTTTTTTGTAAACTTTTAAAAAAATTAAAAATTTTTTTGATGAAAATATACATAGCAAAACATACCACAATTCAGCAATTTCTACATGTACAATTCAGTTACATTGATTACATCCTTCAAGTTATGCAACCATTCCTGCTATCCATTTCCAAATTATTTCACCACTGTCCCCTAAACTTCTCATGTAAACTTTCAAGTGGCTGTTGTCAGTTTGATCACATATAGATGATTCTTTAAAAGAGCACAGTGTTCAAGGCAGACATTCTTTACTAATTAAGCTAAATTATTGTTGGATTTAAAGATGACTTCATGGGAGAGTTTTGTTTTAAGGTTTAAAGATTATCTCAAGGCCATAGTTTAGTGGTTCATCAAGCCTCAGTGGCTCCAGAAAGTCTGGATTCTATGGGAATTTGAAATTCTGTTCCACATTTTCCACATTTGATCAACGATTCTTCTAGAGAATCTTTGATCAGAACATTCTATAACTGTAGCCAGGTACCATCCAGTTCTCGTGGTCTCGTGGTCAATGAGGTAGTCGTTCATGGAGGCAATTAGACATACATTCAGTTCTTCCTCCAATTCCTATGTCTCCTGCTTCCTCTGCTGTTCCAGGCAAATACAGACCAATCAATGTACTTTGGATGGCCATTTGCAAGCTTGTAAGACCCCAGGCACTACACAATAAACTTGGTGGCAGAACAGAAACACTAAAAACAATATTAGGCCAGTTGCCTGAGATGTCCCATGAAAACATGCCCCTCAGTCTCCAAACTAGGAAAACCAATGCCATGAGGTGTTTTGTTGAACATTAGCAGCCTCAGCAGTTGCTCGTTGTTGTTGTAAATATATATAACACCAAACCAAACCAAACAAAACCTGTTGCCTTTGAGTCGATTCTGATTCACAGTGACCCTATAAGACAGAGTAGAACTGCCCCATAGAGTTTCTAAAGGAGCTGTTGGTGGATTTGAACTGCCGACCTTCTGGTTAGCAGTTGAGCTCTTAACCACTGTGCCGCCAGGGCTCTAATCATTTACCAAGTCAACCTTTTTCAACTGTACAGCTTGGTTATATCAATTACATGAATCATGTTGTACAAATATTATCCTTAATAGATGCCAAATTTCTGTTACAGGAGAAGTTGTAGGAGCACATTTTGTATTCCTTTCCTCTCTTTTCCTCATCATGTAATTCTGTATAAATGTGTGTGTGTGGAGGGGATGCATTTGTTTGACTTCTGACCAAATAATTCTTTAGTTATTCCATTTCTTTTTCTATTCTCATCATCACTTTTTACACTCACTTCTTTCCTGCTTCCTGTTGACATCATAAAAACTTTAATACTCAATAGTTTGCATGTCTGACCCTGAGGATGGGATTGGCTGCCCAAGAATACTATCTAGATTCAGAATTTATGGGGTATCAGAGGACATAGGTACAGATGCAGGCTCATCTGGTGTGCTAACTCAAACAGATAAGGTTTTGAGACTAGGTAATTTAATGAAAGGCAGAGGGAAGCAAAGACTAAAGGGGATTTAGGCAGGAACTGAGGAGTCCCTGGATGGTGCAAAGGGCTAAGTGCTCAACCGCTAGCTGAAAGGCTGACAGTTCAAACCCTTCCAGAGCTGCCTCAGAAGACAGGCCTGGTGATCTGCTTCTGAAAGGTCACAGCTTTGAAAATCCTATGGAGCACAGTTCTACGAAGCACAGTTCTACTATCCATGAGTCCGAATCGACTCCATGACAACTAACAATAAAAACAAGGCAGGGACTGAGATTGGAAAGTGGCAAAAATAAATTTAGAGGATTTTTTTTTGGGAGGGTGGGTAATATGTAGTCTCATTAGGACTCTGTGTGTGTGTGTGTGTGTGTGTGTGTGTGTGTGTGTGTGTAGAGGTACAAGAGTGGTTTGTAGGTGAGGAAAACCAGAGGTTAGAGGCAGCAGATAAGACAGATAAGGAAGAGGTGGCAAGACACCCAGGAAGCCATTAGGATAAGCCCCCTGTGCTACAATAGCCACAGGTCATTTGTCTTTGTGGTGGGTGGTGGTTCTGCTGACTCTAAAGGTATTGACAGAATCTGGAAGACTATATTTGCTTTCATTGATGCCATAAAACTCCTCATGCTAATCTATTCCAGTGGCTGATCACATTCCTCACATCTGTAGCTGAGTTTACCAATGCAATTTGGGTTCTCATCAGGGTAGATTGCTATCCCAGTCAATTACAGCATTTGTGCCTACAGCTCAGAGAAGTAAAGGATGTTGTGCTTGATGGTCTCCTCAAGTCAGCAGCATTAAATTGAGCTTATTAGAATTACAAGGAACTGATACAGAGAGAGAGGTAAAAACTAGATTTCAAAGGAGTCTGAATTCAGTTGCTGATGCGGAGGTGGTGATACGCAGATATGCAGGCTTTGAAGTTATGCAAGGAACAGAGATGTTTCATCCCAATAGCTCCATGGTTACGGTCTATAAAAAAAATGAGGAGAGAAAAGTTAAGAGTGCTGGAGTTTGATGATATTTTTTCTAAGATTGGTTTTATCTACTTGTCTGATAAACAAAATGAAAAGAGTCTTTATTTTGCATTTGCATTATCTTGACTAAATCAAAAGTCAAAAGCAAATGATAAATTTCTCCTTACATCCTCATTAATAAACATTCAGGAATGTTTGTGCGCTCTCTCCTTCCCCCAGCTATCATTAATCTCATATTTAATGAATCATTGTGAAATATCAAGTCATGCTCTGATCTGACTGCTGAGCTAAGATCAAAATTCAGTGATGACTTTGTATCTTTCACCTACTGCTTCTCAGGGTTATTACACTGATGAAGTGACAGTTGCTTGAATTTCAATGCTTCTTGCATCCAGCTGTGGCCATTGATTCCCTCATTGAATTTGATGGTGTTAAGCACAATAAGAAAGATGACTTAATGGGCCTTAAATGTGTACTGTTATTGAAGCCATTCAGCAATTTTCATTACCAAGAGAAGTCCCTGCTGAATTTTTTTTTTTTTTTTCTACTTCTAAAGTGTTTTTTAGATGTTAGGGGATTTTGTAAGCAGAGATACATGGGAATGCAGTGCATACCAGCTGTTTCAATCTAATTGAGAGAAATTAAGCACTCATATTCAGTAAAACTCTACTAAAATGCTCTTCTTTTCTTAACTATGAAAGGACAAAAGGCATCACATTTCCAGAATTTAATATAAGCTTCATGGTTGACATTTTCCAACATTAGCATTCTCATACAGCATGAAGATTAGAACTTTCTGAAGATGATTTTTTAATGGTAGAGGATATACACCCATCTCTTTTTGGTGAAGTAAGAAATTCCAAGATTTAATTTTGATATACTGTCTGAAGTTGTTGAAAGTAACCTCTTTGGTTACTTCTGGTGTATCTTAAAATGAGCAATTTCAGCAAGTATTTAATAACAGCACACTGCACATGACTGGGGATAAAAAATGCTTAGGAGTTATGAAGTTAAAATATTTAAAAAATGTATGTATTGCAGGAGGTTTGCCCTCAGGAGTGAACCTTATCTTTTTTCAGTATACTAAATGCTAATGCTCAAATGGAAGCCGTAAAGAAACCAACTGTTCCCCATCAGAGCGACCAGTATTGAGTGATGAGGAATAATGATCTATGTTTGACCTCAGAGAACCTTATTTCCTGCCTGAGTAGACATCTTGAGTTGACCTGAAGGCTTAAGAATTTTGAAATCCATTTTTAATTTCAGCTAAAAAAAACTTTCAAAATTAAAAGACTGTATGCTTAAGTATTCACTTTTGTCATTTTTGGGATTTAAGTCTTACAAAAAATTTTTTAAAAACAGGATATCTATTTTGTGTATGTGTGTTTGTGTGTGTGTGCTTGTTTGTATGTGTGTGTGTTTGAATAATCTTGTCTAACAAAAGTCTTATAAAACCTTTTATATTATCCCAAGTCTAAGAAAGCTGGACAGATTTACTGAAAGATATATTAAATGAAGCTTGCTCTTTTCATGTTTTCTTGATCATTACTAATGTTTTCAGTACCTGCTGCAGAGAGAAAGATGCATTTGTTATTTTGGCAGATTTAAAAACCTGGGGTGTAAATAGTGTCTTTCACAGACAGTGAATGAAAGAAAGAAGGTTTTTTATTAAGAATATTACATATTACTAATAAATGTGGCTATTATCATCCCATTATTTGGATTTTTGAGTGTCCTCAGGAAAAATTTAAGATGGTATCTTTCTACTGTCTAACTTTTGTATACCACCTCCTTTTACCCCCTACACATAAAATGGAGTGATATAGTAGAAATATCTTTCATGCTTTTTTTCTTTTAATTTAGAGAAAAATATTCCCATCTGTGTATATTTCCACAGAACAAGGATATTCTTTGACATATCCATAGTACAATGATCCAGATCAGGATATGTGTTATTGATACTCTAGTATCATTGGATCCATAACCCGCATTCACGTTTGCTCAGTTGTCCCAGTCATGTCGCTATAGCTTTCTCATCCACCCCAGGATCCCCCATTGTTATCAAATAAATAGTTATCATGTTTCTCTAGTTTTCTTTAATCTGGGATAGTTCCTTGTCTCCCCCTCACCTTCTTTTTTTTTTTTAACCATAGATTTTTGAAAAGCTCAGGGCAGTTATTTTAGTGTAAATCTCTCAATTTGGGCTTGTCTGATGTTTCCTAAAAATTAAATTCAAGTTAATCACTTTTGGCAGGAATACCACAGGAGCATGTTGTATTGGTTTCAGATGATCATATCAGGAGGCTGATGATTCTGTTTGCCCTAAAATTGATGATGTTAACTTTGGTCACTTGATTGAAGGTTCTCTACTCTAAAAGTATTCTTTTTTCCCTTTGTAATTAAAAGTAATTTGTGGAGTGATGCATTGAGTTATATATAAATTTTGTGCCTCATCAAATTTTCACCCACTAGTTTTAGCCTCAGTTGATGATTTTTGAACTTTGTCATTCCTTCTGTATTTATTAGTGCACATTACACATTAAGGGATACTTTTTCTTCTTTCTTTCTTTCTCCTTCTCTCCCTTCCTGTCTCATTTATTTATTTATGTCAATAACTTACAACCTATTATTATACTCATTTATTTTAATGCTAAAAAGGACCTGAATTTGGCCAGGGAAAGTCTCTTCCAGCGAGCTGCTGCAAGAGGATATGATTCCATCATTCTTTGGGCACTTCCTTACTCTCTGTTGTAACAAGTTACCCAGCTCATCTTGTACTTTCCTTTCCCCAGTCCTGACATCAGTCACTTCTGTAAAGAGCTTTGATTCCTTTTACCAGAGATTGATAGTCAAAACCCAAATCTGAGTGATAGGTGTGCTTATTGTTATTGGTGTATTATTGCTTCTAGGCTCTGTCTAGACCATATGTTCATATTTAGATATATTAATTTATCATAGATTAGGTGTTGTTTTCTAGGTCTTCATATAAGTGGAGTCAACTGTGTACTCTTCTGTGTCTAGTTCCTTCCATCAATAAAATGGTTGTGAGAGGTATCCAGGTTGTTCCATTCAGCATTGATTTGTTCTTGTTTATTCCAGAGTGACATTCTTGCATGAATATAGTACAACTTCTTTATTTAGTCTCCTGTTTGTGGACCTGGTGAACATGGGTTGTTCCTAGTTTTGAACGGCTACAAACCAAGGTTCTATACACATTCTTGTACAAGTCATTTTGTGGTCATGCATTTTCAATTTTGTTAGATGAATACCTAGAAGTGGAATGATTGGGTTGAGGTATATTTAGTTTATTTAACTTTTTAAGAAAACGCTCAAACATTTTCTAACATTGTTGTAACATTTTGCACCCCTACCAAAAATGTATGAGAGGTCTGACAGTGCTGTATCTAGCTAACATTTAGTATTGTCATTCTTTATAATCTTACCACTTTAATGGATATAGTTTTATCTAATATCTTATGGTTTTATTAATGTTTTTCTGATTACTAATGATGTTGAACACTTTTCATGTATTATCTATTTGTGTATCCTTTGTGAAGTGTCATTTCACATATTTTTGCTCATTTTTAAAATTGCATTGTTTATGCTGTTAGTTGTTGCTGTATTTGTTGGGTGTTGTCAAGCTGATTCCTACTCTGGAAGAGTATTTATATTAGTCTGGATGCAATTTCTTTTTCTCTGCTTCCACAGAACCAGTAGAATACTACAGAAGAAACCAAGTAAACACCAAGTTGCGTGCTATGGTTTTAAGTGGTTTTGTATAAGTATAAAACCTGAGCTATGAAGGAGAGAGGAGGAAGCAAATAATTTTGCTCTGGAGTTTTGAGGAACATGTAACATCTGAGGTGACAATTGAATAGGCCTGAAAGGTGATTAGGGTTTTGCTAAGTAAAGGAAATAACAGCATATGTAAGGGAAGAAAGATGAGAAAGTGTGTAGAAAGTTTGGCCCACGAGCACAGGGACATGCCATGAGCACAGGGACATGTCTGTAGATCTCCAGAATCTAGCACAGTGTCTGGCAAACTATCAGATATGCAATGAGTATGAGTTATATAAATGAGTGATTGAATCCATATACCCTGTAGGTAAATGGATGTCATTGGCAATGTTTCACCAGGGAAGTGACATGATCTCATTTCCTTATTTTGAAGACTGACTTTGGTGGCTATTTAGATAATTAGTGGCAGATGAGAGAGAATAGAAGGAAGATTGGGATGTTTTGGTGACAGGTAGTCACTCATTCAGCACATTGTGAGTGCCATTGTGTGCCGACATACTTGCTGGGTTCACCAAGATGCAAAAAGCATAATCCCTACCCTCATGGTGCTTACAATATGGTTGGAGAAGCAGAAACAAAAATAGACAGCTATATTACAGTGTAGTAATTACAGTGATGAATGTATTCCCAGGGTGCATTTGTTTGCTGAATCTATATGGATATCAACCAGAGAAGAGGGAAGTTGGACAGATGTTTCTGCAGAGATGCATCATTGAACAAAGACATACTCTGAGAACCAGCACGGGGTGTATGCTACATGCAGTGAACAAGAAGCAATTTGGATCTCATAGAGGTATAAGTTCGAGAGACGTGTGAAAATGGCCAGGGAGAGCTGGGTGCCAGGTCTTGGAGAACTTCTGATTCCATCTGAAAAGCTTGGGGTTTGTCTAGGCACTGATGAGGAACTAGTGGAGTGACATAGCCAGATTTATATTTGATATATCACCGTGGAGTCGCTATGAGTCAGAATTGACTTGACAGCCATGAGTTTGTTTTGTTTTTTTGTTGGTATATCACTTTTAAAATTGTGTGAAGGATATGTTGAGGAAAGACAACATCCGTAGTGGAAGAAAACCAGTTGCATTAATTGAAGAGAGAGATGGTAAAGGAAGCTAGAAGTTTCTATTCAGAAGGATAGCTTTTGGTGAACAAAATTAACTTAAGCTCCTAAAGGAACTTGATATGGTTCTGATTTAAGATAATGTTATTTTTGCCTATCTCTAATGATTCATAATTTGAAATTGGAAAGAGATACTTAGAATTGTGTCACTTGCCAGCTCTGGTAAAATATAATAGGCATCATTAACCTAGCCAAAAGAAAAAGAGATTCTAATTTAACTACAATCATTTTTCAGATCTGTGGCTTGTAGAGAGGACCTGATTCTGCAGTTCCGAAATCCAAGCTGATTTTATTCATTAGTCAAAGTAGTTCTGTTGACTCAATTGACAGTGCTTTTCTAGGTACATTTCAGAGATTTTGGAAGGAATTCTAGTATGAAAAGAAATGCAGAGTCTAGTACCAAGTTTTTCTATCTCGGGCCCTCAACAGTATATCTCCCTAATCTTAAATATATTTTAAAGAAAGACTCCATTGGTAAGTCATTGAAAGACTGCAGTGGTAAAGAGAAATTTTGTATAATGTATGAGCATAATTATGCCTTGTGTCATACCAAGAATTCCTTGATATGCAGATCTGTGGACAGTTTACTTGCAGGTCCGTTCTTGCCCTTCCCCAGCTCGGTGGTATATAGGAGATGCTGACCTCAACAGGCTGCATTCACAGCCTTTTCTGTCAGGGCTTCCGTCAATAGGAGGCACTGGAGGGAGGTGGAAAGCAGGAGGAGAGAAGAAGCCAGGGTATTTAGTCTTCTCTTTCTTTGTCTCCACTGGTGTGGAACAGCTGCAGCAAATCTGTGACTTCAGCTCCTGCCGTTGAAGCTCCATCAAGGTTTCAGCTTCTTTCTGGTGACCATTGTCCTGGACTCCAGTATTGCCACCTCCTCCCTCCACCCTGGGGGCCACATCAGCCTTCTACTCTTACTAATCCCTAAGATGTTTCACTGCCCCGTTTGGCTTCTTGGCCCTTCCATCATCTACACGGCCCATTCCTTGCATCAGCTGCTCTCGGATTTAAACACTCAGAGCAGTTTTTGTTTTCCAGGTTAGGCCCTGACTGATACATCAGGCAAGTGGGCTCTTTAAGGACTTGAGTTAATCATCTTGGTTAAACATGTTCAGTAAATATAATCGTTAGCTTTGATATGCTTTCAAATGAAAGATGCCACTCCATGAAGAGGATTTCTGAGTGATACAAAAGCAAACAAACAAAAGAACCAAAAAATCTTGCCAAACTTCAACTGTTTTTTTTTTTTTTTTTTGACAAATACAGAGTTTGGCCTTCGATAATAAATACTATGCCAAGTTGCCTTACTCAAATATGTTTTTGTGTTTTTCTCCCCAGATTCCACCCTGCCTCCACCTATAACCCAAGGAGATATATCCCTTTGCTGTTATGTAACTGGAGCATTTCTGCAAGGCAGAAAACAGAAGCAGAAGGCTCGTGAAATCAAAGTCTCCTTAGATTTTGTTAAATATCAAATCCTCTACAACCATAGTGCTAGGGTCTGTGACTAGGGTAAGATGGGAAATGTCGTAGAATGGGGACTGTGAAGAGGGGCACAGGTGAGAAGGCGTTTGAATAGTTGTAGAAAGCCTATGAGGCTTCCAATGGGCAGAAGTCTCTGGATCTCAGAGGTAGCTGGGACGTACAGGGTGCTCCCCAGTTAGGTTGCAAGATCTCAGAGGGGGATATTTCCTAGCACATTTAGAGGGGCGGGGTCCTACGTACTTGTGATTCTAGTACCTTAAGACTTCACAGAAACTCCTGAGCATTCTGAGCTGAAGGACCCCATGGATTGGGGTACCGAGTGCTGTGGTAGTTGCCAGACAGACGAATGAGTCAAGGCATGAGAGAGACCTGATCTGCCTAGTGCTAGTGAATCCTGGAAACCCCTGAGCCCTTGTCCTCCTGAAAGGCAGAGCTCCCAAAGAATTGCAAGTTGAATTTTCTGTCACTATTGGAGAATAGAAGCTAGAAGTCAGAATTAAGTTGATTTTAAGAAAATAAAGGAATAGCAAATGCATATCTGAGTTTACTGAGATTTATACCCATTACCGAAAAGTAATCATAGTTAGATCACCCTTTTATTTGCAAAGCTATTGCAAATCATATTTTAGCTATTAAGAATTAATAGCATATTTGTTTAGTCAAAGTCAGTGATTTTGTTAGTTGCTGTTAAGTCAATTCCGACTCATGGGGACCCCATCTGTTACAGAGTAGAACTACTTCAAAGGTTTTCTTGACTGTAATCTTAACAGAAGCAGATTGCCAGCCCTTTTCTTCTGCAGTGCTGCTGGGTGCATTCAAATCACCAATCTGTAGGTTAGCAGTCAGGCGAAAACTCTTTGCGCCACCTGGGGAAATGGAGAGATTCAGGATAGATTAAATAAAATCAAAACAATAAAATCAAATGCAAGGTACATCATAGATTCTGGGGTAACAGTTTATGCTAAGCTATGATTATAATTATTTTAAAAACGGCTGAAACATGTTTTAATTAGATGTCGTAATTGTAAAAGAGCTATCATGCGTGTATATGATAGATCATATAAGGCTGTACTTAGCACAGCTTAAGGAGCCCTGGTGGTGCAGTGGTTAAGTGCTCAGCAACTAACGAAAAAGTCGGCAGTTCGAACCCACCAGCCTCTCTGCGGGAGAAAGATGTGGCAGTCTGCTTCCACAAAGATTTACAGCCTTGGAAACCCTACGGGGCAGTTCTACTGTGTTCTGTAGGGTCACTGTGAGTTGGAATCTGCTTGACGGCAACAAGTTCAGCACAATTTCACAAACAGTACAAACCCCATAAAAATTAGAGTTCCAAATCTTTTCTATATTATTAAGAACAATTACTGAGAATATTTTTATGTGCCACTGTTATTATATTAATACACTTACCTGGGATTTTTAACCTCTTTTGTAATTTGTAATATATTATCATCTGTTTAAATTCTTTATTAACTATGTATCTCTTGAGGATATATAATGGCATCCAGATATTCTTTTTTCCTTATCTGTATTTTCTAAATTTCTACAAAGAATATGTATTGCTTTGTAATAATTATAAACTATTAATTACTTTCAAGTTTCTTAGTTCAAATTGGCAATAGGAAAAATTAATTTATTCGCCAAATTTTTTGAAAATCAGAATGCATTATTTACATCAATGCTGCTTTTATTGAGGTTCATATAAATTTATTCTGAGAGGCAATATTCAAAGAGAGTTTTGAATGATGAATTCCTTATACTGACCAAATGGAGTCATTTGGTCTTTATTCTAGACCTTAAGGCAACAGAACAAAATGGAGAGCATATTTTAAAATAAGTTGGCTTCGCCAGTAGTATGTCAAAGTATTCGTTGGCATTCTGGACCATAAGGTGACTTGTTCTCAAGATAAAAAGGATTTTGTTTTGCATTTAAGTTGTACTGAGTTTGCTTTGAAACAGACTGACTCAGGTTTTCCACTGTATTGCATTCTAGGTTCCCTGGAGTACCATGTAAGAGTGAAATGGAATAGCAAGGATCCCATTATAACATGTCTTATTGATACTCTATACTGATTTGGGAAACAGTACATCATAGTGGGAGTCCCTGAGTGGTACAAACAGTTTAGCCCTCAGCTGCCAACTGGAGGGTTGGCGGTTCGAGTATACCCAGAGTCTCCTTAGGAGAAAAGCCTGATGATCTACTTTCAACAAATCAGCCATTGAAAATACTATGGAGCACAGCTCTGCTCTGACATACATGTGGTTGCCTTAAGTCAGAATTGACTTGATGGCAACTGGTAAGTTGTAGTGAAAATGGCTTGGGTTTTGGAAACAGAGAATGGGACCAAACCTTGAATCTTCTAGCACTTATTAGCTGTGTGACCTTAGACATGATACCCAATCTCTGAACTTCACAGGCCCTTAATATGAGAAAATGGGATCATATATCCACTCTATATTGTCTTGTGTATGAATTTATTTTCTAAATGATACTTTTGTTCTGCAGCTACATTACTTATTATTTATTGGCGATCTTTACACATTTTTGCATGCAAAGTTAACCTATTAAACTACTATAGAGATCCTTAAGACGGAAAATGATTTAACCACTCTTTTGAAGGACTTTTGATCTATTTCTGTTGTTTTACTGTTAAAAATACCACTGTGATGAAAATCGTTATACCTGGTTCTTTGTGCAAGTTCTCTGTGGAAGGAATGATGAGAAGGCGGAAGGATTTATGAGAGAATATGACCTATTATCAATTAGAAATGGAATATTCTATTCAGCAATGCCTGGAAATTTCTCCCCTTTTTGTAAAGACAATCGTGGTCACACTGTCTAATCTCCGTGAATCCAAAGGGAGGAGACATCACAGGGAGTCTCATGTTGAAGTGACCTAGGTGGAGCGCCAGAATGCCCAGTCTTGATCTGAGTCTTGGTACCAAAACTGGTGGAAGGAAATCAACCACATGTTGTTGTTGGTAGGTGCTGTAGAGTCAGTTCCAACTCATAGTGACCCTGTGTGCTACAGAATGAAACACTACCCGGTCCTGCACTATCTTCACAATCGTTGTGATGCTTTAGCCCATTGTTGCAGCCACTGTGTCAGTCCATCTCATTGAGCACTTTCTTCTTTTTCACAAACCCTCTATTTACCAAGCATGATGTCATTCTTCAGGGATTTGTCCTTCCTAATAACATGTCCAAAGTAGGAGAGACAAAGTCTTGCCATCCTCGCTTTTGAGAATCATTCTGGCTGTGCTTCTTCCAAGATAGATTTGTTTGTTCTTCTGGCAATCCATGGTATATTCAGGATTCTTTGACAGCACCATGATTCAAAAGCATCAGTTCTTCTTCTTTGATCTTCCTTATTCACAGTTCAGCTTTTGAATGCATGTGAGGTGACTGAAAATACCATGGCTTAGGTGAGGCTCACCTTAGTCCTCAAAGTGACATCTTTATTTTTTAACATTTTAAGAGATCTTTTGCAGCAGATTTGCCCAATGCAATACGTCATTTGATTTCTTGACTACTGCTTCCATGGGTGTTTGTTATGATCCGCACAGTCGAATGGCTTTGCATAGTCAATAAAACACAAGTAAAAATCTTTCTGGTATTCTCCGCTTTCAGCCAAGATCTGTCTGATATCAGCAGTGATATCCCTCATTCCACGTCCACTTCTGAATCCAACTTGAATTTGTGGCACTTCCCTGTTGGTGTACTGCTGCAACTATTTTTGAATGATCTCAGCAAAATTTTACTTGTGTATGATATTAATGATATTGTTTGATAATGTCTACATTCTGTTGGATCACCTTTCTTTAGAATGGGCACAAATACGGATTTCTTCCATTTGGTTGGCCCGATTGCTGTCTTTCAAATTTCTTGGTATAGATGAGTGAGCACTTCCAGCATTGCAGCCGTTTGTTGAAACTTCTCAATTTGTATTCCGTCAGTTCCTGGAGCTTTATTTTTCACCAGTGCCTTCAGTGCAACTTGGATTCGTTCTTCGGTACCATCAGTTCTTGATCATATGCTACCTCATGAAATGGTTGAATTTTGATCAATTCTTTCTGGTACAGTGACTCTGTGTATTTCCTCCCATCTTCATCTGATGCCCATAGAATCCTTCAGTTTTGCAACTCAAGGCTTGAATTTCTTATTCAGTTCTTTCAGCTTAAGAAATGCCAAGTGTGTTCTTCCCTTTTGGTTTTCTAACTCCAGGTCTTTGCACACTTGGTTATAATAGTTTACTTTGTCTTCCTGAGCCACCCTTTGAAATCTTCTGGTCAGTTCTTTTACTTCATCATTTCTTCCATTTGCTTTAGCTACTCTATGTTCAAGAGCAAGATTCAGAGTCTCTTTTGACATTCATCTTTGTCTTTTCTTTCTTTTCTCTCTTTTTACTGACCTTTTGCTTTCTTCATGTATGATGTCCTCCCACAACTCGTCTGATCATTAGTGTTCAGTGTGTCAAATCTGTTCTTGAGATGGTCTCTAAATTCAGGTGGGATATACTCAACATTGTACTTTGACTCTCCTGGACTTGTTTTAATTTTGTTCAGCTTCAACTTGAACTTGCATAGGAGCAATTGATGATCTGTTCTGCAGTCGGTCCCTGGCCTTGTTCTGACTGATGATATTGAGCTTCTTCATCATCTCTTTCCACAGATGTAGTTGATTTGATTTCTTTATATTCCATCTGGTGAAGTCCAGATGCATATTTGCTGTTATGTTGTTGAAAAAAGGTATTTTCAATGAATAGGATGTTAGTCTTGCAAAATTTTATCATGCAGTCTCCAATGTGGTTTCTGCCACCAAGGCCATATTTTCCAAATACTGATCCTTCTTCTTTGTCTCCAACTTTCTCATTCCAGTCATCACTAATTATCATTGCATCTTGATTGCATGTTTGATTAATTTCTGACTGCACAGGTTGGTAAAAGTATTCAGTTTCTTTATCTTTGTCCTTAGTGCTGGGTGTATAAATTTGAATAGTAGTCGTATTAATTGGTCTTCCTTGTAGGCATATGGATGTTATCCTATCATTGACAGCATTGTACTTCAGGATAGATCCTGAAATGTTCTTTTTGACAGTGAATGTGAAGCCGTTCCTCGTCAATTTGTCATTCCTTGCATAGTAGACCATATGATTGTGTGGTTCAGCATGGCCAATGGCAGTCCATTTCAGCTCACCAGTGTCTCGGATATCGATGTTAAAGTGTTCCATTTCATTTTTGACAACTTCCAATTTTCCTAGGTTCATACTTCCTACATTCCATATTCTGATTATTAATGGATGTTTGCAGCTGTTCTCATTTTGACACCTGCCACATCAGCAAATGAAGGTCCCAATAGCTTGACTTCATCTGTGTCATTTAGGTCGACTCTACTTTGAAGAGGCGGCTCTCCCCGAGTCGTATTTTGAGTACCTTTGAAAATTGAGAAGCTTATCTTCTGGCACTATATCAGACAATGTTCTGCTCCTATTCCTAAAGTTTTCATTGGCCAACCTTTTTAGAAGTGGATCGCCAGGTACTTCTTCTAGTCTGGAAGCCCAGCTGAAACTTGTCCACCATGGGAGACCCTGCTGGTATTTGAAATACTGGTGGCATAGCTTCCAGCATCACAGCAACACACAAGCCACCACAAAGGATTGGTGGACCACCAGCATAACCTTTATGAAAAAATACCAGGCATGAGATAACTCAAAAGGGAGGTGGAATTTGTAATGAGGTTTAGGAAGAGGGGTCAGTTGTAATTAATGTCGTTTCAGGAATATTTGGGAAAGATGGTTATTGTGCATTCCCTGCCATTGTTTGGGCAATCTGGATTTTATCAAGAGGGTGGACATAACAGGGAGTGGCTAAGTTCACGTGCAAAAGGGGATGGGAAGAGGGGACAGCTGTGGGGATCAAGGACATGCAAGACCACAGTGGAAAATTCTTAGTCCTTCAGTGTCTCTCACAAAATGACTAAAAATACTGATTGAATCAGTGAGTGAAAGAATGGAAAAATTAACAAGAGAAATAAAAATAAAGTACAATGAGATTTCTCAGGAGGGACCCACTACATCCAGTAGGGCTGTTCAAGAATGCTTCATGAAATAGTCAACACTTGAGTTACAAATTTAAGGTAGGTAGACTTTGAGACATGTGAGAAAAGAGAAAGACAGTAGCAGAAAAAGAGCATAAATAAAAACCTAGAACTGAGAAAAAATGAGGAAGGGATAGGGAACAATAAGTAGTACAGTTTTTTTCTAGATTCAAGTTTTTTAAGGTTAATAAAGTACATTGAATGAGATAAAAGAGTACCTTGATTTCCTTTCTAAGAATTTTGATATCAAATGTTATTCAAATGTTAGATGTCTATGACATTATCTCTTATTTGGTATGAGTCATATTAACAAGATGCCATTTTGTTAATTTTGTTCTTATTGAAATTGTAAGTTGTAGTTTGCTTCAGTTACCAAAAGGTGGCAAAGTTACATGCTTGGTAGTTTTAAATCAGTAGACTGTTTCCCACACAAGCCCTCTGATTTTGTTTTATTGCAGAGGTGTCACAGATACAACATACAATATGACAGTGGGCAAAAGTCACATTGAAGCTTTCGGTTCTGTGTGCTGATCTCTGTTCTTGGCAATCCTGCAGCATCACAGCTTGCTATATTATGAATCATAGCCTTGCCTTTTCATTTTATTCTTTTTTTAGTACTGTAATTATCTAAATGAGCTTTGAAGTTATACGAGTCGAAGCTTCAGGCTAGCCTCTGACTCTGCTGTTTCCAGTACAAATTTGGTTCAATACTTTAGATTTCTTTAAAAGAGCGATGTAATTTTTAAGATGCAGTTAAAGCTCCTACCACCTTCCTTTAAAAGGAGTATCAAGAACCGCATGTAATTACTTTAAAAGGAAGCATCAAGAATGAGCATTTAAAAAAAACAAATTATTAAAAAGCATACATACAGCATGATGTCATTTGTGTAAACTTTTCTCCCTCCCAAGGAGCAACCACTGTCCTGAAACTTAGTGATTTTTTTTCTATATATGATTCTGTATTTATTGCATGCATTTTTCAATGCCTTCCAGCCAAGAACCACCAGAAGCATTCTTGTATTTCTGTAAGTTGGGTTTATTGCAGTCTTGGAGAATGCACACCATGGGGAATTATGTGGCATCTCAGTAAGAAGGTATTGTAAAGGACTTATGGGCCTTGGACTTGTACTTGGGGATTTTGGGGGAGGATTTAAGGAAATAGGGCTTTGCTCTGAATTATTTACTGTCAGAAAGCAGAGGTAATTCTATTATTGATAAATCTTACATAAAAGGAGGGAATACTAGAACAAGGCTAAGGCTGTAATTAGTAAAGAAGCAACGGTCACTCGTATTAGCCAGCATAAGGGAGATTTGGTCATGTCTGTGGTTTCAACAATATTCCTGGTTTGCCTTTGTTCAACATAAATTCAGAGTGGTCTTGTTTTTGTCTTGATTCATAATGGTCACAGAGTGTCCTTGTCTAATGTTGATGTTGATGTTCTGTGAAATTATTTAGGTTCAACAGAAGAACAAAAAGGCCATGTGTTATGAAACTCTAAAGGAGAGATCAGGCCAGCTACTAGCAACATCAAGGCCTAACTGATAGAACTAGTTTCTCTCAAAGATATCCGTGCTGCTCATTCTCTCTTTCATCTCTCTGTCATTATCTTAGTTACCTAGTGCTGTCTGTAACAGAAATACCACAAGTGGGTGGCTTTGACAAACAGGAATTTATTTTCTGACAGTTTAGGAGGCCAGAAGTCTGGATATTGGCCATAGTATCTGGATTCTAGGTGGAGGCTTCTTGGCCCTGGGCTTCAGCTGTGCCTTCCAGGCCCACTGGGATGGCAACTCTGCTCTCTCAGCTTTGGATGACCTCATTCTCTTAGTTCACCTGAGTGGCAACACCCCGCCACCCCCACCCTCAGTTTTGGGCAGCAGCTACACCCTCCTGGCACTTGTAAACTGCAGCCCCACACTTCAGAACTGAGTTGGTGATCTGACTCTTTGAAACCTAGGAGGCTGTGACTTCCCCCTTTGAAACCAGTGCAGCCCTGCTTCTTGTGCACCTTCCAACAATTTTGCTGATGTCCGAGCTGCTACAGGGATGGTCCTTTTCTTTCCTTGAACAACAATATCTGTAGTTCCTTTGGCCTGTTTCCTGTAGTTTAGGGGACTAGAAGCCCGAATTCAGGGTGCCGGCTCTGGGGGAAGGCTGTCTCTCTCTTTAGCTTTGGAGGAAGGTCCTGGTGTCGCTTCCGAGCTTTTGCTCCTTTGCAATCTTCATGTGGCCTGACATCTCCCTTCCTCCATCTTTGCTTACTTGTTTAATCTCTTCTATACCTCAGAAGAGATTGACTCAAGACACATACTACACTAATCTTGCCTCATTAATATAACAAAGACAACCTATTTCTAAATGGGATTATAACCACAGGCATAGAGGTTAGGATCTACAACATATTTTGAGGGGACACAATTCAATCCATAACAGTCATCTCTATCTCTATCTCATCTAAATATAATCCATTTATATATATGTGGGTATTTTGTGTGTGTGTGTGTGTGTGTGTGTGTGTGTGTGTGTGTGTATATCTCACTATATGTATCACAGCAGTTAAGAGTTCAGCTGCTAACCAAAAAGTCGGCAGTTTGAATCCACCAGCCACTCCTTGAAAACCGTATGGGGCAGTTCTTCTCTGTCCTATAGGGTTGCTATGAGTTGGAATGAATTCAGTGGCAACTGATTTTATATGTATAGAATTGACGATATAGATCATTTTGATATTTTTGCATTTAAAGTTTACACAAATGACATCAAGCTGTATGCATGCTTTTTAATAGTTTGCTTTTTAAAATACTCATTCCTGGTGCATCTAGTTCTCTCCTTCTAACTGTGTATATGGTACTGCATTGTACAAATAAGTCATATCAGATTGTCTACAGATGGACAGTTAATTATTCTTTTTGGCTGTTATAGGCAGTGTTGCCAAAAACATAAGTATAAATATCTACTTACATACATGAATATGTTTTTTTGTAAGGTGCTGATTCTAAAATAAAATGACCAGATTTTCTGAGATTTATGCATCTTCAGCTTTACCAGGTATTGACAATTTGGTCTCCAGAAATTAGTTGACTAAATTTTTTGCCTCCTCCTGCATTGTGTAATAGTTTCTGTTTTCCCACAGCTTTCAAAAAGGAGCCTTGGTGGTGCAGTGGTTAGGAGCTCAGCTGCTTTACCAAAAGGTTGGTGGCTCCTCAGGAGAAAAGACCTGGCCATCTGCTCCCATAAAGACTTCAACTTAGGAAACCCTATGGTGCAGTTCTACTCTGTCCTCTAGGGTCGTTATGAGTTGGAATTGACTTAACTGCACACAACCACAACTAGGAATATCTTTCAATGATACTTAACTGTGAAAGTTAAAATTTGTCAGTCTTCTGGGAGTGAAGTAATATCTCATTGTCATTTTACTGTGCTTTTCTCTAATTATTAATGACCCTGCACATCTTTTTATGCATTTCGATTACGTGTATGTCTATTAGATGAACTTACTAATTTTGAGGTTTGATTGTTTTCTTTTAATCAATATCTCCATTTTATTCTTAACTGTAGAAGGCACTTAAAATGTTTTGTTTTGTTTCAGGATTTTTTATTCCTATGCAACACACTTGAAGGTTTCCTTCAGGAAGGCTCCGTGAATTATAAACTTTTTCAGGCTTGATTAGTCTGTAAATTTTTATTTCACAATTTTTCTTGAACGGCCGTTTAGCTGGGTTTGATATTCTAGTGAAACAGAGTCTCTCAGCATCTTAAAGTTAGTATTTCATTTTCTGTTGGATTATGTTTTTGCTCTATTGGAAGTGTTCTTTCAGCCTAATTGTAATTCTTTTATAAATATCTGAAAAATTTCTTCAGCTGCTTTTAAGGTCTTCTGTTTTTCATTAATATTCAGCAATTCCACAAAATGAGTGTAGGTTTGGAAACATTTTTATTTACCTATCAGAGATATATTGTGCTTCTTGAGTCTGAGACTTCATGTGTTTTATTAATTATGTAAAACTCTAAGCCTTTATTGCTTTTAATATTGCCTTGCAGTCAGCTGGTAACATTATTTTTTTTTTGAACTTCTACTAGACGTAAATAGAATCTCTTTATTCTAGCCTCCGTGTCTCTTAATATTGTTTTGCATTTTTTATCACCTTATCTTTTTGTATGATATTCTCTGTGATTTCCCCAGATCTATACTTCAATTCACTCATTCTCTCTTCTTCTCTGTCTAAATTGCTTTTTAACAGATTTATTGAGGCTCTGTAAGTAAAAAATAAAACATACATGTCTAAAATGCACAGATCATAAGTGTAGAGCTCAACTAACTTTTAGCGTATGAACACATCCATGTAACTACCATCCAGATTAGGAAGTATAATTCGATCAGTTCTGAAGAGGCTACTCTCATACTGCCTCTCAAACTACCCTCCTTAAGGTAACAGCTTTCTTTATTTCTATCATTACTATTTTTTTGTTTCTGAACATTTATAAATGTTATCATGAAGTAGGTACTCTTCTGTGTCTGGTTTCCATCATTTAACTTGATGTTTGTGAGACTAATTTTTTTTGTTGCATGTAATAGTTCATTCATTCTCATTGCTATACAGTACTGTATATTATGCAAATAACATGTACCTTCTACGTTTATTTGCCAACCTCACCCTCCCCCTGCAAAGTATTTTCATAAGCACACTATGCAAATTTTTTTTTCAGCAACATGTAAAAAATTGGTATAGTGGTGCTTATAATAATTCACAAGGGAGGACATGGTTGGCAAACATAGAAGTTGCATGTTATTTGCATACAAATATGGTATTTCATTGCGTGATTGTACCACAGTTTATTTTTTTATTCTACCATTAATGGACATTTTAGTTGTTTCTAGGTTTGGAAACACTGATTTGTTGCTTTGAACACCTTTTGAATATCTTTTGATGCATGTACGTATATAAATTTCTGAAAGGTTTTGTCGAGCTAGTGTCTGATGTTGCCAAGAAAGATGCGACTTACACAAAGGCACTGGTAGGAACAACATTTTACTCACGTAGAGAAGAGATAAAGCAAAGTAAGGTTCAATAGTGAGTGCTGGTCTGCCATGGTCAGTGGGTCACTCTCCATAGCTGATGCATGGTAGTCTGCACATATCCTTCTTGTGGTGCATTTGAGAGACCCCATTCCCTCCGTGTTGTAAACAGATGTAGTAGTGTGGTTGGCCAGGTGGCATATGAGGCTGCACACATAAGTAGAACAAAGAAGTAGTCATTAGGCCTTTAACAGGAAGGAGTCTTCCTGTTATGGAAGAAGAAACTGGGACAGAGGCTGGCTCCATTCCCAGCCTCCATTATGAGGGAGTGTTCTGGGCCCAAGGCTTCTGATTAGGCGGCTTGGGTGAGAGTTGCAAGGCATTATGACAGACAGTTCTCCCAATAGGTAGATTCCTAAGAGTTTGGTTGCTGAGTTATAGTGGATAATGCCTAAGAGTTTTCCAATTTAGTCTCCCTTCAGCAATGTAAGAGTTCTAGTTGTTCTGAATTCTCTCGTGCACTTAGTAATGTCTGTCATTTCCACTTTACCATTTGGTCTCAAGTGATTTTCAAATTTACATGTGTCAAAGAAGCATTTCAGCTAGCTATGAAAAAATAATTTCTATGACAATGAATGGTGCTACAGCTATGGTCAAACATTGAATTTATTGGAATTTTAAAAGAAGAGAGTGACTGTGCTCCACTGTATGATAAATTTTGAAAATATTTGTGCTCAGTTCCCTAAAGCAGACTCTATGAAAAGAGCCATGAATGCAGTTGATAAAACTGTTCAGAATATAGATACAAATGCTATAAATCATTGCCAGTGTATGGAACTGTTGAAAGAAGTCAAAGACAATGAATTTAATGATTTTGTGTTCTTTGCCTACTTTGCCAGTGCTTGTTGGTTGATTAATGGAAGGATTTTACAAAGATTTGCAGTTCTATTAACTACATTTTCAAGAATTTCTTAAACAGAAATAATGCTTGTTAAATACTCAATAATGGCAGTATTATTTACATTTTGTCGTTGTAATTATACTGCATATGAATAAGCTAAATGAAGCACAAAGGAAAGGACAAGCTTATTTCTGATCTGGCTAGATAGGAATACGAATTTATGTTGAAATTGGAACTTTTCATGATACAAATCAATAATATTGATTTTACTAGTTCTTCTAGTATGAATAAACATGCAGAAAATTTCAATTGTAATTAATAATATTATATAAATTGACTGCAAAAACTACAGGAAAAGTTTGAACAACCATGTTTTGATATTTATAATTTTAAAGTTATTTTTCAATTGAGGTAATAGTCTTGTGATTTTGATGTTAATACTGAGTTGACAGAAAAGTTATTTACTTATCTTGGACAAACATAGTTTTGAAACTGATAATTTTTTCCTTTAAATTCAAATCTATTGTTCTCAAAATGATGAAATGATTTTTTTCAATATTGTAGATATTAAAGGAAAATATTTTTTATACTCAATTCAGTTATTAGGAAACTTTTAAGTATGTTTGGAACAACTTGGGCATGTGAATATACTTTACCAACTGTAAATTTAAAGTAGTATAAATATAGAGCAAGTATTTCTCATGAAAACTTAGCATCCAAGTTGAAATGTGCTGTAAGTGTAAAATACATGTAGGATTTAGAAGACTTAGTAAAAAAAAATGAAATAACTCATTAATAATTTTATATGAATTACATGTTGAAATGATAATGTTTTAGATATTTTAGGTTAAATAAAATATATTATTAAAATTAATTCCCTCTATTTCTTTTTTTTAAAGTGACTAACATTTTTCTATGGTACAGTGCTAATTTAGAGCAGTAGCTTAGAGTGCATATTTTCAGAACAAAAGGTCCCAAACCAATATGTTACGTAGCAAATTGTATTAATTTTATATTTTATTTCAGTGGTTTTCCATTGTCTTCAGAAAATAATCTAAATTCCTGAGGATGATACACAGGACTCCATGGTTAGACACTTGTCTCTAATTCCAGTTCTGTATCCTGCTCTTCTCCTCCTTGCAGTTTAGTGCACCTTAATGGTTCAAAGCTTTGGTTGAGGATGTGGATCATGTTATGTAATTTCACAAGTTTAAAAAAATTTATACAGATTGGTCTTGCTGCTTAGTATGCCTTTTTCACCTTGACTGCTTAGTGAAATCCTACAAATTTTTTAAGATCCTGTTCTTATATCTTCTAGTTTGATATGTTCCTGACTTTTCCTGGTGGAAGATTAATCACAACCTCATCTGTAATACCGCTGTGTCTTCCACACAGACTCTTATTACCCTTTATCACCGTATTCTTGTGTTACAAATCTATTTCC
Source organism: Trichechus manatus latirostris (assembly GCF_000243295.1). NCBI lineage: Eukaryota > Metazoa > Chordata > Mammalia > Sirenia > Trichechidae > Trichechus > Trichechus manatus. The sequence continues at coordinate 1,432,668 of NW_004444203.1, forward strand.
TTCCCACACTGTGAGTTGTCTTCAGCCTCGTTACTTACATTTCCTTGTATGTTCCTCACAGAGTGTCTGGCTTAGCACCTGGCTCACAGTATGCTAAGTTTTTTTTTTTCAATGTATGAGGGAGGAAAACCTAAAATCAGGTAAAGTATCTGATTTTAAAAAGAAGTTGAAATAGACAACGGGAAACTAAAATTTCAAAGCTTATAAAAATGATAGGCAGGGTGTCTATGACATTGTTTTTTGCTTTGGTGGAAGAATAATTTTAGGGGTTTTTCAAAAATCTGAGGTTAAAATAATATTAAAATGTTTTTCATTTTTTTATTTGATATGAAATATGGCATTTTATAAATTCAGGATATTATTATTGAACCATTATCATTCTTTACGGACAGTTTTATTAACCATACTGTAGCATAAAATAATTTCAAAACTCACTGGTGCACTAAATTACTAGTTTTGTCAGCTACTTTTAAATATTTTGAAAAGTACTTAGCAGAGATAGTGGAAAATATCAAAGAAAATTTATGTAACTAAAAACAATAATAAGCATTATAAAGAAGTACTACCTCAGGCACCATGGAAAACATTTATGTCATCTCTCTTGTACTGTATTACCTAGAAAAAAATCTTAACAAGCTGTTATAGATTGAATCGTGTTCCCCAGGGTGGTATGTTGAAGTCCTAACTCTGGTATCTGTGAATGTGACCTTGTATGGAAATAGGATCTTTGAAGACATTATCAGTTAAGCTAACATGAGGTCAGACTAGAGTGGGATGGGTCCCAATCCAGTGTGATAATGTTCCTACAACAGAAGAGACGCAGAGGGACAGACAGAGGGAAGATGGCTGTGTAGTGGAGTTACGCTGCAGCTGCAAATCAAAGAATGCCTGGGGCTACCAGAAACAAGGAGAGATGAGACAGGATCTTCTCCTAGAGCCCTCAGAGATCCACCGCAAGGCCAACTCCCTGAATTCAGATTACTAGCCTCCAAAACTGTGGACAATAAATTTCCAATCTTACAAGCCACCCAATTTGTGGTATTTTGTTACAGCAGCTCTGGAAAACTGATACATAGGAACCAAAGCATAGAATTTCGTATTTTAATTGATCAAAATGATGAAAAGCAAACTATGGATAATGAAACTTATAACAAACTATTAATCTAAAAAGATTAAATTATTGCAATAAAATTTTCCCCTAAGTATTTTTTAAAACCTTTTGATTGCAAAGAGTATGTTGAGTGTTGTTAGTGAGCACTTAGAAAAAGGCTTTTTCAATATTATGAAGTATTACTATGGCTATTTTGATTAATTTCTTGAACATTCAGTAAATAAGTATATTATTCTTTTCAAGCAAATAAGATACTAATAGTACTTGTCAAAAATAAAATCCATGTCTCACATATAATGTGGAGCAGAGGGAAGAAAACCATTTCCCCACTGCTCGAATGGTGTTATGTAAAGATGCTCAGCCCCCTTTTTTCTAAGAGCATAGAACACTGGTGGCGTAGTGGTTAAAACCATCGACTGCTAACCAAAGGTTGGCGGTTTGAAACCACCAGGGGCTCTGTGGGAGAAAGACATGGCAGTCTGCTTCCATAGAGATTTACAGCCTTGGAAACCCTATGGAGTTGCTATGACTCGGAATCCACTCCCCGGCAGTGGATTTGGTATTTTTGGATAGAACACTGAAGTTCAATTGCTGTCCTGCTACATCTGGAGTCACTTTTATTTTGATTGCCCCATTGCAGTTACTCTGGGTTAGCCCTCACCCCTTCAGCTGAAGCAGGAACAAAACTTCCCCCAGAAAGCAAGTGCCATGGCCTGGGCCTCACATGTGCCCACAAATGAATCTGCTGCGGCAAGGCGAATGCTGCTTCCTGCCGGACCTGCTACAGGACGTCCGCCGACTTTCGTTTTCACCGAGAAGCTCTCAGTGGTCCGTCAAGAATCAGCAAAGTGTATTATAAGAATGCTTCTGAGCGTCCAGACGTCGATGACTCATTCCCATCAGAGGAGGGACACGCAGTCACCTGGCCGTGAGACAGACTCCACTTAGCCAAAGTCTCTCCGAATCCTGTGCACAGTGTCACCAGCTTGTTACCCTTCTTACCCCTTAGTCGGGACCTCCCCATTTCTGGTCCTGTCTTTTATGATAAGTGGCCACAACCCCAGTGCAAAGAGCCAGGTGAGGAAAAAACCGAACTGTGACCTTAATAGTGGAGACAGAAACAAACAAACAAAAGAACTTTCGGATTGTTTCAAGTGGTGGCAAAAGTTGCTGAGTTGGTTGGTTCCCACTCCTCCACCCCGTTCCTGGCATTTCGTTTTGATTACCACGAAGCAGTTTTCCCACTTGCATGTTAAAGCATACCCTCTCAGGTCTGTTTAGTGAGATCTTCTTAGGTGGCATTTTCAAATGTCTTAAAGCATGCATAGGACAGGACGGACTTGGCTGGAAGGATGTGGTTACCATGGTACTCAAAAGACAGCTGGTAGAAAGGAGTGCATCTCCTCCACCATCAGAAGTAAAAACTGAAAATAGATGGAGTGGCATATTTTTTTTTTCCTCCAGAAATGAAGGGCCTAGAGTACATTACAGGTTAGTGAAATGCAAAATACAATTTTATTTTTTTAGATGTTTTTATTATTTTAAATCTAATTTATTTAATGAATACTCATTATGGCTTTGGCCATGACGTGAGTCATATTATTACTAGTGTAGCTCATCTGGTAAGAAAGTCAGTATCCTGGCAATCTAATATGAGCTGCTTCATGAAACTGCTCCTGAAACTCAGAACTGTCACCACCCTCCCCCTAGGTTTCTGCCCACATTAATGCTATTTTTAGATCTCTGTACCATATGGGAAACCAACTACACAGAGGGATCACAGCTCAGCTTCTGGAAGGTTTGAACTGGATGGAAATTTTGTCTAATCTTATCAATTTACAGATGAAGAAAGTAAAAGACAAAAAAGCTGACTCACCCAAAATCAAACAGGTGTTTAGAAATAAAACCAGCCTTTGCTTCTAGGTCTCTTAAGACTACTCTTGCACTTGCTTTTAATCTCTTACTGCTGGCTTTATCTTTACTAAACCAAGATTTACATCAAGGGCTAGTCACCAATGGGAAGTCATAGTATCAAATGTAGATTATGCTCCACACAGTCTGCCTTTGACAACCAAGGTGATATTTCCATTCCTAAAAGGGTTTAAGGGAATCTGGAATGACCTTGAATGATCTGCTGTTTTTCTGCAATTGCTGAGACTGGACACACTCTATATGTTTGGTATGTCTGGATATTTGTACATCTTTGGATGGCAGGTGCGATGTTTTCAGGAGTGCGATGAGCAGTGCCTTTACAGTAACCACACATGCTGCAACATGTTGACTATGTAACTTTTGAAAAACATCACATTTTTTAAATAAAAAAATGTAAGATGAAGAAAATAGTTACTATGTAGGTTTTTACTCTTGGCCAGTGTAATACTGTAAGTTTCTGTTCTTTAACTTTAGCTGGGTTCTCAGTGCAAATGTTGCTTCTTTTTCACCTCTAGTTGAATCACTGTTAATTATGTCATAGTCACTATTATAAATACTTTCTCTTCTCCTTCAGTCCTCAACTTCGATGACAGCTGCATTTGTGTGCACTTGTTTCTCTGTGTGTGGTTGTTGTTGTAAGCAATAAAACTACTTCCATCTAACTTGGGCAAAAAAGAATTCACTGGCTTGTTATCAAATCTCATGGAATTTCAGAACGCTTGGAGAAACATCCTAGAAGAGAGATAAGACGAACACAGCTCTGGAAGCCAAAAAAGTAGGAGCTACGGGAATAGTTATTTGGCAAGAACGTGTCAGGGCACAGCTGCTGGGAAGAATATACTCCCACTCGTTCTCTAGTCTTGCATCAAGGTTCAAAGTTACAGGAGGAAATCTTCTGGCTAAGCTTAGGCTACGTGTTTACCTCTTGGCGAGATAGAGTGTTAAGAAGCAAGATCTGACCTCTTCAGCTATTGGAATTAGAGGCAGGCACCTAGATTTCATACTGCAGCACAAACATACATAAGGGCATAGATAACTCCACAAAAGAAACTGAGGTATTGTTAAGAAGTGGGAAAGAATACGGTGTGGAAAACAATAATTTTCCAGTGTTTCTGCATACTTTCCTTCTAATACTTCGCAGATGACCAGACCACGTATATATTGAACAGATTAAGGCAAGTTGAATTGAGCTGCATAAATTTTCCTCTCTCCTATCACCCATCTGTTTCTAAACAAGTATCCCTTGTTCTTACTTCCACCTACTTCTTCTAGAAATTTTTACAGCACATATCCCTTCATTTTCATCTTCAATCTCATTATTTGTCTCTTTTCTCTTGAGTTTAAGATATGTACCTTCTCATTTCCAAATTTAAAGAACAAAAATCTTGCCGTTGACCTTACTCTTGCCTTAAAGTGTCATCAAATCTCCCCAGTTTATCAGTGAAGTCTCAAAAGTATAGGTCCCATCCACTCTCTGCTTCTTCAGTATCTAACTTCCTTCTCTCCTTTCATCCCGGGGGTTCTGGAACTGTTTTCTCAGGGTCACCAGAGAACTGTCCCAGTGCCATCCTTACCCTCCCTGAGCTGTCTGAGAACTGTTGACCACAAGCCTTTTTGTGAGAAATCTTTCCTCCTTTGGCTTCACAGCATTACATTCTATTTTAAAAATGGCTCCGACTCCTTGTTTTCCTTCGTATCCTCTGGAACATTTTGTTTCTCTTACAAATTACGTGTGGGTGTTCATCAATGATATAACCTTAGATTTGTCACCACTTCTATTTCTTTATTCCACAGTCTTGACTGACCTCTGGCAAACATGGAGATGTGCTGCTTAGATTGCCCCTTTATAAGGAATGTACTGCTCTATTTTTAATTTGTATTTCATTATGCCTCATTTATGAGAGATGTCTTTTTTTTTTTTTTTTTTTTT
>NW_004444203.1:1437740-1529515 GCF_000243295.1 Trichechus manatus latirostris
TTTTTAGACAAAACCCTGGTGGCGTAGTGGTTAAGAGTTCAGCTGTTAACCGAAAGGTCGGCAGTTCGAATCCACCAGGTGCTCCTTGGAAACCCTATGGGGCAGTTCTACTCTGTCCTATAGGGTCACTATGAGTCGGAATTGACTCAGTGGCAACAGGTTTGGTTTTTTTGGTTTTTATTCATGCATTTCATTTTAGGTTTCCATAGGTGATAATTTTCTGTAGTTTATGGGATTCCTTAATTACTTGATTATTGGCACTCAGTAAATAATTGTTAAACTATGTTAATATGGTGAAAAATAGACTTGCGAACAAAAGTCTGTAGGAAGGTGAAATACAAATGTAAACAAATGGTAGATAATTATGCATAACTTCATGGCGTACTAACGTCTTATGAGGAGCCCTGGTGGTGCAATGGTTAAGCCCTCAGCTGATAACTGAAAGTTTGGAGGTTTGAACCCACCTAGCCACTCCCCTGGAGAAAGACCTGGTGATCTGCTCCTGTAAACATTACAGCCTAGAAAACCCTATGGGGCAGTTCTACTCTGTCACACGGGGTCACTATGAGTCTAAAATCAACTTGATGACACGTAACAACAACAACAAAGGTCTTATGATTTTTTTTAACAAAAAGAAAGGTTTTATTCGGCATACGTTCAAAGAGACAAAAGGGGGAACAGACAAGCATGCCGCCAGGGCCAAGTCTGACCGAGTACAAGGAATATTACAGAATAAGCAAAAGTGGGAAAATGGACATGCATGCTGCCACAGCTATGTCTTCTTTAGTCCGAGGAATATTGCAGAATCATCCGTATATATTAACATTACAAATGGGTAAAATCATTGAAAGCTTCACCTTTTTACAGATGGGCTGAAAACTGCCAAAACACTGTGATTCTACATTTTGAATTGTCTTTCTTAGTAATCATTGGTACAGGTTTCAGTTTATGACAGTCAGGAGGGTCTTCATTGGTCCAACAAATCTTACTATTCACTAAATGCTAATAGAAAAATATGAGTGGAAAGTGTGTGGGTCTTTTGTGCTGTTTATGATTTGTGTATGTGAAAGGTTCCCTGAAAGATGTTTTCCAGGATTGTCCTAGCTATTGTCTTTATACCTCAGGGCCCAGTTGATATGTCCTTGTGAGTGCTTGTGGGTCCTTGTGGGTCCAGTTCCAGCTGGGTCATATTCTTTATACTCAAGGACAAGGAATAATGAATGGCTCCAATATTATCTCCTAAATCATTCCTTCCTTTTGATTGGAGAGTAGAGATAACATATCTATGATCAATACGTGGACTTAATTGAGCTCCTAGATGGCAGCCATGGCAGGCTCTTTAAACTCATGGTGCTGATTTTCCGCTGGATACCATCTGGTTCTTCAGCAGGATCTTAAGTAAGAGTGATGTTCTCATCAATCGCATTGCGGAGTGAGCAGACTTAATGTACATCAACATTTTAGCCTGAGGCCTTCTTTGCCTTTTAAGTGTGTAAGACAATAAAAGGTAAATTCGATTATGCCTAAAACTATCAGGATGCAGATTAAGAATATTACCATTCCTTGCAGTAGTGATCTAGCCCATGTACTTATCCCTGATGGTAACCAACCAAATAAATCTGGTGTTTATAAGGGTGTTATAGTGTGTAACCAAGTACGTTTCTGTCTAATTCTTTGTATACCCTGTTCTACTTCTCCTGTGTTATTTACCCAAATGCAACAAGAGGTATTTGCTACAGCACAGACTACACCTTCTTGGGCTAATAAACAGTCAAAGGCTATTCTGTTATCTCATGTCACCTTGGCTAATGAGGTCAGAGATCGCTGTTGTGCATCCATCCCATTAGCAACTTCTTCTGCTATTTGTCCCATAGTGATTGATAAATTTCTTAGTGTTTTCTCCAATTTAAATATACCATGTTATTGTTGTTGTTAGGTATCGTCAAGTCGGTTCCGACTCATGGTGACCCTATGTACTACAGAACAAAACACTGCCCAGTCCTGTGCCATTCGCACAATTTTTGTTATGCTTGACCCCATTGTTGCAGTCACTGTGTCAGTCCATCTCATTGAAGGTCTTCCTCTTCGTTGCTGACCCTCTTACTATACCAAGCATGATATCCTTCTCCAGGGACTGATCCCTCCTAATAACATGTCCAAAGTGTGTGAGATGCAGTCTCACCATCCTTGCTTCTAAGGAGCATTCAGATTGTACTCCTTCCAAGACAGATTTGTTTCTTCTTTTGACAGTCCATAGTATATTCAGTATTCTTTGCCAGCACTACAATTCAAAGGCACCAATTCTCCTTTGGTTTTCTTTATTCATCGTCCATCTTTCACATGCATATGAGATGATTGAAAGCACCATGGCTTCTGTCAGGTGCACCTTAGTCCTCAAGGTGACATCTTTATTAGATATTGCTATGAATATCTAAAGATAATCCTAAAGTTCCCAAAATACTTTGCCCATGCATTTGCTAGGTATCTAAACAAGAGATTGCCAACGTAAATTCACTGTCAGTTGGAAAGGGATCATCTAAACTAGTATAGTTGGATCCACCACACAAAAACATATCCATAAGGAGCACAAAAAGTTTGTCTAGAGAAAACAGAAGGCATAGTAGAAAAATTTACATGTGACAGCCAAAAATTCATTAGAGAATACATGATTAACAAGATACTACAGGATAAACCTCTCCTGTTGGAGGTCTCTGGCATAATCTATTTAAAACATACTAAGTGTTCTTCCTGAGTGCAAGCTGTCACTCCTTGGTTTACCTGTTAAGAGTCATGGGTCACTTTCTCAGAAGCGGAAGTGGAGCCTAAGACAAAATGGAGTCTGAACCATGAAGTCGATCTCCTCTGAGAACCTGGTTTCTTTAAGATACATAATTTCCTGCATCCTAAGAGGGTGACAGCTTGATTACAAACATTAGACAGGTATTTCATAAAACACTGTCTTGAAGACTAGTTAAGCTAATTACTGATTTACCTTAAACATAGCTCCCAGTCTGATCTTTGGAGTCAGTTTCACAAAACAGACTGAATTCTTCAAAAAAGCAAAATGTCCAGAGCAAAAAAGCCTTACTAGTTTATCTGGACCATTGTTTGACTCAAAAGTGGCTCCAGGAACCAGTTTTTTCCCTCAGAGTTCGAGGTTTAAAAGGACACCCAAAGGCAATGGTCTGTGTGGGTTACCCCAACCTCCATGAAAGCCAGAAATCTGGATTCCAGGAGAATTACAACTCTTTCATCATTCTCTCCTTTGGATCATGCACTTGTTATAGAATCTTTGATCAGAAACATTCAATAAATGGTAGTTGGGCACTATCTGGTATTTTAACATCCCAAGCACCATACAGCAAACTAGGAAGTAGAACAGAAACACTAACAATATTATTAGGCCAATTGTCTGAAATAGCCAGTGAAACCATGACCCTAAGCTTTTCGAACCAAGGAAACGAATCTCATGAAGTGTTTGTTTATACATAAGCAGCATTAGTAACAGCTTTTCATGTGCCTCAGCAGCAGCTACATTCTGCAAAACCTCAGATTTCACATTAATATAAACACAGCAATGTTTATCTGTTAAGGTACAAACTCTTCCTTGGTAGACTGACAGGAAATCTAATGCTATTCTGTTTTGTAAAATTATAGCTCAAACTTCAGACACTTTTCTGGTTATAAGATTTACAACTTCGCTAAGTTTACCAACAGGAATTTCTAATTTGAGAGTTATAATATCTAAGCCCGTTAGATAATTTAGGAGAAAGAGGGGAAGTGGTTTTTTATCTCCAGAAGTTAGGACCTTAAAACATCAGCAGTATTCCCACATGAAATCCATAGAATCCTTTAGTTTACTCAGTCTTATATAGTTAATTTTTGTTCCACATGATTCTGGATCAGCTGCAGCCTGTGAACTCATCATCTTCTACATATGAGTTCTGGAAATCGTGATTCAGTCTAGTCACAGTCCTTTTCACAAATCCAATATATCCATCTTTTTGTTGAGATATTCTGGTCAAATGTTTTAAGCAAATCAGCAAAGTAAAAACTTATCTGCAGATCACAAAACTTAATATGGCTATGACTAATTTATAAAAATAATACTCTTAAAAGTGAAAGACTTGATACAAATTAATTACAAGCATAATGTAAAGTCTAATAAAGTCAGTTAAAAAACTTTAGACAAAAATAGTTCTAAATATAATGATCAACCTTATTTTCAAAGAACTTCCATTATAATACATAATAATCTTGAGACATAATACCACATAGTCAGGATATACTGAGAATATACAAGATTATGAAGTCTCTAAATACCTGAATAGTAATTCTAAAAAAAACTTCATAGGTAAATGATGTAAATTCCCCAGTCAAACCACTGGCTTTGATGATGCTAGATTCAAAAAAATAAAGTTGCGACCAAATTAGCAATTAAGAAATAATAATAAAAATATGACATAATATTATGCATTTGTTGTCTAATATTAGGCAAAAACATAAGAGGAAATACTAACATAAATTTTAACTCAAAGAGAATCAAGTGCTTCTCTTCATTTTTGATAATACATTCCTTGTAATTTATACCTTTTAAGCACTTTTACTTTATAAAAAATTTTTTTTGTGGCTTTTCATGAAGTTTCAAAGTTGACAGGAGTTTATTATTGGTCACTGTGAAACAATACTTACATTCTTAAACCAAAGACCTTAAAGATAAAAACCTTAGCAAGCGGCCATCAAAGATATTCCACTGGTCTCACCCCTTGGGGAGCAAGGGAGAATGAAGAAAACAAGATACAAGGGAAAGATTAGTCCAAAGGACTAATGGACCACAACTACCATGGCCTCCACCAGACTGAGTCCAGTACAACTAGATGGTGCCTGGCTACCGCACTGACTGCTCTGACAGGGATCACAACAGAGGGTCCTGGACAGAGCTGGAGAAAAATGTAGAACAAAATTCTAACTCACAAAAAACTACCAGACTTACTGGCCTGATAGAGACTGGAGAAACCCTGAGAGTAGGCCCCCGACACCGTTTTAGCTCAGTAATGAAGTCACTCCTGAGGTTTACCCTTCAGCCTCATAAAACAAAACGAGACTAATGAGGCACAGCAGCCCAGCGACAAGGACTAGAAGGCAGGAGGGGACAGGAAAGCTGGTAATAGGGAACCCAAGGTCAAGAAGGGAGAGTGTTGACATTTCATGGGGTTGTTAACCATTGTCATAAAACAATATGTGTACTGTTCAATGAGAAATTACTTGTTCTGTAAACCTTCATCTAAAGTACAATTAAAAAAAAAAAAAAGACAAAAACCTTAGCTTTTTTTTTTTTTTTTTAAAGCCATGCATCTTGGTTTTTGACTCAGGAATCTTATTCTGATGAGAAGCCAAACCCTTGCCTTCGAGGCAGATTACACAAAGAATAAATTAACCTTTCAACCCAGTAATCAAAGAAAATTTTGTTATTTTGACAGCGAGAAACCCAGTTCTTTGTTTTATATGCTATTTAACATTAAGCTCCTAGAAATCTCATAAATTAAACCATTAAACTTTAGTCAGACAGATAAAACTTAACCACATCAGATAAATTTCTTTTTAATAAGCCTCTTAAGTGTTCTTTGTTGCATATCTCTTATAGTGTATCCCTTTAAAATGGCAAAAATGAACATGCTCATTAGCAGACCCAAATGTATATGTGTATATGTATATATATCTCCTTTTCCTTGTGGTATAAAAAGCTTAAATTATGACAAATATCTATTAACTCAGTTTTATCAGTAAGTTACCCAAAAGGTCTTAGAAATTATTTTAAGCCTGTGTACCATAAAACAGAACTGTTGAAATAAAGTTTGTTTAAATATTCTAAATTTTCGTTCAACTTTTCCCTTTTCCCTTATTTTCCACAGTCTAATTTTAGCCCTTTAAGATTTTTTATCAACTGGCTTTGGAAATCACAAAGTCTGTGCTCAACTGACCAGTTCATTGGTATAGATAGAAATGTTGCCAGGTGGAAACCCTGGGTTTCTGCTTGGTGCAATAAACGCCTTAGTTTTGTTGTGCAAGGATAGGAACAGTTGGGGCTGGTGTCGCCAAGACTGCTCAGTGTGAATGAGAGGGAAGGTTACTTTTATGGGGTTTACAAGCAGGAAGTTCATACAAGTTACATCAGCAACATTCTTAATCATACTAGGCAGGCACAATGGGGTTTACATTTAACTACATGCATTGAGTGTTCAGAAAATGGTGGTTAAACTCCACCCAGAGGCGGGGAGATTACTATGTATGAAGTACTTAAATATCTAAAAGGTTATTCAGAATGTCAACGTAGCACCTAAACCGGTTTCTGCTGATTTTCTCTAGTTCTGGGCAGCAGTTAAAGAAAGGGGAGCCGGGATGTTAATGTAAAGCTACCAGCCTGCCAAGCAAGCTGCTTGAGGCAGTGGAATTTTCTGCAGCCCGGGGACTTCTGTCTTATAACCTTAAGTCTCTGGCTAGGGTTGGAAATATTTTCCCAGGTCATTTCAGGTGTGTCGCATTGTGATTCCTACTGTTTGGTTTCTTAGAGTTCCCCTCCAATGGAGAGAACTTGTTTACGGTTCTTTTATGATCGGGATCTACCCAATTTCTGATAACTATAGCAAAGCAGCATTTTTTTCTTATTTTATTTTGTCTTAAAAAGGTCTCCACCTAGTTGGAAAGGGTCTTTCAAAAGCTTTCCTGGAGCTATATGACCCGGAAGCTGGGGGAAAGGGAGGCCTGATCCTGTCTCACCCTCCCCATTTTTGACTCATGGTAGAGGACAAGATTAGGTAATTTCAATTCATTTAAGAATGTATAGTTGACTTAGGCACTTCAAAGGGAAAAAGACATAATTTCTTTTCCTTTTACTATTCTCTTGGTAAGCAGTTTTGCTCTCTCCATATCACAATGTTTTCATCTACCCAGTAAATACCAAAGCTCTTTAGCCAATGAAACCATCAATTCCTGGCCAGCCTTTTTTTTTTTTTAAGACTTGTCCTATGCCTCCCTTTTCCTACTCTGGAACTGCTAGTTTTACTTTAAGACAAAATTATCCTTTTTTCTTAAATAAAATGTATTTCATAATATATAGCTTAAGTTACTTAGAAAGGTTTTGCTTTAAGGATTGACTTAAACATAAAATTTTTAGTGTACTTTTCAAATAGACCAGTTTATATCAGAGTTTCTCCAAGTAGCTAATCAATTCTAAATCATAAGACAGACACAATGGCTTTTACTGGTCGACCCATGCCTGAATTTTTTGGCTTATCATGACCCAGAACTCTTTGAAAATAGAACTACCTCTTTAATGTTTCAAATGCCCAAGTCTGGGCACCGAACTGCAGTTCACCGAGTTACTAAATGTCACTCTTAACCAAACAATCAAGCAAAAATCTAAGAAACATTTCCTTAATCAAACAACCAGTTTTCAAACAAATATGCTGAAGGAAACTTAAGAAAACACGAGAAAGAGAACAGTAGGAATAAGCAAAGGCTCATTTTCCAAGAGCACTTACCCCACTGGTGTTGAAGGGACATGGAGTGCAAACACGTGGGTCCAGAAGATAGGACCTCTCTTTGCTGACTTCTGCTACTCAGTCCAGGTCTCCTAGAGTTCAACTGGATTCTTGGCTTCAGAAATCCCAGCATTGACTACGCCATTAATTGTTCTAGGGTAAAATCACCATAAAGTTATAGTGAAGCAAAAAGAAAGGTTTTATTTGACATACGTTTGAAGAGGCAAAAGTGGGAACTGGACAACCATGCTGCTACGGCCATGTCTTCCTGAGTCCAAGGAATATTACAGAATGGCAAAAGTGGGACAATGGACAAGCATGCTGTCACAGCCATGTCTGTCTGAGTCGCAAAGGTCTTATAAATTTAACTATGATTGCTTACTGAGCCTTTTGAATTACAAATATGTAGGTTTTGTTTCCATATTGAGAGTCTATAATAGAAAGGAGATCAAGAGATAATGTCACATTGTATTATATCTTTTAAATAGTAATTCAGTTTAGAACAAATTAACCCAGAAATTATTGGAGAACATAAAATTTTTAATAAAAATTAAGTGCCTTTTTTTGAAAAATGAAATTAATTCATTGATAATTATTAAGCATTTAAAAGAAAAGACAGAGCTGATCCTTCAAATCTTTGATTTATTACAATTAATTGATTCATAATTTGGTCATGTTTTCTGTTAGAATATATTTTATCATTAATTTTTATGGGAAATTATAAGAGCATAATTGAAAAGCAAATAAAGCCACGACTACATATATTTTAAAGTGTGAATAGTCACCTATTATAGCAAAAAATATGATTGTGTTATATTTTTATTTAAGCAATATTTCATAGACAACGTTCATGGTGATCATTCTTTATTTTCACTAGGCCGTCTTTCAGACTCGCTGATAAATAATCAAAAGGCATGAAATTAGAAGTGGCAAAGTAATTAATTTAATAAAGTCATATCTTAATATGACACTTAAATATGAATACTAGGTAAATGACTGTTTTAAAAAAAGAAGACCTACTGACATTAACTTAGTAAGGTGAGGAAACCAAAAAGAAAAAAGAAAAAAAACCTTTGCCTTAATGACTGCCAAAACACTGAGAATCATGGCCCAACCAAGTTGACACACAATCTTAACCATCATACCGTCGAGTTGATTCCGGCCCATAATGACCGTATAGGACAGAGTAGAACTGCCCCATAGGGTTTCCAAGGAGCAGCTGGTGGATTTGAATGCTGACCTTTTGGTTAGCAGCACAGTCTTAATCACTGCGCCACCAGGGCTGCAAGCTGCGGAAGGCATACACATTTCCCTTCATTAATCTTCTGAAAAGTAACTTTTCAATATCTATATAAAATCAACTGAACATAGTTAAAAAACACAGACACAAAACAATAACAATTTAAAAATATACCTCAATATTTTATCCTTATTCTTCTTCTCAAACATAAATAAAAACCTTATCTATTGTCCAGTGATCAGTACCATTTCTTATTAGCCCTGTATGAAAGTTGATTAGCATTATTTCTAAACATAGAGGGATTTAATTTAAAAAAATCCTAATAAGACTTGTTAGAGAGAACTCTGATGATCACATTTTGGTTTCACAGAGGCGTAAATTTTAGAATCTTACTTTCGCAGGAAGGCTATACCATCTGTCTACATGTTAATTTACTGCTTTAAATGCGTTAACTTTTTTGTACCTTTTGTTTGCCACATATATTGTGGGACTGTTTCCCTATTAACCCTTCATTCCTCAAGAAAGCAATAAAGAACTTTTACTGTAAGGACTCTACATAATAAAACAACATTAAAGATAAGAGTACCAATTAATATTATATTTGCTATGATAAATTCATAATACAGCTTCTAATTCTCAAAGAAAACTGAGTGTTATAGTATATGACTTTTTGCAATCACTTAGGCTCTCTTTTTGCTTCAGTTGTGTATACTTTAATTGGCATGGTAATTTACTATGAATGTTTTATAGAAGTAATTTGCAGCCTCCTAGGCGAAAGATGGAGAGTAACTGAGTGGCACAAACGGTAAAAGTGCTAAACTACTAATTGAAAGTTTGGCAGTTCGAACCCACCCAGAGGCATACCAGAAGACAGGCCTGATAATCTGCTTCTGAAAAGTCACAGCCTTAAAAACCCTCTGAAGCAGTTCTACTCTGCCCGTGTGGGGTCGCCAAGAGTAGGAATCAACTCAATGGCAAATAAAAACGATAAGCAAAAGCTGAGATGGCTGATGACTCAAGAAAATAAATAAATAAATAAAAGAAGCTCTTGAAGTAAATTCAGGAAGTGCCTGGAAACAGAGAAGGGTGGAATTCCAGAATGGAGTAAATGAGACAGGAGATAGGGACCAGTGTGGACAGGGGTACACTGGTGCAGAGCAGGGACCAGTGATATTAGAGAGGTGTATAAAACTGAAGGCCATAAGTCATACACTAGATGAATGTGCACATCTGTAAACAGTGTAAAACTGAGAGAAGAGATAAAAAAATGTCATTGTTTTTGTTAGGTGCTGTCGAGCTGGTTCCGACTCATAGCGTCCCTAGGTACAACAGAATGAAACACTGCACAGTCCTGCACCATTCTCATGATGGTTGTTATGCTTGAGCCCATTGTTACAGCCACTGTGTCAGTCCATCTTGCTGAGGGTCTTCCTCTTTTTCGCTGACCCTCCACTTTACCAAGCATGATATCCTTCTCCAGGGATTGATCCCTCATGATGTCATGTCCAAAATATGCGAGTCTCATCATCCTCCCTTCTAAGGAGCATTCTGGCTGTATGTCTTCCAAGACAGATTGGCTTGTTCTTCTGGCAGTCCACGATATAGTCAGTAGTCTTTGCCAACACCATGACTCAATGGCATCAATTCTTTTTCAGTCTTCCTTATTCATTGCCCAGCTTTCACATGCATATGAGGTGATTGAAAACACCATGGCTTGGGTCAGGTGCACCTTAGTCATCAAAGTGACATCTTTGCTTTACAGCACTTTAAAGAGGTCTTTTGCAGAAGATTTGCTCAAAGCAATGCGTAAGTTGATTTCTTGAGTGCTACTTCCATGAGTGTTGATTGTGGATCCAGGTAAAATGACATCCTTAATGACTTCAATCTTTTCTCTGTTTATCATGATGCTGCTTATTGGTCCAGTTGTGAGGATTTTTGTTTTCTTTTTGTTGGGGTGTTAGCCACACTGAAGGCTGTAATCTTTGATCGTCATCAGTAAGTGCTTCCAGTCCTCTTCACCTTCAGCAAGCAGGGCTGAGTCATCTGCATATCATATGAGTCTTCCTCCAGTCCTGATGCCCTGTTCTTTATATAGTCGAGCTTCTAGGATTATCTGCTCAGCATACAGACTGAGTAAGTATGGTGAAAGAATACAACCCTGACACACACCTTTCCAGACTTTAAACCACACCGTGTCCCCTTGTTCTGTTTGAATGACTGCCTCTTGATCTATGTCCAGGTTCCTTATGAGTACAATTAAGTGTTCTGGAATTCCCATTCTTCACAATGTTATCCATAATTTGCCATGATCTACACAGTCGAATGCCTTTGTATAGTCAATAAAACACTGGTAAACATCTTTCTGGTATTCTCTGCTTTCAGGCAGGATCCATTTGACATCAGCAATGATATCCCTGGTTACATGTCCTCTTCTGAATCCGGCTTGAATTTCTGGGAGTTCCCTGTCAACGTACTGCTGCAATCGCTTTTGAATGATCTTCAGCAAAATTTTAGTTGCATTTGATACTAATGATATCGTTCAATAATTTCTGCATTTGGTTGGATCACCTTTCTTGGGAATAGGCATAAATATAGATCTCTTCCAGTTGGTTGTCCAGGTAGCTGTCTTCCAAATTTCTTTGCATAGATGAGTGAGCACTTCCAGTGTTGCATCCATTTGTTGAAGCATCTCAGTTGGTGTTCTGTGAATCCCTGGAGCCTTGTTTTTCACCAATGCCTTCAGTGCAGTTAGTACCTCTTCCTTCAGTACCATGTGTTCCTGATCATATGCTACTTCCTGAAATGATTGAATGCTGAGAAATTCTTTTTGGTACAGTGACACCGTGTATTCCTTCCATCTTCTTTCGATGCTTCCTGTGTCATTCAGTATTGTGCCCATAGAATCTTTCAATATTGCAATCGAGGCTTGAAGTGTTTCTTCAGTTCTTTCAGCTTGAGAAATGCCGAACGTGTTCTTCCCTTTTGGTTTTCTAACTCCAGGTCTTTGCACATTATAATTATAATACTTTACTTTGTCTTCTTGATCCATCCTTTGAAATCTTCTGTTTGGCTCTTTTACTTCATCATTTCTTCCATTTGCTTTAGCTACTTGATGTTCAAGAGCAGAATGTCTTCTCTTCTGATATCCATTTTGGTCTTTTCTTTCTTTCCTCTCTTTTTAATGACTTCTTGCTTTCTTCATTTATGATGTCCTTGATGTCATTCCACAACTCGTCTGGTCTTCGGTCACTAGTGTTCAAAGTGTCAAATCTATGCTTGAGATAGCCTGTAAGTTCAAGTGGAATATACTCAGGTCGTACTTTGGCTCTTGTGGACTTGTTTTAATTTTCTTCAGCTTCAACTTGAACTTGCATATGAGCAATTGATGGTCTGTTCGGCAGTCGGCCCCTGGCCTTGTTCTTACTGATGATACTGAGCTTTTCCATTGTCTCTTTCCACAGATGTAGTCAATTTGATTTCCTGTGTATTCCATCCAGTGAGCGCCACATCAGTAGTTGCCATTTATGTTGTTGAAAAAAAGGATTTGCAATGAAGAAGTCATTGGTCTTGCCAGATTTTATCATTCAATTTCCAGCATCGTTTCTATCACTAAGGCTGTATTTGCCAGCTACCAGTCCTTCTTCTTTGTTTCCAACTTTTGAATTCCAGTCACCAGTAATTATCAGTGCATCCTAATTGCATGTTTAATCAGTTCCAGACTGCAAAAGTTGGTGTAAATCTTCAATTTTTTCATCTGTGGCCTTAGTGGTTGGTGCGTAAATTTGAATTATAGTTGTATTTACTGGTCTTCCTTGTAGGCGTATGGATATTATCCTATCACTGTCAGCGTTGTACTTCAGGATAGATCTTAAAGTGTTCTTTTTGACAATAAATGCAGTACCACTGCTCTTCGATTTGTCATTCCTGGCATAGTAGACCACATGATCGTCCAATTAAAAATAGCCAATACGAGTCCATTTTAGCTAACTAATTCCTAGGGTATCAATGTTTATTTTTTTCATTTCATTTTTGATGATTTGATATTCTCCTAGATTCATACTTCATACATTTCATGTTATGATTATTAATGCATGTTTGCAGCTGTTTCTTCTCATTTTGAGTTGTGCCACATCAGCAAATGAAGGTCCTGAAAGCTTATCTCCATCCATGTCATTAAGGTTGACTCTACTTTGAGGAGGCAGCTCTTCCCCCAGTCATCTTTTGAGTGCCTTCCAACCTGAGTAGCTCATGTTCTGACACTGTGTCAGACAATGCTCTGCTGCTATTCATAAGGTTTTCACTGGCTAATCTTTTTTGGAATAGACCGTCAGATCCTTCTTCCTAGTCTGTCTTAGTCTGGAAGCTTAGCTGAAACCTGTCTGCCATAGATGAACCTGCTGGCTTTTGAATACTGGTGGCATAGCTTCCAGCATCACAGTAACACAGAAGCCCCCACACTATGACAAACTGACAGATTTATGGTGGAGAGATAAAAAATAAGTTACTGTTAACCTGTACCCGTTGCCATCAAGTTGATTCTGACTCATATAGTATTGATTTTATATAATAGCTTCATTAATTAGGGAGAAAGGAAAGTTCAGTAGAGATAAAGGAATGAATATGTGGAATCTCTAAGATAAAGAGAACGGGGAAGAAAAAGATTAAAGGCTATCTCACTTTTGGCTTTATTGCAAGGAATTCAGACAAGATAAAAATTGTAGAGAGATAATGTTTTATAAACCACAGTTGTAAACTCCCAGTGGAATGAGTCAGAAGTTTTCTCTGGAACGCATGTATCTGGGACCAAAATGTGTTAGTTGAGCTTTAGTAATATAACGATCTGTGATCTCTTTGCAAATATCTGGTGGGGGAAAAAAGAATAAAAATGCAGCAATAATTGTGAGCAGATAGCAGATATTTACATACAAAATGGTCACTAGAGAATGTAGAGGTATATGGTTAAAGAGATCATAATGCTGTAAATTTTCCACAAAATCTTCAAACATAGAATGTTCCCACACCGGGGAAATATAGGTACAAATAATTCTGTGGTAGAAGAAATCAGAATAAGCCCAGAGTGATGGTGAGGATCACTATAGGGGTGGTGTCATTACTTGCTAATAGAGGTAATAAGGGGAAGAAATAAAAATGATGACTTGGATAAAAAAGGAGGTTGAGAAACATTTGGAGTCCCGGGGTGGTGCTCAGCTATAAACAGAAAGATTGGAGGTTCGAGTTCACCCAGAGGTGCCTCAAAAGAAAGGTCTGGAGATCTACTTCCAAGAAATCAGCCATTGAAAACCCTACAGAACACAATTCTACTCTAACACACATGGGGTTGCAGTGAGTCGGGATTGACTCGATGTCAGCTGGTTGGTGGAGAAACGTTAGAAGATTAGGGAAAACAGGCAGCTACAGTTGCTAGTAAGATTGAATTCTCCTCTGAAGATAAAACTCCCAACATTTTGGTTAACACTGTTTGCCCAAGGTGAGGGTAAAATAAACAAAGTAAGTGACTTGATACATACAAAGAGAAACTGGGAGAACAACAGAAGACTCTTTAGTATACAAATGAATAAAGCAAGAGGTGTGGAGTAAAGGAGATGAATAGTTTTAAAGAAGCTCTGAATACATGATATTAACATTATTAAGATAATAAATAATAATAACACATCTGTTGAACAATTGTTATTTTCTTTTCAAAAATGTTTTGTGTCTTGAGTGCATTTATTTTATCTATACAGCCATCATTTTGTACAAGCAACCTTTTTATTTCCATTTTATAGGTGAAGACACTGAGACTTTGAAATACCAAAATATTTGTCCAGGATCTAAGTAGTAAATGGTGGAAACTGGCTCATATCTTCGCTGTCTAACCCTAGGAGCTGGAGCTCTTAATGACCATAGACAAAAGCAAGGAAAGATATTCTGCCGAAGGAGCCTGTTTCTATCATGAACAAACAGAAGGTGGAAGAGGAAGAGAACTCATCGAGCGAAAACAAGACTACTACATGCTTAGAAGAGGAAGTTGTCATGGCATAAGATAGACTAATTTGTTATAGCAGTCCACAGGGGAATTACTACACTTTTTAATGTAAAGAGTTAAAGGTTTTAATTACAGAAGGACAAATCTTATACTATTATTTTAATCTTTATGTCTTCAGTGTTTAGCATAGCACCTGCCACATGTTATTGCTGTGTACCATTGAGTCGATTCTGCCTTGTAGCGACCCTGTATGGCAGAGTAGAACTGCGCATAGGGTTTCCCAGGCTGCTTTCTTTATGGTAGCAGATCACCAGATCTTTTCTCCCATGGAGCCACTGGGTGGATGCGAACTGCCAATCTTTCCGTTAGCAGCCGAGGGCTTAACAACTGTGCCATCAGGGCTCCTGTTCGGCATCATAGCAACAACACATAAACCTCTGCCGGCAGACCAGTGGTGGCTGTACTTGAGGTCCGTTGGCCAGGAATCGAACCCAGGTCTCCTGCATGGAAAAGGAGAAATCTAGCAGTGAACCGTCACTGCCCTCTGCTTTGGAAACTAGAAAGCTGAAATTACCCTATTTAAAGCAACAACCAAAGCTTCGAAATGCCTGGTAAAATTGTATTTTAAAATATGCATATATTTCATATGAAATATTTACTGATTACACATGCCAGAATTGTATAAATAAAGATTACCAAAAAAAGAAAAGAAAAGAAACTGTTTGGAGTAAATGGGATCCTCATATAACACTGGTGGGAGTCTAATTTGGTTCAGCCACTTTGGAAAACTGTTTGACAACATCTACTAAAGTCGAACGTTGTTAGGTACTCCAAAGAAATGTATACATTATTCACCAAATGACATGTACAAGAAGCTTCCAAGTAGCATTGTTTTTAATAGTCCAGCGCCAAAAAGTACACAGATGTTCATCAACACTAGATGGGACAAAAAAATTGTGTTATACTTACACAGAGGGATTATATAGCAATAAGAATAAATGAACTACGGCAACAGGTAACCACTGGGATGAATCTCACAAAAAGACAGACTCAAAAGAGTACACTGTGTATGATTCAGTTTCTGTCAAGTTCAGAAACAGGTAGAAGCAGTCTGTTGTGTCATAAGTCAGGATTGGTTACCCTTTGTCTTAGTCATCTAGTGCTGCTATAACAGAGATACCACAAGTAGATGGCTTTACAGAGAGAAGTTTATTCTCTCACAGTCCAGTAGGCTACAAGTCCAAATTCAGGGCATCAGCTCCAGGAGGAGGCTTTCTCTCTCTCTCGGCTCTGCAGCAAGGTGTGTGTGATGCATCAGTCTTCCCTTGGTCTGGGAGTATCTCAGCACAGGAACCTCAAGTCCAAAGGATGTGCTCTGCTCCCGGCACTGCTTTCTTGGTGGTGTAAAGTTCCCATGTGTCTCTGCTCACTTCTCTCTTTTATTCTCAAAAGAGATTGGATTAAGACACTATCTAATCTTGTAAACCTCATCAGTATAACCTCATCACAGTGATAGAATTTATAACACATAAGGAGATCACATAAAACCTCTTCATAGTGATAGAGTTTACAACACGTAAGGAAATCGCATCAGATCACACAATCATACGGTACTGCGAATCATGACCCAGCCAAGTTGACAGATATTTCTGGGGGACACAATCCAATTCATGACACCCTTGGTGGCAGGTAGTGGTGGCTAAGAAGGGTCGGGAGGGAGTCTCCTGCTGTGGTGGCAATCTTCTGATTGCTACTGCATGGGTATGTTCAGTTTGTAGAAACTCATTGTGCTTTGCCCTTGCAATGTATGTACTTTTCTGTATGTGTGAGATACTTAAATAAGATGTTTTAAAAGAACCAAAGCCAAAAATATAAATCTGTTGAGGACATAAAAGAGAAAAGAATAAATACAAACTTGTCCTTAGATAAATAAGAAAACTTAAAAATGTAGAACTGCCAATTCTATCTTAAATTCACTTGCCATACATTTATTTCAATTAAAAATGGTAATTCTAGAGAGTAAGAGAAAAATCATTATAAACTACATCTGGAAAAATAAAAACATGATAATTTGTATTTAAAAATACATTTTCTGTTGTTTGATAGAAAATGCATCATGTATTACTTTCATATTATTTATTGCTCAGTAATTTATTCTATTCCTTTTCTATGCAAGATAACATGAACTATACATGTGGAAGACAAACCAAAATCAATACGAGGGATCGTAAAAAATTAGAAGTGTCCTTAAGCTCAGTGCTACCAATCTGATTTATGTATAAGTGCTCATGTAATTGCTGAAGTCTGATTCAAAGTGGGTTAAAGCTTCTCTTTTATTTAGTTTGAATTAAAATTATTGAACTTTTTTGTTTCTCTGACTCATTTGAATTGAGGATTGGGGAGGTAGAGATTTCTTGTTGTTGTTAGTTAGGGTTGAGTCATTTCTGATTCATGGCAACCCCATGTTACATCTGTATAATTTATATATTTATGTTTTATCTAAATATATATGTATTTATATATTATTTATACGTATTTTTCTTTTTTCTTCTCTTTGAACAGGTTCTAATATCGTATTTGTGGCTTTAATTTCATCATGAACGCTAAACTGAAATATTCTTATATCTAAAGAAAATATAACCATGCTAGGATATTCCATTCTATTCCTGTTTTGCATATGCATGCTGTTGGATTTGTTTTATTTATATTTGCACGGGTAGGAATTCTGTTCAGCCTCTATAGATTAATGAAGAAAGTTGGCGTATTTTTCTGAGTAGGATTTTTTACTACTAGGTCTTTCCACATAAATGAGATAGAATTTCTCTAGAATATAACAGATACTTCACACGTAAAGAATAACTTTACTTTTCACTTAACTTTATCCCAAATGGATTTAAATACTTCAGGCCCAGAAAACAGCCATCTGCTCAAGCACAGTAGGTGACATTAAGAAAAGCTGATTTTCCTAGCTTTGCTCCTAGAGGCATAGAGGCATAGAAATGATTGTTGCCTGTTTGCTACTTAAGCAACAGGTTGTTCTGCTTGTTTGACACTGAGATGACTGACTGGAAAGTGATCCGTCTATATAGACAACATAGACCAAAATGAATGGATTTCCCTGAGTATTTGTGGTTATGAATGGAAATTACCATAGATTTCCTTTTAAAGCTCTTATGTTTTCATGTCCTGTTCTACACTATTGAATGTTGAGTAGTGAATGTCCTTGTTCTCTTCAATGCAGTATTCCTGTTTTGAACTGTGATAGCAATTTTGCCCTCTTGGACATTTTAAAATAACAATCTTTTCTTTTTAGGGACTGGGTTGTGGATATTCCAGCTTCTAATTTCCCTTGCCATTGAGTCAGTTCTGACTCATGGTGACCCATGTGTTGGGACTGCTCCAGGGAGTTTTCTTGGCTGTAATCTTTACAGAAGCAAATTGCCAAGACTTTCTTTTTTGGGACCTCTGGGTTCAAACCACTCACCGTTAGGTTAGTAGCCCATCATAAGCTAGAGGCCCTCAGCAGGGGCCCTGATTATCAGAATGAGTAAAGAAATCACAGGTTGGGAGTGTCTTTTCTCGGGCATGGTTCATATGTCCTCTTTAAGAAATCTTCTCTACCAAAGTTGGTAAGGGATCAGATTTTCTTTGCTTATTTATTTATTTTTCTCAGTATAGTAAATGTACTCACTATAAAAATTGAAAGAAACATTTTGAGTCAAATTTGGGAATTTGACTGTTAAAACATGAGAAATTTATGTGATGATGGTGATTCTAGGCATGTTTTTTTTTAAATTTTACTCTTGTTTTTATTGTTATGCTTTAAGTGAAAGTTTACAATTCAAGTTAGTCTCTCATACAAAAATTTATATATACATTATTGCTCTCCCTATACTGTGACAGCACACTCCTCTTTTCCACCCCTGATTTCCCATGTCCATTCAACCAGCTCCTGACTCTCTCTGCCTTCTCATCTCACCTGTGCACAGCAGCTGCCTATTTATTTAGTCTCATGTATCTACTTGAGCTAAGAAGCACACTCTTCACGAGTATCATTTTGTGTCCCATAGTCCAGTCTAATCTTTGTCTGAAGGGTTGGCCTTAGGAATGGTTTTAATTTTGGGCTAACAGAGAGTCCGGGGGCCATGTCTTCCAGGGTCCCTTTTTGAAAAATTTTAAACATATGTGCTTTAAAGCATGTCATGGAAACAGGAGTCAGCACATGAGAATGTACACTACTGAGTCATATTAAATCATAGCTTTGCTGTACATTCTGTATAAGCTAGTTGACTAGTTTGAGAGTTAGTTACTCTAGGATTCTGTTTTGTTTCATAGAGCTTCAGACATATCTTATTAATAATGCAAAAGTACATAGTTGCAGATTTAGGGAAATTTTTTTAATGTCTTATTAATTATAAACAGGAAATACAAGATGCACTTTCTAAAATCTGAAAAATGTGGATAATTAAGGTAGATTATCTGTAGCAGACTATATATAGCCTGTTTAATATCCTATAAATATTCGAAGCATATAAACTCCAAGGAACAAGATAAATTATTTAGTAGAATATATTGACATAGGTCTAAGAGCATGGAAATGAGGTAAGTGAAGAGCTGGGCAATATGTCAGGGCTCTCTTTCATTCTGTTGTGGAAAACTTACTTGGATACAGCACTTAACACTAGTATTTTACAACCAGCCTGGAAATAGCAGCCCTAGAAAGCCATTTTTGGTAGAATATGAGGCCTAGTTTGCCTGTGATCCATTAGAGCTCTAAGACCAAAGTTACATATTTCTACAAATTATATATTCCATCCACTAAAAGCTAGTCTTTTTTTTTTTTTTTTCCATATGCTTGGTGAAATTGCTCACACATATATGCAGTTAATGAACTAATGAAACAATACGTGAATGTTCTGTTTTCACATTTGGCTCCTAAAATATATTACCATTCTCTACTACACTTACATCTCTTCTTCGTTTAATTTTGGAAAGTTTTAAATTATTGATTCTATTTAATTAGTATAGGGCTATATGAGTTATCTATTTCTGCTTGTGTGAGTTTTGCTAGTTTGTGTCTTTCATGCAATTGGTCCAGTTCATGTAAGTTATCAATTTGTGGGTGTAGAATTGTTCATAAACCAAAAAAAAAAAGAAAACCCATTGCCATCAAGTCAATTCTGACTCATAGCGACCCTATAGGACAGAGTAGAACTGCCCCATAGGGTTTCCAAGGAGCGCCTAGTGTATTCGAACTGCCAGTCTTTTGGTTAGCAGCTGTAGCTCTTAATCACTACACCACCAGGGTTTCCTGTTAATTACCTAGTGCTGCTATAACAGAAATATCACAAATGGATGGCTTTGACAAACAGAAGTTTATGCTTTCACAGTCCAGTAGGCTAAAGGACTGAATTCAGGGTGCCAGCTCCAGGGGAAGGTTTTCTCTCTGTGTCAGCTCTGGAGGAGGGTACTTGTCATCAATCTTCCCCTGGTCTAGAAGTGTCTCAGCACAGGGACCCCAGGTCCAAAGCATGTGCATTGCTCCCAGCTCTGCTATCTTGGTGGTAAGAGGTCCCCCCATCTTTCTGCTTGCTTCTCTCTTTTATATCTCAAAAGAGATTGACTCAAGACACAACCTAGTCTTACAGATTGAATCCTACCTCATGACATATAACTGTCTCTAATTCTGCCTTATTAACATCATAGAGACAGGATTTATAACACATAGGAGAATCACATCAGATGGCAAAATGGTGGACAATCACACAATACTGGGAATCAATGGCCTAGCCAAGTTGACCCATATTTTTGGGCGGCACAATTCAATCTATAACAGTGACCATATAGGACAGAGTAGAACTGCCCCATAGGGTTTCCAGGGAGCAGCTGGTGGATTCAAACTGCCGACTTTTTGGTTACCAGCCATAGCCCTTAATCACTGCACCTCCAGGGCTCCTTTTAGTATCCTTCTAATGTCCATGGGATCAGTAGTGATGACCCCTCTTTCTTTTCTGATGTTAGTAATTTTTACCTTCTCTTTCTTTTTTCTTGTTTAGACTGGCTACACATTTATGAATTTATATTGATCACTTTGACGAACCAGCTTTTTATTTCATTGATTCTTTGTTTTCCTGTTTTCAGTTTTATTGACTTCTGCTGTAATTTTTAGTATCTCCTTTTTTTCCCTTGCTTTAGGCTTAATTTACTTTTTTCTCTAGTGTCTCAAGGAGGAAGCTTAAGTTATTGATTTTTAGATTTTTCTTCTTTTCTACATGAATTTTTCTCTAAGCAGTGCTTTTGCTGCATTCCACAAATTTTGATAAGTTCCATTTTCATTTAAATGTAGTTCAAAATATTTTAAAATTTCTCTTGAGATGTCTTCTTTGACTCTTGCTATTTAGAAGTGTGTTGCTTAATTTTCAAATTTTGGGGATTTTTGAACTTTCTGTTAAGCGTTTCTAGTTTGATTCCATTGTAGACTGAGAACATATTTCATCTGATTTCTATTTTTCAAACAATTTTTATGGTGTGTTTTATGGCCCAGAATGTGGTCTATCTTCGTGAATGTTCCATGCAAGCTTGAAAAGAGTGTATATTTTGCTGTTGTTGGACTGAGTATTCTATAGATGTCAATTACATCAAGCTGAAAGATAGTGCTGTTCAGGTCATCTATATTTTTACTAATTTTCTGCCTGCTTGACCTTTCAATTACTGACAGCAATACTGGAGTCTCCAAATATAATTGTGAATTTATTTATTTCTTCTTGTAGTTTTATCAGCTTTTGCCTCATGTATTTTGATGCAAGGGAAGTTTGGGATTGCTATGTTTTCTTGCATAATTGACCCCTTTATCCTTATGTAATGCCCCTCTTTACCCCTGATAATCCCCCATGTTCTGAAGTCTGTTTGAAATTAATATAGCTGCTCCAGATTTATTTTGATTAGCGTTAGCATCTTTCTTCACCCTGTTACTTTTAACCTCTGCAGTTTTTATTAAAGCAGATTTGTTGTAAACATTCTTTAAAGAAATGGAAAAACTAATCATTAACTTTATATGGAAAAGGAAGAGGCCTCGGATAAGTAAAACTCTAATGAAGAAGAAGAAAGTAGGAGGACTCACACTACCTGACCTCAGAACCTTCTATACAGCTACAGTAGTCAAAACAGCCTGGTACTGGTACAACGACAGATACATTGACCAGTGAACAGAATTGAGAACCCAGATATAAATCAATCTACCTAAAGTCACCTGATCTTCGACAAGGGCCCAAAGTCCATCAAATGGGGAACAGATAGTGTTTTTAACAAATGGTGCTGGGAAAACTGGATGTCCATCTGCAAGAAAATGAAACAGGAGTCATACCTCATACCATACACAAAAACTAATTCAAAATGGATCAAAGATCTAAATATAAAGCCAAAAACTATGAAGATCATAGAAGAAAAAGTAGGATCACGCTAGAGACCCTAATACACAGCATTAACAGGATACAAACCATAACTTAACGTCACACAAACTACAGAAAATAAGCAAGATAACTGGGATGTTCTAAAAATTAAAAACTTATGCTCATCAAAAGACTTCACCAAAAGAGTAAAAAGAGAACCTAGAGACTGGGAAAAAATTTTTGGCTATTACAAATCCGACAATGTTCTGATCTCTAAAATCTACAGGAAAATCCAACACCTCTACAACAAAAAGACAAATAATTCAATTAAAAAATGGGCAAAGGAAATGGACAGACTTCACCAAAGAAGACATTCAAGTGGCTAACAGACACATGAGGAAATGCTCGAGATCACTAGTCATTAGAGAAATGCAAATTAAAACCACAATGAGATACCATCTCACCCCAGCATTACTGGCACAAATAAAAAAAAAAAAACTGGAAATAACAAATGTCGGAGAGGCTGTGGGGAGATTAGAACTCTTATGCACTGCTGGTGGGAATGCAAAATGGTACAACCATTTTAGAAAATGATATGGCATTTTCTTAGAAACCTAGAAATAGAAATACCATATGATCCAGCAATCCCACTCCTAGGAATATATCCTAGAGAAATAAGAGCCGTCACATGAATAGACATATGCACATCCGTGTTCATGGCAGCATTATTCACAGTAAAATAAGATGTAAACAAACTAGATGCGCATCAACAGATGAATTGATAAACTCTGGTACATACACACAATGGAGCACTATGCAACGAAGAAGAACAACGACGAATCTGCGAAGCATCTCACAACATGGATGAATCTGGCGGGCATTATGCTGAGTGAAATAAGTCAATCACAGAAGGACAAATATTGTATGAGACCACTACTATAAAAACTCATAAAAAGGTTTATGCACAAAAAGAAAACAATCTTTGATGGTTACAAGGGAGGGGAGAGGTAGGGATGGAAAAACACTAAATAGCCAATAGATAAGTGATAACTGTGGTGAAGGATAAGACAGCACACAATACTGGGGGAGCCAGCACAACTTGTCCAAGGCAAGGTCATGGAAGCACCATAGACACATCCAAACTCCCTGAGGGGCTAGATTACTGGGCTGAGGGCTGTGGGGACGATGGTCTCAGGGAACATCTAGCTCAATTGCAATAATATAATTTATAAAGAAAATGTTCTACATTCTAGTTTGGTAAGCAGTGTCTGGGGTCTTAAAAGCCTGTGAGCAGCCATCTAAGATACTCCACTGGTCTCATCCCTTTGGGAGCAAGGGAGAATGAAGAAAACTAAGGGCACAGGGAAAGATTAGTCCAAAGGCCTAATGGGCCACAACTACCATGGCCTCCACCAGACTGAGTCCAGTACAACTAGATGGTGCCTGGCTATCACCACTGACTGCTCTGAGAGGGATCATAATAGAAGGTCCCAGATAGGGCTGGAGAAAAATGTAGAACAAAATTCTAACTCACAAAAAAAAAGACCAGACTTACTGGTCTGACAGAGACTGGAGAAACCTTGAGAGTATGGCCCCCGGACACTTCTTTAGCTCAGTAATGAAGTCACTCCTGAGGTTCACCCTTCAGCCAAAGATTAAACAGGCCCATAAAATGAGACTAAAAGGGCACACCAGCCCAGGGACAAGGACTAGAAGGCAGGAGGGGACAGGAAAGCTGTAATAGGGAACCCAAGGTCAAGAACGGAGAGTGTTGACATGTCGTGGGGTTATTAACCAATGTCGTAAAACATTGTATGTACTACCTGTTTAATGAGAAGTTAGTTTCTTCTGTAAACCTTCATCTAAAGAACGATTAAAAAAAAAAAAAATAGGTTTGTTGCAGAAAACCAATAGTTAGGCCTTACTTTTTTTATATACTCTAACAGTCTGTCTTTTAATGGATAAATTAGACCCCTCACATTTAAAGTGATTATTGATATAGTTGGATTAATATTCACCATATTTATAAATGTTGTCTATTTTTTGCCCTTGTTTTTGTTTCTTTCATTCCTTTTTTTCCCACTTTTTTCCTGCCTTCTCTGGTTTTAACTAAGTTTTAAAATGATTCCATTTTCTCTCCTCTCTTAGTATATCAATTATACTTCTTTTTTTTTAAAAAAAATTAGTTGTTCCAGAGTTCACAATATGCCTTTACAACTAATCTAAGTCTGCTTTCAAATAATACTGTGTTGCTTCATGGATAGTACAGGTACCTTATGACAGAGTATACAAGTTTTTTCTTTATGTCCTTTATAACATTGCTTTCATTGATTTCACTTATCTATGCTATACTCAGCCAATACGTTGTAACTATTACTGTTTTGAAGAAACATTTATTAGATAGATCAATTGAGAATAAAAAAAGTTAAAGGTATTATTTTACCTTTATTTATTCCTTCTTTGATGCTCTTCCTTTCTTTACATAGATCTAAGTTTCTAACATATAATTTTCCTTCCCTCTAAAGAACATTTTTTAACATTTTTTTTCAGAGCAGTTTATTGGTGATGAATTCCTTCAGATTTTGTTTGTCTAAGAAAGACTTTGTTTGTTCTTTACTTTATCCGTGTTACTCTATAGGTGAAGTGGTTTGTGGATAAGAATAAACATAAATCTGATCCCCAGAATGTGCAGATTAATCAAATCACCACTTTCCAACTTCTCAGTCGTCTCTGACACCAGCCTCCTATGTGACACACTCTGTCTCTGCCCTTAGCCACTCAAAGCTGGGTCAGAGCTTACATACTGAATAGTCACTGTCCTTCAGACTGCCAAAAAGAAGTCAGTTGCAAACTCGGGAGTGCACACAACACCTTTGCTTCTAATTTGCTGACTACGAATTCAAGATTTTCCTACTAGCCCTTCAGGATGCCAGCTGCAAGTGCTGGGGCATCCCCTGGGCTCCATTGCTTTCATTGCTGGCTCCCACTACTCCTTTGAGTTTGCTAATTCATTGGAATAACTCACAGAACTCACAGAATGTACTATACTTATAATAAAAGATTTATTATAGCAAAAGGATACAAATCAGGATCATCATAAGGAAGAAACACATAGACAGGGTCTGAGAAGGTTCCCAACACAGAGCTTCCATGTCTCAAAGAGGGTATGTCAACCTCCCTTTGCCAACCAGGAAGCTCTCAGAGCCTCCATGTTCAGAGCCTCTGTTAGTCTGAACCGTTATATAGTTGTGATTGAGGCCTCATTGCATATGCATGATAGGTTAAATCATGCCTAATGAGGTTAGTTAATATCAGACTACTAGGTGGTCTTTCTGGTCTGGCCAGACTCCACTCGTTAGCACAAAACCTTAGGTATGGTCTGGAGGCTTTAGGTGGTAAAGGTACCTCAATTACTCAGGAAATTCAGAAGGTTATAGCTCAGTAACCAAGGAAAAAGGCTGAATTGTTTTTTTTTTTTTGGTAAGGTAATTCATTACCACACAAGTCGTTTTCCTTTGATTTCTTTCAAGTTATTCTCTTAGTCTTTTCTGCTCCTTTATTATTATTTTCTTTTCATTTTAGTTTGGTAACTTTCTCTTGACATATCTTCAAGCTCATTGATTCTTTCTTCTGCCATTTCCAATCTAATGATAAGCCTATCACAGACATTCCTCCTTTCGGTTACAGTATTTGGTTTATAACATTTCCTTTTGAGTCTTACCTTAGAATTTCCATATCTCTGCTTATGTTTGTCATCTGTTCTTGCATGTTGTCTGTATTTTTTTTCCTTTAGAGCCTTTTACATACTCATAACACTGTTGTTGTTATTGTTGTTGTTAAGTGCCATAAAGTCAGTTCCGACTCATAGCAACCCTGTGTACTACAGAATGAAACACTGCCCGGTCCTGTACCATGCTCACGGTCACTGTTATGCTTGAGCCCATTGTTGCAACCACTGTGTCAGTCCATCTTTTTGAGGGTCTTCCTCTTTCTTACTGACCCTGTATTTACCAAGCATGATATCCTTCTCCAGGGACTGATCCCTCCTGACAACATGTCCAAAGTATGTAAGACATAGTCTCGCCATCTTTGCTTCTAAGGAGCACTCTCGTTGTACTTCTTCCAAGACAGATTTATTCATTCTTTTGGCAGTCCATGGTATATTCAGTATTCCTCACCAACAACACAATTCAAAGGTTCTTCAATCTTCTTATTCATTGTCCAGCTTTTGCATGCATATGATGCTATTGAAAACACCATGGCTTGGGTCAGGCGCACCTTAGTCTTCAAGGTGACATCTTTGCTTTTCAACACTTTAAAGAGGTCTTCTGCAGCAGATTTGCCCAATGCAATGCGTCTCTTGATTTCTTGATTTCCTGCTTCCATGGTGTTGATTGTGGATCCAAGTAAAATGAAATCCTTGAAACGTCAATCTTTTCTCTGTTTATCGTGATGTTGCTTATTGGTCCAGTTGTGAGGATTTTTGTGTTCTTTATGTTGAGGTGTAATCCATACTGAAGGCTGTGGTCTTTCACCTTCATCAGTTAGAGCTTCAAGTCCTCTTCACTTTCAGCAAGAAAGGTTGTGTCATCTGCATAACTCAGGTTGTTAATGAGTCTTCCTGCAATCCTGATGCCCCGTTCTTCTTCGTATAGTCCAGCTTCTTGGATTATTTGCTCAGCATACAGATTGAATAGGTATAGTGAAAGGATACAACCCTGACACACAACTTTTCTGACTTTAAACCCTGCCATGTTTATTTTAAATTCCCTAACTTCTAGTTCAAAAATTATGTCATATCTGCATCTGGTTTTGAGACTTGTTTCATCTCTCAAGACTGTTACTTCTTGCCTTTCAGCATGCCTTGTAAATTTATGTTGAAAGCCAGATAAGGTGAACCTGGTAATAGGAATTGCAATAAATACATGTGTAGTGTAAGGTTTTCTGTTGATCTGTCCAGGAACTGAGCTGTGTTTATTGTTTGTTATAGCTGTAGATGTCAGAGGCTTCAGTTTTCTCTAGTGCCCTTGTTTTATTTGTTTACTTTTTCTGTCATGATGTCTTTGGGTTTCTCTAAGAACCCCTTCTAAAATAGAGCCTGTGTGTTGAAGATCTTTAGTTGTAATCCAGTTATTTTGCTGGACCTCTGTTGATGTTTACAGTAAGTTGTGACTTAGGGGAAGCGTTTTATAGTGTTATGATGAAATCTCAGTTTTTTAGTAGACCTGTGTTCCTGGGATGTGACCTTTAGAAGCATTTTTTTTTTTTTTAGCTTTTTTTTTTTTTTTCTCCCCTAAGTGCAACAGAAAGGCTAGAGGGGGCTAGATTTGGCTAATTACACTTTTCCTGGGTAAGTAAAACCAAAAACCAAGCCAAACCTGAATCGATTCTGACTCATAGCAAACCTACAGGGCAGAGTAGACCTGCCCCCATAGGGTTTCCAAGGAGCGGCTGGTGGATTTGAACTGCTGATCTTTTGATTAGCAGCTGAGCTCTTAACTGGTAGATAAGTCCCTGGTAAAGTAGTTTCCCTTGGAGAGTAGGCCTTTATTATGGAGAATGCTTTAGGTGTATTTCAAAATGGTTACTTTTCCCCTCTCTCTGTCCAAAGCACAAGGGGATTATTCTTGGATCTTAACCTCCAGAACTTGGTGGAATTCCTGAAGACAAAATCCATATGTGTGACAACCCTCCTAAAATTGGTCTTCCAGGAGTTTCTTACTCCCAATAGAATCCACACACAGCCTGCAGCAATTTGTAAAAATTACCATTTAAGTGTTCATGGGTCCAGTGGCTTCTGCTCCAGGTAAACTATCTCAGCTATGATTCTCTGCATTCAGCTGTCTCTTCAGACGTTGGGGCTCTGATTTTCTCTATGATTTCAATTCCCTGATAGGTCTAAGAAAAGTCATTGATATTCTGATTGTTTACCTTTTTTTTCTGTTGTAAAAATAGGAATGATGATTTCTGAGTTCATTACTTGTTGGAGCTGAAACCCTTAATTATCTTTTAAAGAAATTTAAGAATAAGAGTATAATAAGAGTAAACCAAATCAAACTCATTGCCCTTGAGTTGATTCCGACTCATGGTGACCCTATAGGACAGAGTAGAACTGCCCCATAGGGTTTCCAGGGAGTGCCTGGTGGATTTGAACTGCTAACCTTTTGGTTAGCAGACATAACTCTTGCTACTATGCCACCAGGGTTTCCATAATAGGAATAAGAAAAGAATATTATATACTGCCATTTCCAGGGTTCTTCATTCCTTTGACTAGTCCCATATTTCCATCTGGTATCATTTTCCTTCTATCTTAACTTCTTTTAACATTTTTCTGGGGGTGAATTCTTTCAGATTTTAGAAGTTTGAAAAAGACTTTATTTTTCTTCAATTTTTAAAATATATTTTCACTGGATTTGTAATTCTAAGTTCAGTTTTTTTTTCTTCTTTCAGTACTTTAATATGTTGTTCCACTATATTATCACCTGAATTATAACTGAGAAGAAGTCTGTTTCATTATCTTTGTTCATCTGTATATAATATGCCTTTTTATTCTGGCTACTTTTAAGATTCTCTCTTTATCACTGGTTTTGCACAATTATATTTTTATGTGCCTTGATGTAGTTTTATGTTTCTTTTACTTAGGTTTGGTGAACTTCTTGGATCTGTGAGTTTATATTTTTTATCAAATTTGGAAAAAATTTAGCATTACTCCATACAAATTTTTTTTGTCCCTCTTCCTTATCCTCTCTTTCAAAAACTTCAATTACACATATATTACAGCCACTCATCCCTCAGCTCACTGATGCTCTGTTCTTTTTTTCTCCCCCTTCTGTTTAATTTTGGAGAATTTTTTTTTGCTATGTCTTCAAGTTTACTCATCTTTTCTTCTGTAACATTTAATCTGCTGTTAATACCACCTACTATGTTTTTCATCTAGGAGCTTTTTTATTTGTGTTTTTTGCATTTTTGTTTCTAGAAGCTTAATTTGATTTTTTGGTCTATACCTTTTATGTCTCTGATTAATTTTTTAAATATCTGGAATGGAGTTAGAAAATATATTTTAATGTCCTTACCTGCTATTTCTAATATCTGATTCAGATCTGAGTCTGCTTAGACTGATTAATTTCCTCCTCATTACGGAGATTATTTTCTTGTTTCTCTGCATGCCTGGTATTTTTTGATTGCCTGCAAGACATTTTGAATTTGTCCTTGTTGGGTTTTTGTATTTTTATTAATATTCTTAAGCCATGTTCTTGGTCACAATCATTTGTAAAAGTTTGATCCTTTCAGGCTTGCTTTTATGATTTATTAATTGAGACCAGAGCAGCATTTTTTCTAATTGTTTCCACTCCTGAGGCAAAACTCTTCTCAGTACTATACTTTGTACCTTGAGAATTATGACATTTTGTGGTCGGGCTTGTGAACAGACACTATTTCCAGCCTGTGTATGAAACTGGTACTGTTCCCTCTAGTCTTTTCAAGTGGTCCTTTCCCATCCCTTGGGTAGTTTCCGCATATGCAATTGGATTCAGAAAAGGACGTGGTTCAAGGAATATCATTCTGATACCCGATGGATCTTGGCTGAGACAAAGTATATCAGAAATATGTTTACCTATGTTTTACTGACTATGCGAGGGCATTTGCCCTTGTGAATCATAACAAATTATAGATAACATGTGGCAAATGGGAATTCCAGAACACTTAACTGTGCTTATGAGGCACCTGTATATGGATCAATAGACAGTCATTTAAAG
Source organism: Trichechus manatus latirostris (assembly GCF_000243295.1). NCBI lineage: Eukaryota > Metazoa > Chordata > Mammalia > Sirenia > Trichechidae > Trichechus > Trichechus manatus. The sequence goes on from NW_004444203.1 coordinate 1,467,650, forward strand.
GGGATTGCTTGTGCTTTAAAATTGGAAAAGGTGTGGCAGGGTTGTATTATTTCACTTCTTTTATTCAGTCTATATGCTGAGCAAGAAATTTGAGAAGCTGGATTATATGAAGAAGAATGTGGCATCAGGATTAGAGGAAGACTTGTTAACAACCTGAGATATGCAGATGACCCCAACTTATTTACGGAAAGTGAACGTAACTTGAAGCACTTATTGATGAAGGTCAAAGACTACGGCCTTCAGTATAGATTATACCTGAACACAAAGAGAATGAAAATCCTCAGAACTGTACCAATTAACATCTTGATAAATGGTGAAGAAATTGAAGTTGTCAAGGATTTCATTCTTGTTTCATCAACAATCAATGCCCGTGGAAACAACAGTCAAGAAGTCAAATGAATTAAAAAAATCAAATGATGTATTGCATTGGACAAATCTGCTGCAAAAGATCTCTGTAAAGTGTTAAAAAGCATGATATCACTTTGATGACTAAGGTGTGCCTTTCCCAAAACATGGCATTTTCAGTCACCACATATGCATGCAAAAGCTGGACAATAAAAAAGGAAGGCTGAAGAAGAATTGACACATTTGAATTGTGGAGCTGGTGAAGAATATTACGTATACCATGAACTCCCAGAGAAACAAACAAATCTGTTTTGAAGGAAGTACAACCAGAATGCCCTTTGGAAGTGAGGATGATGGGACTTTGTCTTGCTTACTTCAGACATGTCATCAGGAGGGACCAGTCATTGGAGAAAGACACGCCTGGTAAAGTAGAAGGTCAGTGTAAAAGACAGATACCCTCAATGAGATGGATTGACACAGTGGCTGCAACAATGGGTTCAAACATTTACACTATTGTGATGATGGCATAGGACTAGGCAACATATTGTTCTGTTATATATAAGGTTGTGATGAGTCAGAATCAACTGGACTACACCCAACAACAACACTACTGAATACTCAAAGTATACCCTCTGCAGATTTCCATAGTTCTGTCTTGTGCAGTTCTTGTCTCTCTGGTACTCTGTCTTTTGAACAGCTGCTGTCTAGATCTCCCTGTACTCTAAGCTCAATCTCTTCAATGAAGTCCGAGAGTTCCTGTACCACTGCCTAGAGATTTTTTTTAGGGCAACTATAGCACTCATCTCATTTATATTTCGTCCATCAAGGATCCTTTGTTGCATAATATTTTGTTTTGAAAACCATTGTTTCATATATTTTGTTCAATATTTGGTTGTTCCTGGTGGGAGCGTAAGTCCAGTCCTTGTTACTCAAAAGTCTGCTAATGACTTAGTGAGATCTTTCTTCCCTTTTATTTTCTATGGTTTTTACCTGTCTAGGCTCACTGGAACCCTGGTGGTACAGGAGTTAAGAGGTCAGCTGCTAACCAACAAGTTGGCAGTTTGAATCCATTAGCTTCTCCTTGGAATCCCTATGGGGCTGTTCTACTCTGTCCTACAGGATCGCTATGAGTCGAAATCAACTTGACGGCATCGGGTTTGGTTTTTTTGGTAGACTCATTGGGGAGTCCCTATGTGACACAGATGGTTAATGTGTTTGGCTGCTAACCAAACGGTTGGAGGTTTAAGTACTCCAGAGACAAGTTGGAAGAAATGCCAGGAGATCTACTTTAAAAAAATCAGCCACTGAAAACCCTATGGAGCACAGTTCTGCTCCGATGCACATGGAGTCGCCACGAGTTGGAATCAACTCAACGGCAACTGGTGGTTTTGTTTTTAGGCTCATTGGTATCAGACTAAAACAGTTCTGTATGAAACTTAGGCTCTGCCTTTGCTTGCATTAAATTGGAAGGCTTCATGTCATTTAAAAGCTTCATGTAATTTCTGGTAACACACACCTTCGCCCTCTTTTTATATTAGTCTCACTTCTTTTTAGTTTCCTTTTTATTTGTTTGCCTTTTATTTTCTTCTAAGAAGCTGATTACTCTAGCTTCTCCATTCTGGATGTACTTACCTTCTACTATCTTGTGCTGATGCAAAGATATTTGAAAATATGTGTTTTTTATAGTTTTAAAAATCAAAATTAAGTACTTAGAAGATCATTCCACAACATTTTTGGTTAATCTGGCATAGCCAGAAATACATTTTGCTTGTGCTTTATCCTATTTCTCCTTTTATGGGGGTTGTCTTTGATTACTAACTTATTGACATGCTTAAGTCTACTAGCAGCTTGCACTTAATATTCAAGGTAAACTGGGTTTCTAAGCTTAAATTAATGTGGACTAGTTATAAAAGATAGTGTATAAATACTGTCTGATAGTGAAATAGTTAAAAGTTTTGAGGCTTACAGCAACTGTTTGAACTTGTTAGGAAAGCTTAAAGTTTTTATTTTTTGGTAACCGAGTGATATTAATATCATAATATCTCCACACAAAAGTACTGCTTAGAAATAAAATCTCAGATAGTCACGTGAATTCTCAAGTAGCCATGACTCATATTGGTAGGTATTGTCCTTTCCAACTCCCCCTGCCCGCTTTTTCTTTTTAATTCTTTAGAACATAAATCCTTACATAAAAGCATGAAACAACTCTGCTGGTAATCTTATTAATTCTTTGAAAAGACCAATAAACATTTCCTGCTTTTCTTACTACTTGATCTCATTGTTTCTATGGTTTTGCAGAGCCAAAAGGAAAAAGAAAACTTATTTGATTTCCCAATTATTACCAGATTTGTGCTAAATTATTATTTAATACTTCCTTAATATTGTCCATAAGCTTCCACTCAAGTCTTTAGTTAAGATTAGGTTGTTGTTGGGTGCTGTCGAGTCAGTTCCGACTTATGACAACTGCATGCATGAGAGAACGAAACCCTGCTCTGTCCTGCACCATCCTCACAATCGTGCCTATTGTTGCAGCCACTGTGTCAATCCATCTCCTTGGGGGTCTTCCTCTTTTTCCCTGACCTTCTACTTTACCAAGCATGATGTCATTCTCCAGGGGCTGGTCCTTCCTGATAACATGTCCAAAGTACATGAGACCAAATCTCGCCGTCTTTGCTTCTAAGGTGCATTCGGCTTTACTTCTTCTAAAACAGGCTTGTTCATTCTTCTGGCAGTCCGTGGTATATTCAGGATTCTTCACCAACACCATAATTCAAATGCATCAATTCTTCTTCGGTCTTCTGTATTCATTGTCCAGCTTCTACATGCATAGATCAGGTAAAAGGGAATAAAAGAAAACCCTCTTTGTAAGTACTTTTGTGTAAATTTAGCTCCTATAAACAAATAATCCTTTTTGATATCATGCCAAAAAAGCCTTATGTCAATAATATTTCAAGGTGTAGTTGAAATAATCACTGTAACTATATATTATTATTAAGGATAAGCCTGTTGAGTCGACTCCAACTCACAGTGACTCTGTAGGGAAGAGTAGAGCTGCCCCATAGGGTTTCCAAGACTATAATCTTTACAGAAGCAGACTGCCACATCTTCTCCCTTAGAGTAGCTTAGAACTACTGACCTTTTGGTTAGCAGCTGAGTGGTTAACGACTGCACCACAACGAGTCCTTGTTATTGAGAATAAAACTCACTGCTGGGAGTTGATTCAGACTCATAGTGACCCCACAGGGTTTCTAAGGCTGCAAATCTCTATGGAAGCAGACTGCCACATCTGTCTCCCACGGAGCTGCTGGTGGTTTTGAACCGCTGACTTTTTGGTTAGCAGTCTGTTGTTTTAACCACTGTGCCACCAAGGCTCCTTTTATTAAGGACAGAGGTAGTAAATTGTTCTTAAAGTGCATTAATGTCTTTGAACCAAAGTAGTTTGGTAATTTCCCTTGAATTATAAATAATGGGGAAAAATAAGGCAAATTGACTGTAGCACTCAATTATTTCTCTAATTCTCTATAACCAGAGTTTTGTGGGATTCATATACTCTAAAGAACAGATTAGATTTGAGAAGACATGTGATGCCAGCAATAACTGGATGTCCCATTTCGAGCACTTGGTTAACAAAGAAAAACAAAGTTAATTGAGTGTTGATCCAGATACTCAGCTGGATTTTACATAATCTATCGATTATAAGATTATGTATCTTTCCTAATTTCCATATGGCTATAAGAATGTGAAATGTTTTAATTTGATTAGCATTTATACATTCTTATTAAAGCTTCAGTTTTTTCCTTCAACTTTGAGGGCAAAAACAAGGCTTTCCTTTTATATTTTAAAGGTAGCAAGAATATTAAACAGGAAGAAACTGAAGGGTTTTCTAATTTGAGCACTGAAATTATTTTCCAGACCTCATTCCTTCCATTAAAAATAAATTAGCCTAAGTGTATTTTTAAATTTGGGACTAGAATACTTAATACGGTTGTTAAGGACTTTCAGACTGAAAGAGCTTGGAATGAAGTTGTCACATGACATGATAGGGGTTGTGTCACTTTTTCTCTGTCATCTCTGATGAAGTAGAAGGTAGAATAAGAATGAAGATGGGGCTGCGACCTGAAAGAGTGCTTAAATTTTTAAAAACCAGTCTATTTGGTCTCATCCCATTTGCCCTCTGAAACATAGTTCTTTCCTGGCGATTCACCTGCTTCTCTATCTGTCTCTTGCTTCTTATCAGTTCCTTTTCTTATTCCTGCCTTTTAAAAATATAAGTGTTCCAGAAGAGTCTTTTTTTTTTTTTCCATTTTCTTTTCTCTCAATATTTTCTCCTCTAGGTTCTCACACATTTCTATTTATTTATATATTGAGTATCATGTGCCAGGAATGATAACAAGTGCTGGCAATGCAGATTTGACCCTCTAGTCTCATCCTTTTATGTAACATTTAATAAGATGGCTGCAGCTCCCAAGTATTCAACACCCTCCACTGGAGCTTGCTTGCCTGTATTGGTCTCTGACTTTGAATTCCTGCTGTAACTGATTTTTTAATATCTGGTCACTCCTGGAGCTAACGTCATTTTCCATATTGTTTCACACTGTGTGTGGCCACTGACCTCCTTTATCATTTGTTCCAGGCACCACTCACACATTTCTATTGCACAAAACAGATTTGACTGAATACTGAAGGATAAAGAAAGAAGATTCATGTAAATAAAATTATTTAAATTCATCATTAAACTAAAAATCAAACCAAGTCTTGAATCCAGATGAAATTTCCACAGTGTGTCAGTTGGACTTGCAAATCACAGTTGGTTTGCATGCTTTGCTGTGCCACCTGGAGGTGTAGCAAACAGTGTAGCTGTCCCTTCCCTCTCCAAAACCTCTGTATCCACAATTCTTGTTGTACGTCAAATAGAGAACTAGGTACCCTCCCCTCTTCAATGTACTGTGAATACTATTCCCTCTCATTGCATATCTATTCGGAGAGTACAGCCTCCACAAATAAAGGGGCAGAAAAAAAAAGAGAAAATGCTGCTGTAACACGCCACATTCTAGAAAGAATATTTCCAGTAAGAAAAATTGTTGTAATTTTTCAACAAAGTGAGGAAGAGCACTTACATGATGAAGATTTTATTTTTTCGTACATATATAATGTATATACATATTCACATACATATATACACACATATATGTAACTATATATTATGAACAGCAGCAACAGTAGCAACAATATTTGTTACGTGTTTACTGTGTGCTGTTATGATCTTCCTATATATTATCTCTTTAAATTTTCACAACAGTCTTCTGAAGTAGGTACATTTTCAGTATTCTCATTTTATATGTATGGGGAATTAAAGTTAGGATAAGACGATTCTTAAAATACTGGTTAGTGCAAGTTAGAGCTAGAATTCAATCTCTGTGATGCCTGGCTCTGTAAGATCCCTGGACCATGCAAATGGTTTGTGCTTGACTACTAACCTAAAGACTGGCAGTCTGAATCCACCCGGTGACACCATGGAAGAAAGTCATGGCGATCTGCTTCTGTAAAGATTACACCCAAGAAAAGCCTATGGTGCAGTTCTACTCTGTAACAGTTGGGGTCACCATGAGCAGAATCACCTCAACAGCAGTGGGTTTGGATTTTTGGATGCATGGCTCTATCTAGTCACTAGGTTATAATGTGTTATCGGACACACTACAAGAGGTCCTAATCTTGACTTAGTTTGCTTCTTAACCTCCAGAATTTCATATAATATCCTACTTGATTTTGAAGACTATAAGGCGCTTGGATAGTTTTAGAATTCTCACTTTATATAAAATAAGAAGGAAGATTTAGGGTCTTTCTGTTAATAGCTCTTCATCTGATGAGTTCCAAAAGGCATCAAAGAACTTTAATTCATTGGTTCTCAGACGTAAATGAAAATGTATTTATGTGGGAAAAGGCTTTTCATTAGGGGCTGCTATCTTTGAAACTAGGAAGGCCAGACAGCCACAAAACAAGACGTCATTAAAAATTATACATTACTGCAAATGTTCAAGAAAACAGATTCAGCACTCGGCTGAAACTCAGAGTCAGTAGATTATAGCCTTGGTGTTTTGACAACTATTCAAGAAAAGGAGCTGTGAGCTTCTTGCCAACTAACAATAGAAAAGGAGCTAGGGATTAGGGGTGAGCAGAAAGGAAATAGAGATACGATCTTGAGAGAAAAGGAAATAATGTAATTTTTTTATTGTTGTAGTGTAAATGGAGCTTACATTTCAAGTTAGTCTCATACAAAAATCGACACACACATTGCTATGTGACTCCAGTTGCTCTCCCCATACTGTAACAGCACACTCCTCCTTTCCACCCCTGATTCCCCATGTCCATTAAAGCAGCTCTTAACCCTCGCTGCCTTCCCATCTCACCTTCGGACAGAAGCTCCCCATTTAGTCTCTTGTATCTACTTGAGCTAAGAGGCACACTCCTCCTGAGTATCACTTTATGTCCCACAGTCCAGTCCAATCCCTGTCTGAAGAGTTGGCCTCAGAAATTGTTTTAGTTCTGGGCTGATAGAGAATCCAAGGCCATGCTTTCCGGAATTCCTCCAGTCTCAATCAGACCATTAAGTCTGGTCTTCTTACTAGAATTTGAGTTCTGCACCCCACCTTTCTCCTGCTCCATCCGGGACTCTGTTGTGTTGCCGGTCAGAGTGGTCATTGGTGGTAGCCAGGTACCATCTAGTTCTTCTGATGAAGTCTCTGGTTTATGTGGCCCTTTCTGTCCCTTGGGCTAATACTTTTCTTGTGTCTTTGGTGTTTTTCATTCTCCTTTACTCCAGGGGGGTTGGGACCAATTGATGCATCTTAGATGGCCACTTGCAAGCTTTTAAGACCCCAGACGCCACTCACCGAAGTAGGATGCATAACATTTTCTTAATAAGCTTTGTTATGCCAGTTGACCTAAATGTCCCCTGAAAGCATAGTCCCCATACCCCTACCCCTGCTACTCTGTCCCTCAAAGTGTTAGATTTTATACAGAAAACTTCTTAGCTTTGGTTTAGTTCAGTTGTACTGACATCCCCTGTAGTGTGTGCTGTCCTTCCCTTCACCTATGATAATTCTTATCTACTATCTAGTTAATAAATAACCCTCACCCTCCCTTCTCACCCTCGTAACCATCAAAGAATGTTTTCTTCTGAGTTTAAACCTTTTCTTGAGTTCTTATAACGGTGGTCTTATACAATATTTGTCATTTTGCGAATGACTAAGTTCACTCAGTATAATGCCCTCCAGATTCCTCCATGTTATAAGATGTTTCACGGCTTCATTATTGTTCTTTATTGTTGTGTACTATTCCACTGTGTGGATATACCATAATTTGTTTATCCATTTGTCCATTGATGGGCATCTAGATTGTTTCCATCTTTCTGCTACTGTGAACAGTGCTGCAATGTACACGGGTGTGCATATATCTGTTAGTGTGACGGCAGTTATTTCTCTAGGATATATTCCAAGGAGAAGGATAGCTGGATCGTATGGTACTTCTATTTCTAGCTTTTTGAGGAAGCACCAAATCGATTGCCAAAGTGGTTGGTTGTACAATTTTACATTCCCACCAAAAGTTTATAAGTGTTCCAGTCTCTCCACAACCTCTCCAGCATTTATTATTTTGTGTTTTTCGGATTAATGTTAACCTTGTTGGGGTTAGATGATATCTCATTTTAGTTTTGATCTGCATTTCTCTAATGGCTAATGATCATGAGCATTTCTTCATGTGTTTGTTAGCTACCTGAATAACTTCTTTGGCGAAGTACCTGTTCATATCCTTTGCCCATTTTTTAATTAGGTTGTCATTTTGTTGTTGAGGTTTTGCAGTATCTTAGATTTTAGAGATTAGACGTTGATGGGATTTGTTGTAGCCAATTTTTTTTTCCAGTCTGTAGGTTATCTTTTGACTCTTTTGGTGAAGTCTTTTGATGAGCATAAGTGTTTGATTGTTCTGAGCTCCCATTTATCTAGTCTGTCTTCCGGTGCTTGTGCATTGTTACTTATGGTTCGTATTGTGTTTATGCCATGTATTAGGGCTCCTAGCATTGTCCCTATTTTTTCTTCCATGATCTTTATCATTTTTGATTTTGTATTTAAGTTTTTGATCCATTTTGAGTTAGTTTTTGTGCATGGTGTGAAGTATGGGTCTTGTTTCATGTTTTTGCATATAGGTATCCAATTATGCCAGCATCATTTGTAAAACAGACTGTCTTTTCCCCAATTAATGGAATTTGAGTCTTTGTCAAATATCAGCTAATCATAGGTGGATGAATTTATATCTTGATTCTCAATTCTGTTCCATTGGTCTATGTATCGTTGTACCAGTAACAGGCAGTTTTGACTACCATGGTGGTATAATAGGTTTTAAAATCAGGTAGTGTGAGGCCTCCCACTTTGTTCTTCTTCTTGAGTAATGCTTTACTTATCCGGGGCCTCTTCCCTTTCCATACGAAGTTGGTGATTTGTTTCTCCAACTCATTAAAAAATGCCATTGGAATTTGGATTGGGATTGCATTGTGTATGTAGATCACTTTGGGTAGAGTTGACATTTTCATAATGTTGGGTCTTCCTATCCATGAGCAAGGTATGTTCTTCCACTTATGCAGGTCTCTTTTGGTTTCTTGCAGTAGTGTCTTGTAGTTTTCATTGTGTAGGCCTCTTCGAGGTTCTCTTTGTTAGTGTAAAGGAATCCAACTGCTTTTTGTATGTTTATCTTGTATCTTGAAACTTTGCTGAAATCTTGTATTAGTTCCAGTAGTTTTCTTGTGGATTCTTTGGGGTTTTCTGTGTAGAAGATCATATCATCTGCAAATAGAGATACTTTGACTTCTTCCTTATGAATTTGTATGCCCTTTATTTCTTTTTCTAGCTAATTGCTCTGGCTAGGACTTCTAGTATGGTGTTGAATAAGAGTGGTGTTAAAGGACATCCTTGTCTGGTTCCTGTTCTTAAGGGGAATGCTTTCAAAGTCTCTCCATTTAGGATGATATTGGCTCTTGGCTTTGTATAAATACCCTGAATTATATTGAGGAATTTCCTTTCTATTCCTATTTTGTTGAGAGTTTTCATCATGAATGGATGTTGGACTTTGGCAAATGCCTTTTCTGCATCAATTGATAAGATCATGTGGTTCTTGTCTTTTGTTTTATTTATGTGATGGATTACACTGATTGTTTTTCTAATGTTGAACCATCCCTGCATACCTGGTTTAAATCTCACTTGATCATGGTGAATGATTCTTTTTTTTATATGTTGCTGAATTCTATTGGCTAGAATTTTGTTGAAGATTTTTGCATCAATGTTCATGGGGCATATTGGTCTGTAATTTTCTTTTTTTGTTGTGTCTTTACCAGGTTTTGGTATCAGGGTTATGCTGGCTTCACAGAATGAGTCTGGGAGTATTCCATCCTTTTCTATGCTCTGAAATACCTTTAGTAGTAGTGATGTTAACTCTTCTCTGAAAATTTGGTAGAATTCTCCAGTGAAGCCATCCGAGCCAGGGCTTTTTTTTGTTGGGACTTTTTAAATTACCTTTTCAATCTCTTCTTTTGTTATAGGTTTATTTAGTTGTTCTACCTCTGTTTGTGTTAGTTTAGTCAGATAGTGAGTGTCTAGACATTTGTCCATTTCCTCTAGGTTTTCAAATTTATTAGAATACAATTTTTCATAGTATTCTGTTACGATTCTTTTAATTTCGGTTGGGTCTATTGTGATATCACCCATCTTTTTTCTTATATGGGTTATTTGCTTCCTCTCCTGTTTTTCTTTTGTCAGTGTGGCCAATAGTTTAGTAATTTTGTTGATCTTTTCAAAGAACCAGCTTTTGGTCTTATTAAATCTTTCAATTGTTTTTCTATTTTCTATTTCATTTAATTGTGCTCTTATTCTTATTACTTTCTATCTTCTGGCACCTGAGGACTTCTTTTGCTGCTCTCTTTCTACTTGTTCCAGTTGTAGGGTTAATGTTTTGATAATGACCCTTTCTTCTTTTTGGATGTGTGCGTTTATTGCAATAAAGTGACCTCTGAGCACTGCTTTTGCTGTGTCCCAAAGGTCCTGGTAGGATGTGTTTTCATTCTCGTTTGATTATATGAATCTCTTTATTCCATCTTTAATTTCTTCTATAACCCGGTAGTTTTTGAGCATGTTGTTGTGCAGTTTCCATGTGTGTTTATTTTTTCCTTGCTCTTTCTGTTATTGATTTCTATTTTTATGGCTTTATGGTCGAAAAAAGATGCTTTGTAATATTTCGATGCTTTGCATTCTGTTAAGGCTTGCTTTATTGCCTAATATGTGGTTTATTCTGGAGAGTGTTCCATGTGCATTGGAAAAGAAAATACACTTGGCTGCTTTTGGGTGGAGTGTTCGGTATATGTCTATGAGATTGAGTTGGTTGATTGTAGCATTTAGCTCTTCCATGTCTTTGTTGAGCTTCTTTCTGGATGTTCTGTCCTTCACTGAAAGTGGTGTGTTGAAGTCTCCTACTACTGTTGTGGAGCCGTCTATCTCTCTTTTCAATGCTTTTGGAGTTTGTTTAATGTATTTTGGAGCCATATCGTTGTGTGTGTAAATATTTATTACAGTTTTGTCCTCCTGGTGTATTGACCCTTTAATCATTATAGTGTCCTTTCTTATTCTTTGTGGTGGATTTTACTTTAAAGTCTATTTTGTCAGAGATTAGTATTGCCACTCCTGCTTTTTTTTGTGTTGTTTGCTTGATATATTTTTTTCCATCCTTTGAGTTTTAGTTTGTTTGTGTGTTTAAGTCTAAGTTGTGTCTCTTATAGGCAGCATATAGACGGGTCGTGTTTTTTTTTTATCCAATATGCCACTGTCTGTCTCTTTACTGGTGCATTTAGTCCGTTAACATTCAGCGTAATTATTGATAGGTATGAATTGAGGGCTGTCATTTTAATATCTTTTTTTGTGTTTTGTTCAAAGTTTTTTTGTTCCACTTAATTTTTTGTGCTGAGTCATTTTTCTGTATGTATTTTCTTTTCATCTTTTTTATTGTTGTTGATTTTGTATTTGCTGAGTCTTTATATTTTTCTAGTTATTTTATTTTCATGGGTAGGATTGTTAGTTTTCTTCGTGGTTACCTTAATATTTACCCCTATTTTTCTAAGTTTATACTAGTCTTTTATTTCTTTATATGGCTTTGACTTCCTCTCCATATGAAAAATCTATGTCTACATTTTTTAAGTTCCTCTTTTTTGTTTTAATGTTGTCATTTTTTACATGTTGACATCTGTTTCCTTGTTTTCAGTGTTTTAGCTTTGATTTATTTTATGACTTTCCTATCTGGTTGCTCTTTTCTGTGTTCTAGTCTTGAGTTGTTATCTGATCTTATCGATTTTCTAACCAGAGGACTCCCTTTAGTATTTTTTGTAATTTTGGTTTGGTTTGCAAATTGCCTAAACTTCTGTTCATCTGGAAATGTCCTAATTTCATCATCATATTTTAGAGACAGTTTTGCTGGATTTATAATTCTTGGCTGGCAATTTTTTTCTTCAAGACTTTACATATGTCATCCCTTTGCATTCTTCCTTGCATGGTTTCTGCTGAGTAGTCCGAGCTTATTCTTATTGACTTTCCTTTGTAGATGACATTTCGTTTATCCCTAGCTGCACTTAATCTCTCTTTATCTTGGTTTTGGTAAGTTTGATTATAATATGGCTTGGCGAATTTGTGTTGTGAAATGCCTTATGTGGGGTTCGATGAGCATCTTGGATAGATATCTTCTCATCTTTCAGGATATCAGGGAAGTTTTGTGCCAACAAATCTTCAACAATTCTCTCTGTATTTTCTGTTATCCCTCCCATTCTGGTACTCCATTTACTCGTAGTTTATTCCTCTTGATAGAATCCCACATAATTCTTAGGGTTTCTTCATTTTGTTTAATCCTTTTATCTGATTTTTCCTCATAAGTTGGTGTCAGGTGCTATATCTTCAGCCTCACTAATTCTGACTTCCATTGCCTCAGTTCTGCTCCTGTGAATTTCTATTCAGTTGTCTAATTCTTACATTTTATTGTTAATGTTCTGGATTTCTGATTGCTGTGTCTCTATGGATTCTTGCACCTGTTAAATTTGTCACTATGTTCCTCTCTAATCTTTTTCATTTCCTCTATTGCATATTCTGTGTTTTGTTTAATATTCTTCCTAATCTCTTGAAGAGTTCTGTACGTTAATCTTTTGTATTCTGCCTCTGGTAATTCCAAGAATTTTTCCTCCTCTGGAAAATTTCTAGATTCTTTATTTTAGGAGCTTTCTGAAGCCACCATGGACTGCCTCTTTATGTGATTTGATATTAATTGTTGTCTCTGTACCATCAATAAGTTATTATATTTATGTATTTTATGTTTGCTTTCTGTGTTCTAGCTTATTTTATTTAGTTATGCCCAAATAGGCTGCTAGTGTGAGCTAGTTTGATTATTGGCACCTTTGAAACTCTAAAGTCCTGTTACCAGGTGGTTAGATCTGTTACTAGGTATGTGAGCTCAGGAGTCCACCCACTCCTCCTATATGGATTCAGCTCAGGTGCCCAGGTAGATAACCACCAAGTGTGTGGTGCAGGCTCTCACCTACAGTCCTAGACAGGCATGGGTGATTGGTGTAGGCACAGGTATCTGGCTGCAGCAGGAGGACACACTCTGAGCAAAGCAGTGGGTTGACGGCTGCCACCGAATGTCCAGGAGGAAGGTGTGTCCCTGTTCCCTAGAGTGAGTAGGTGGGTGGGTTTTGCAGTTAGACTATGAGCACCCAGTGCTTTTGGCTATAAGGACTGGAGGGCATCTCTTATTCTTAGGCCCCTATTGTAGGTGGCTAGGTGGCATGCGTGGAGCCACCAGTCCTCAGGCCCCTGATGTAGGTAGTTGAAGACCCTGCTTAATGGGCAGAGCAGCGTCAAATATCACAAACCTGTCACTTCACAGCTGAAACAGTTGAAGTTAGACTTCAGGTATAGACCTTGTTGTACTGCAGTAATGAGGGCCTACACTTTTGAAATGGACCCATGCAAGTCTGTGCAGGGGGAAAGGCACTCAAAGTCCATGCATCAGTTATGCCTGTGCCTGACAAAGGAGCTGTGCCTACCCTGAGTTCTTTTCTGATGGGAACCAGCAGTTTATTTTTTTCCAGTTTGTTAATTTGTTCACTCTCCAAGGCCAGGAGAATGGCTCACAGCATGTGACGGATCCTACTTCCAGCCTAGGGGACTCAGCAATTGCTGAAGCCGGTGAGGACCCAGTGCAGAGCAGGGAGCAGAGAGGTAAATGGGAGAGAAGTTTTTCTCTAAGGGGGATGTTTTTGATACATGCGATATGCTGGATGCAAGTACTTATCTTTTGCTGATTGATGGCTGCTTCTCACTGGTTCTGGGTGACAGAGTAGACTCTCTGCCGCTGGGTCTCTGCTGGTGCAGAAAACGCCTCAAGCAGCATTGCTGACTTGCCTCACTGCTCACCCATGAGCTGATCAGGCCTGAAGGGCTCAGGCTCTCACCAGGTGAGGTCTGGAACTCCTCTCTGCTTCTGAACCATCTCTCCCTTCCCTGCAGCTCACTCTGGTTCCTCAACTTTGCCTTTGATGTTTGGGTCTCCTTGATTGTTATATATAGTCGATTCACTTGTTTTTTTGAGTCTTTGTTGTAAGATTGTCCACCAGAAGCTTTTAATTACTCCACCATCTTGGCCCTGCCCCCTTCTAATATTTTATTTTCAGAATATTGTTCTTGGTTAAGAAACTACTTTGAGCTTTAATGGGTATATGTACATGTGGAAACCTTGTTTCTTGATTGAACAAAGGAGAGTCATCCAATGGGTAGTTTCAAATGAAAGTCTGTATTGAAATGAAGTATTCTTAAAAGAGTTTATTTATTAGAAGATGTGTCATATGGAGTTTTCTGTTTTTTGTTCTCTGTTAGGCTAAACTGCCTCTTACTTTTATAGTAGGTTACTATTTTGGTATGGTAATCTGCATCATATGTTTTTCTATATGTTTCAGGATGCTTTAATGCTAAAAAGGAAAATTACGGGCTCTTACTTGTACAGGTTATATTGGGGACAAAAGTAATGCACTGCTTTTATTTGTTTTTGAACTCAAAATGAAGCCATGTGAGATAAGTTCATTAAATAGCTCACCTTCATTCTTGCACCTTTAGACTAAGTCACATTATGAGGTATCACAGATTGAATTCTGTCCCCCCCCCAAAATACGTGTCAACTTGGCTAGGCCATGATTCCTAGTATTGTGTGATTGTCCACCATTTTGTCATCTGATGACTCCTACCTCTATGATGTTAATGAAGCATGATTAGAGGCAGTTATGTTAATGAGGCAGGATTCAATCTATAAGATTAGGTTGTGCCTTAAATCATTCTCTTTTGAAATATAAAAGAGAGAAGTGAGCAGAGAGACAGGGGAACTCATGCCACCAAGAGTGAAGAACCAGAGGGGAACACATTCTTTGGACCCGGGATCCCTGCACTGAGGAGCTCCTAGACCAGGGGAAGATCAATGACATGGACCTTCCTGCAGAGCCAACAGAGAGAGCCTTCCCCTGGAGCTGGCACCCTGAATTTGGACTTCTAGCTTCCTAGTCTGTGAGAGAATACATTTCTATTTGTTAAAGCCATCTACTTGTGATATTTCTGTTACAGCAGCACTAGATAACTCAGACAGAATTTGGTACTGGAAGAGTGGAGTGTGCTCTAACAGATGCGTAAAATGTGGAAATAGTTTTGAAACTGTGAATGGATAGAGGCTGGAAGAGTTTTTAAGTGCCTAATAGTAAAAGCCTGCACTGGCTTGAAGAGACTGTTGGTGCAGTTACAGACATTAAAGACAACTCTGGTGAGGACTCAGAAGGAAGTCAGGATAGCTGTTATGCTGGAGAGAGTGCAGATGGTAAGAAGGGAAATGGCAGCAGCAAAACTAGGAGACCAGCGCAAGGCAGTGCTGGAGCTGACCCTTGGATCGAGGGAGCTGAGTGCCTTTTCACAGGAGGCTTCCTGGTGGAGTGGGTGCCTCCAGGCACTTATCAGTGGAGCTAAAGAGCTTTGGAACACTTGCGCCAGCAGGGCAAATGCAGGTGGAGAGGCCCGAGGGGCCAAAAGGCGAAGGAAGCAGGAATCAGAAGCTGAAGAGACAAGGAACACAGGAAGCAGAGCTGCCTCAGTCTCAAAGGGTAGGGCCACAATCTCTGGGGTGTCAAAAGGTGGAGCCATGGCGTCTAGAGTTTCTAAGGGTGGGGCCACAGCCTCTTAGGTTTCAAAGAGTCAGATGTTCACCAGTTTGGTTCTGAAGTGTGGGACTGCCATTCATGAGTGCCAGCGAGATGGGGCCAGAGCTACTGCCCAAAGCTGAAGGAGTGGTGCTGCTATGCTCAAGGGACAGAAGAACAGGCCCTGCCGTGGCCGAGGGGGTGGAGTCACCACTCAGATGGAGTAGGAGAATGGAGCCACCCAGATGGGAGGAAGCAGAGTTGCCATCCCAGTAGGCCTGGAAGGCGGAGTTGAGGCCCAGTGCCGAGGGGCCTCCACCCAGAATCTGGAGAATGTGGCCAACACCTAGAGTCTGGAGAGCAGGGCCAGTGCCTAAATGGTCTCAGAGAAAAGAGGATTATTTTCAAGCCTTGAGAGTTAACGTAATGTGTTCTGCTGACTTGCTTGGTGCCTGTTATCCCTTCTTTCCTTCCAGTTTCTCCCATTTATAATGGAAATGTCTACATTGTGCCTGTTCAACCATTGTACCTTGGAACCAGATAACTTGTATTCTAGATTTCACTGATGAAGAGGAATTTTTGGATTTTGAACTTGGAGTTGATTTAAGACTTATGATATGATGGGGTGAATATGTTTCATATGTGGCAAGGACATGAATTTTTGGAGGCCAAAGGGTGGAATGTCACAGATTGAATTGTTTCCCCCCAAAATATATGTCAACTTGGCTAGACCATGAGTCTTAGTATTGTGTGATTATCCACCGTTTTGTCATTGGGTGATTCCTACCTCTATGTTAATGAGGTAGGATTAGAGGCATTTATGCTCATGAGGCAGGACTCAGTCTACAAGATTAGGTTGTGCCTTAAGTCAATTTCTTTTGAAATATAAAACAGATAAGCGAGCAGAGACAGGGGACCTCATGTCACCAAGAATGAAGAACCTGGAGGGGAGTGCGTTCTTTGGACCCGGGGTCCCTGCATTGAGAACCTCCTAGACCAGGGGAAGATTGATGACAGGGACCTTCCCCCAGAGCCGACAGAGAGAGAGAGAGCCTTCCTCTGGAGCTGGCGCCCTGAATTTGGACTTCTAGCCTCCTAGACTGTGAGAGAGTAAATTTCTCTTTGTTAAAGCCATCCACTTGTGATGTTTCTGTCGTAACAGTACTAGATAACTAACATATGAGGTAAACATTTTATAACTGTGATCTTGAATAAGCACGAGGAAGCTTTTTTTGTATATTTGTGTTACAGTACTTAATATAATTGCTACAGGTCTATTATTTGAATTTGTACTCTGTGCCTCTATTTCTTGATATATTTAGTAAAATCCTACTCTGTGGGTTTTTTATGTAAATTGGTAGGTTGTTATATATTCATTTGTAGGAGGAATGTGGTAGAATATCCAAAGCTTTTATCAGACCACCCGTAGGGCACAAAATGCACAAAATTTTAAGAATCATTGAAATAGTTTCTCTTTTTTGTTTTTAAATATAAGGTTAGCTAGAATACATGACTTAAGAGGGAAATTGAGCGCACAGATATGGAGTTATGAAATATCAGTGTTTGAGAAGAGTACTTCAAGAAGTGTTTTGATTAGGAGGGATTTTATGAACATGAGGTTGGCTGGTATTATGCAAAGTGAAGGTGAAGGAAGGGCAGTCCAGGCTAAGAGAGAGCTTGAACCGTATGGGTGTATTTGGGAGACAGTAAATCATTTGAATTGTCCCTACTTTTGAGTGTGAGAAAGGGTGCAGTGCATGCACATTTGGAAAATCAGGTTCATGAATTTAATCATTTAAATAATGGAGAGAAACCAGAAATTTTTTAGAATGGGAATAATGTGATAAAAATCCCTGCTTCTGGGGATTGTTCTGACAATATTAGAAAGGGCAACTATTGAACCATAGAAATTTTGAGTCCCTGGATGATGCCAATAGTTAAGCGCTTTTAACTGGAAGATTGGTCATTGGAACACACACAGAGGCAACTTGAAAGAAAGACCTGTTTCTACTTCTGAAAAGCCACAGCCTTCGAAGTGTTATGGAAGCAAAGCTCTACTTTGTAACCCATGGGATTGCCATGATTGGAATCAACTCAATGACGTTTTTTTTAAATTGTTTTTATTGTAATGATCCAGATAAAAATTGCTAATTGTGGGAATAGGCAGGGTTAAATTATTATAGCAGCCCTAGTGGTGCAGTGGTTAAAAGCCTGGCTGCTAACCAGAAGGTCAACTGTTTGAATTCACCAGCTGCTCCTGAAACCCTATGAGGCAGTTCTGCTCTGTCCTACAGGGTCACTATGAGTCAGAGTCGACTGGATAGGTTGAAATTATTATAGAGATTTCAAGAGAAGGAATTAGCACCAGACTGGATGAAGGAAGGGGAAAGAGAATTCTGAGCTGGAAACTACATAGGTAGTTCCATGTTCTTTATTTTGAGCTGCTTTAAATGTAGTTTAACTCACTCATTGGCGAAAATGAGTTTATAAGCAGAATGTTAATTTTATGTACATATGTAGATGCTCACATTGCGAAGTGAATAATTTAACGTTGGATTCCATACCTTTTGGTAAAACATTGAAGAAAATGTTGGAAATGGCATGTTAGTCCTATAAGTAAAATATTTACATTTCCAATGAATAATGTGGAGCACATTGTCCTCCACAATGATAACTTGTGTGTTTTTATTGTAATTACAACTTCTTTTCTGAGAACCCCTTGAAAACATAAAACTATATGTCATTTGCATAGAGCCAACACTAGGAAAAAACGTTACAAGGATATATCCACATTTTCTGCAGTTAACTAAGGAAATGTTGTTCATTGACTTATGTCCCATAAGTGTTTTTTTTCTTTTTTTTTTTTTTTAATTGGGTATAAAGAAGTCTAGATACCGGTACTATTAAAGGTGTTAGCTGTCTTTAGAAAAAGAAGAGGACTGAATTAAGCTGGCTTAGAGGAAGTACAAATGCAAATATTATGTAAAACACAATAAAGCCCCCTTTTCCATCCAGTGTATCTGGAAAAAAAGTGAAAGAACTTAAGATACTTATCACCTATACCCATTTTCAAGGAGCCCTAGTGGTGCGGTGGTTAAGTCCTCGACTGATAACTGGAAGGCTGGTGGTTGAAACCCTCTGACTGCTCCGGAGGAGAAAGATGTGGCAGTTTCCTTCTGTAAAGCTTGGAAACCCTGTGGGGCAGTTCTCTCCTGTCCTGTAGGGTCACTATGAGTTGGAATTGACTCAGCACCAATAGGTTTGGTTTTGAAGTTTGATACCCATTGTCATAAGAAGTAATGATTTTGTAAAGAATACTAAGAAGTGAATTCAATACTTGGAACCCAAGAGACACTTATAAGTATTTAAAATATAGTTAAGAGATATTTGATGATTCTTTGGAGACCCTGGTTAGAGCAAATGGTTAATGTGCTCAGCTGCCAACCAAAAGGGTGGATGTTCGAGTCCACCCAGAGCCATCTCAGAAGAAAGGTCTCGCAGTCTACTTCCAAAAAATCAGCCCTTGAAAACTCTACAGAACACAAATGTACCCTGACACACATGGAGTTACCATGTCTCAGAATCAAATCAACAGCAACTTTTTTTAAAATGACCCCTTAGTTAATTTAAGATCAATTGGCTATTGTGCAACTTACAAGACTTCTTTCTTCCACCGTCTTGTGATATGTGAAGTCAGACAGTTGGACAGTGGTCTCTAAGGCCTCCTTGAGCTTTAATAACAGTGGATTTTAGAGAATAGGAAGAAGAGCAAATGTGGAAGAGGCTTATCTGTAACATGGGCGTCTGGCAGTCTGTGTAGAGAAATGAAAAGTGTCCTGTTGTGGAAGCCTAAAGTGAACAAACCAAGGTAGGACCAAAAGAAGACTTAGAATATTGAAGATTTTTGGTTTTATACTGTGAAGAGGACAAATGGGGTAAAAGTTAGCATTTGAATAAAAGTACTGTTGACAGAGTGTACAGCAGGTTTGAGATTGCTCAGCCTTGTGGCAAGAGGAATTTGATAGACTGGCTCTGTCTTCTCCACTAACATTGAGAACTCTGCACTAGAGGGAGATTTCTATTCAGGGTAAGACTTATACTCATATTTTATATAGTTGTAACGAATGTACCCAGTCCCCTTAGCTTACAGATGAAACTGCTTCTAAGCAATAGTCCCAATGAGGACCGGCTGCATAGTTTGAGGGCCCTAGTTCAAAATTAATCAAGTGGGACTCTTTGTTCAAAAATTAAGAATTTCCAGCTAAGCACAGTGCTCTTCTAAGTGCATATGCTATTGAAACTGGTCTGCGTCCCAGTCCTTGAGAGGAGGGTCTGTGGCTTGCATATCTGCCAAAACCAACAAACCAACCAACCAGCCAACAAAACAAAAAAGAAAACAGTTGCAGTTAAGTAGACCCCAGGTGTGCAGACTAGAACTGCTCCCCATACGGTTTTCAAGGCTATGACTTTCTGAAGCAGGTTGCCAGACCTTCTTCTGAAGTGCCATTGGATGGGTTTGAACCTTCAACCTTTTGGTTAATAGCTGAACTCTTTACTGTTTGTGCCACCCAGGGACTCCGTATTTGCCAAAGTTTTCAATAAATGTGTTGAAACAGATCCATCAAGGCTAAGCAACTTTCTGAGTCATCCAGTGATGGAATTAGAAATACAACTGAGGTGGTTAGACACCCAGAAGAGTGGAACTTTTTGATTCATTATTCTATGCTCTGGAGAGGAAGGCCTCTGTTGCAGTGGGGATCCAGATCCAGATTTAGCTTTACCGTTTTCCATGGTGGAAAAAAAATGAAAGTGGAAAGGAAAGAAATTTATATTGAAGAAATCAAAGTTTTTATTGTCTGTTCATTCCTCCCTGCTAATAGTCGTGTGTGCTATTTATTTTATAACATGGTTTTTAGGAAATTTTGCTTGTCATTTTTGGCATACAAATATTATTCTTAATATTTATGAATAGAGAGATTGATTTCTTTATTTTAGAAAGTTAGAGAATGAATATCTACCTGAAAAATTCCTACTTGAAGTTTGCTTTCTATATAAAGTTGCAGGTTGAATAAATAGAATATGCATACAGCTAATAATGATAAACTTCAAATCAAAGCTAAATTTCACATTAATAGTTGTCAACAAATAATTAACATTCTTATTATAATAACTGGAATCTCTGGGTGTTGCAAACCATTAAGCACTCAACTGTTAGCTGAAAGGTTGGCAGTTCAAACCCACCCAGAAGTGCCTCTGAAGACAGTCCTTGCCATCTGCTTCTGAAAGGTCACAGCCTTGAAAACCCTGTGGAGCAGTTTTAATCTGCACACGTGGGGTCACCATAAGTGGGAATCAACTCGAAGCCAGGTAGCAACAACAGCATTATAATTAACTAAGCAAGGATTGGGATTAAGAATTTCTTCTTCTTCTTTTTTTGCATGAACTAGTCATTCACATTTTATTAAAGTATATATAAATTGAACTATGATGTCAGTTCTTAATCTTAAATTAACTGTTGGATACAGCATGACAGAGTAGAAAGAACCAGGGCATAGAAATCTAAAGATCTATGTTTGTTCTTCTTAAGTCCACTTATCATGTGATGGTTGTGAGCAATCAAATTCCTCATTACTGAAAAAAAAAGTTGTGATAATATTATCTGCCCTATACACTTTTCACAGGTGTGATGGTTAAGGTTATGTGTCAGCTAGACCATGATTCTCAGTGGTTTAGTAGCTCAGTTGATTGGCTGTTCACATCAGATCCCAAGTTGTTACGTCTAGCCCCTCCTACAACTAAAAAGGAGTTGTCTGGTGGGTCTTTTTGGATTTTGGAGGCAGCATATCCCTCATCTGGGTGTGCTGCTGCTCTGGCCTATTTATCAAATGACTCAAAAAGCTTCTAGTTTTGAATGGGGCCCAGAACAAGAGAAGGCTCTGCAGCAGGTTCAGGCTGCCATGCAAACTGCTCTGCCACTTGGACCATATGATCTGGCTGATTCAGTGGTTCTTGACATGTCAGTGTCAGATAGAGATGCTGTTCGGAGTCTTTGGCAGGCCCCTATTGGAGAATCACAGCACAGACCCTTAGAAGTTTGGAGCGAAGCTGTGCTATCCTCTGCAAATAACTACTCTCCTTTTGGGAAACAGCTTTTGGCTTGTTACTGGGCCTTAGCAGAGATTGAATGCTTAACCTGGGCCACGAGGTCACCATGTGGCCTGAACTGCCCATCATGAACTGGGTGTTGTCTGACCCACAGAGTCATGGAGTCCAATGTGCACAGTAGCACTCCGTCATTAAATGGAAGTGGTGTATATGAGATCGGGCCCGAGCAAGACCTGAAGGCATAAGTAGGTTACATGGGGAAATTGCCCAAATGCCCATAGTTCCCACTCCTGTGACATTACCTTTCTTCTCCCAGTCTCATGGGGCATTCCTTATGATCAGTTGACTGAGGAAGAGAAAAACCGTGCACTACAGCCCCTTTCTGGGACCTCCATGAAGGACAGTGGTGAAGGGAAGTCCTCCAGATATGCAGAACTTTGAGCAGTGCACTTGGTTGTTCATTTTGCTTGGAAGCAGAGATGGCCAGATGCATGACTGTATACTGATTCATGGGCTGTGGCCAGTGGTTTGGCTAGATGGTCAGGGACCTGGAAGGAATATGATTGGAAAATTGGTGACAAGGAGGTATGGGCAAGAGGCATGTGGATAGACCTGTCTAATGGCCCAAAGAAGTGAAGATATTTGTGACTTATGTGAATATTCACCAAAGGATGATCTCAGCAGAGGAGGATTTTAACAATCAAGTGGATAGGATGATGTGTTCTGTAGATACCAGTCAGCCTCTTTCTCCAGCCACTCCTGTCATTTCCCAGTGGGCTCATGGATGGAGTGGCCATGGTGGCAGGGATGAAGGTTATGCATGGGTTCAGCAACATGGACCAGTAAGACAACATTTCTAGGGGCAGTCAGCCAGCAACCTGGTGGCAGGTTGATTACATTGGACTGCTTCCATCATGGAAAGGGCAGCATTTTGTTCTTACTGGAATAGACACTCTGGATACAGATTTACCTTTCCTGCATGCAGTGCTTCTGTCAAACCACCATCTGTGGACCTACAGAATGCCTTATATATATATATATATATAGCAAATATCTTTGTTTTCTTGCCTTTTATTCCATTACTTATAAAATTTAAGATGTAAACAGGGCTAGTGCATTTTTGGTTGTACACATATTTGTTGTATCATATTAGGTGCAATTATGATACTATAATTGTCTTTATATAAACATTACGTATGGCAAGTAGATGTGTACAGGTGCCAAGTTGACAAAGGGTGGACTGTGATTGTTAACGTTATGGGTGAGCTTGGCTAGGCCATGATTTTCAGTGGTTTGGCAGATTATGCAGCCATCCTCCATTTTGTGAGCTGATGTGAGCAGCCAGTCAGTTAAAAGGGGAGTTTCCCTGGGGGTATGGCCTGCAATCGATATATATAGATGTTCTGGCAAACCTCACACTCTCTGGATCTTGCATCCAACTCGTTGTCCTCTCACTGCCGGTTCTTGGGACATGAGCCAGCAGCCTGCCATCTGACCTGTAGATTTTGGATTCGCCAGCTCCCCAGTCCTGTGAGCTAGCAGCCTAACACCTGACCTGCAGAGCTTGTGTTCATCAGGGCTTGCTACCGTGTGAGTCAGTAAAAGCCTCCAGCTTGACGTCTGACCCATGGATTTGGGACTTATTAGCCTACACAATTGCATGAGCCATTTCCTTGAAATAAACCTCTGTATATTTATATATGCTTCACTGGTTTTGTTCCTCTAGAGAACCCAGCCTAAGACACCAGGGTTGATGTGAAGACAAATCTCAGTCATAAAAGGTTAAAAGTTGTTAACTTTAAAAAAAACTGTAATGTGACATATGTAATTTTAAATAGTATAGTGAAAATTATCTAACAGTTTAATGCTAAATTTGCTTTTGGAGAATCTTTTAAATTTAGGAAGCCTTATGGTCTCCAAAAAGGAGTCTCTGCACAAAATATTGCTGATATCTTAGGGAGAAATCTATCTTTCCATGATTTTCTCTAATTTGAACCTGTCCTATAAAACAACATTGATTTTTTCTAAAAATTTTTATTTTGGCTACTTTTATATTCATGAGTGAGCACTTACCATATATCTTAACACAATATAGATTACTGGGTATTTTTTAAAATAATACATTGAATGACAAATATGGTAACTACAAAACTCATTTTTTGTATGCAATGTCATTTTATATCTTGCATTTTGTTTCTGCCCTTTCCAAAATCAACAGAAAACTTATTAATCTGTGTATAACTATTAAAAATGTCAGCTTTTTTATCTCCCCGTTTTTATAAAGAACTAGCATCTTTGCATACGTTCATATGTAGTTGAAATCTATCATGTATGTGAAAGGTTATTGCTTTCCTTGGAAATATGTTAGATGATTGAGCGTGTTGGCAACAACGCATTGCAGAGGTGTGTTGGCCCTTTAATGCTCTGTTTCTGTTGTCATGGAAATAAGATTTTCAAGTAGGTTTATCTGCTGTGCTTTGCTTTTTATAGACTCCTTACCATTTTAAGTTGGTTTTGGACAAGCATCTGCATCATTCAAATAAAGCACCAATCTTTACTTTATCATCCTATTCAATATTTTTCCCAATAGGATTTCTTAAAAACCTGTAGGGGTGTTAGATTTTCTAGGAGTGTACATTATATATAACTGCTTAGCTCCTGACTCTAAAAACAAACCAAAAAATTTTTTTTTAAAGAATTGTAATGAAAATGAAAAGCAGAATCAAATTCCAGTCCCAATATTATTAAACATATGTGATTCTTAAGTTATTATTTATATAAATAAAATTTATATATGAAAAAATTTTGAAATATAAGCAGAATCATGTAACTGGCTCATGTTGTTTATTCAAACTCCTAACCATGGCGTACATATTCGTGCATGATTTGGCAG
Source organism: Trichechus manatus latirostris (assembly GCF_000243295.1). Classification (NCBI taxonomy): domain Eukaryota; kingdom Metazoa; phylum Chordata; class Mammalia; order Sirenia; family Trichechidae; genus Trichechus; species Trichechus manatus. The sequence goes on from NW_004444203.1 coordinate 1,492,243, forward strand.
CCACTTACCTCTAGAATTCATTTCTACAGAGAGACTGCTTGGGTTTGAATATAAATTCTGCTACTAACCAGCTGTATCATCTTGGGCAACTATCTGTTTCTCAGTTTCCTTACCTGTAAAATGAAAATAATAACAGGGTTATTGTGAAGACTAAATGCCATATGAATTTACATAAGTATTTAGAATAGTAATTTGAGCAAGTACGTGCTCAGTTAAGGCTGTTCTTACCATTATTATCTTTCACAATTCTCTACCATTTTCCAATTCATTCTTGAAACACATCAATTTTTTTGCTGCCATTATGACTTTGGCCTTTGGATATATTATAGAGTTATCATTGGTACCCTGTTTTCTCTCTCACCACACCTGATTCTTTACTTCCTTGCCCCTTATAAAATTTGAAAACTACATATTTATTTGATTACTAATTCACTCTCTATCCTCTCACGTTTAAAAGGATTCAATAAATATTTATAAAAATAATTAATAATGGAGAAAATTCATTTCAACTGGCACAGATATTTCCGCATTTTCTAACTAAAGTAAATTTTGAAAAGACAGAAGTGATTCCTGGATTTGCAGATGAGATATTTTCCTGTGCCCTGGAGAATTTATCATGGAGTTGGGTTTATTGAAGAAATCTTTGTGATTACAATATATGAACAAGTGAAATAGGAATCAACAGTGAATAATAGGTTAAAACTATTAAGTATTTTACCAGAAATTGGAGTTCAAGCTTGGTTATTTCCTGCAGTGAAAATGTTTAGATGATACCTATTACTTTCTGTTGAAATTTTTGCCCATTGTTATTTTTTCTTTTTCTTTTTTAATAACAGTGCTTGTTTTCTGATTTTACAGTAAAAGGAGCCCCTTATATATTCTGGATACAAGTCCATTATCACTCTGTGACTTGGGTTTACAGTTTCTTAACAGTATCTTTCAAAGAGGAGAGGTTTTTATTTTTGATACAGTCAAAAGTATTTTCTCCTACTTTGGCACTTGTGTTTTGCTTTGCCTTATTTATTTATTTACTATGCAAAGTTTAAAAAAAATTAATGTAGTAGAATATTTTAATTTTCTTTTGTATTACATCTGTAAGATAGCGGTCCCGAGGCTGGGGAAAGTTCCACTGCCTCAAGCTGCTTGCTTGATACACTCCGTAGCTGTACGTTGAAATCCTGGTTCTCCTCTCCTTAACTACCGGCCCAAACTAGAGGAAATTGGCAGAAACCTGTTAAGGCACCAGGTTGACATTCAGGATAACCTTTTTAGACCTCATACATAGTAACTTCCCTCCCTCTGGGTGGAGTTTAACGGCCATTAGCTGAACACCTGATGCATGAAGTTATACGTAAATCCCATTGCGGCTGCGTAGTATGATTAAGAATGTTGCTGATGTGACTTGTAAGAACTTCCTACTTGTAAAACCCTTAAAAGTAACCTTCCCCCTTGCCCTCACTGAGCAGTCTTGGTGGAAGCAGCTCTGACTGCTCCTTTCCTTGCGCACCAAAATAAAGTTGCCTTTCTACTCTCCCACCTTGGTCTCTCGTTTATTGGCTGAGATGAGTCATGACGAGCAGAATCTGGCAATATCTAGAATACTAGCCATTATTAGAAATGCTTTTCCCTCACTGAGATTGCAAAGGAATTCGTTCATGTCTTCTAGCATTTGTTTGATTTTATTTATTTTTTCTTATTTATTTGGAATTTGTTCTAGTGTATGATGTGAGGTATGGATCCAATTTATTTTTCAAAATGGCTATCTTGCACCAAAGTCTTCTATTAAAAATCTGATTTTTAAGGAAGCTATTAACTTTTATTTTACCTTCAATAACCTTAATAGAAAGATACTAGCAATATTAAGAAAAAAGAACAGCAGAAAATGGCTTCTCAGATAGCTGCCTATTTTGATTTGTTCCTGAAGTCAGACCTAATGCCATACACAGATTTACAACTTCATTTATGGAAACCTTGAGTCCTTACTCATATAGAGTTTTACTAATTGTCAGCACGTAGATTAAATATTAATGGTGATCTAGGAAAGAAGTTTAATTATATTTGTTTATAATCAGTATCGCTTCACTGGAGTAGATTGCTTATTATTTTTTGCAGGAACTAGCATTTAGTGCAGTAGACAGGAAAAAATGTTACAAATTTTCTTATTTAGGGAAGTGTTTTTTTCATGGGAGCAAGTGTGATTTTACTTATGTTTTCATTTTTCCCAAGCAACTGGAAACATGAGTTTTTATTTCTAGACATAAAAATCTATGAAAGAAGCAGATTTCTTTTTGGAAGGATCATTGGGAAGAATCAAAAGTTCAGTCTGAGATGGCTAAAGAATACCCAGTAGATCTCTGTGGTCAACAGTTAGATCCATGAGTCTAGAGATCAAGGAAGTTATTTTGTAGACTGCTAAGGGAGACGAGTTTCATAAATCACGGCAGTCTTTGGGCAAGGTTATAAATTAATGTTTATCTGCAAGTCGTAATACATTTCAAGTCCAAATGACCTTACTGTCTGAAGCACACATGATAGTGTGATATTTTTCTTTTTCCATGGGGGAAATAGAATAATATCAAATTGAATGGTAAAGTTATCATAAAAACCCATTGCCGTCAAGTCGATTCTGACTCGTAGCGACCCTGTAGGACAGAGTAGAACGGCCCCATATGGTTTCCAAGGAGTGGCTGGGGGATTTGAACTGCTGATCTTTCGGTTAGCAGCCGAGCTCTTAACCATCATAACAGGTTAATAATTGCTTTCCTGTTTTCTCGCAATCCTTTTTCTTTGTAAAACACAAACCGAACTGATGATTGTAATCTTGGTAAGAAATGTTATGTATGTGGGGGTGCGGGGGGGGAGTTCAACAAATGTCTATTGGATGGCTGTTCTTTGCAAAGTACTGTGCTAGTTGCTTTGGGCAATCAAAGAAAACACAAGAATATGGTTTTTTATCTCACAGTGCAGATGATCTTCTGTTTAAGAGCAGATTTCATTCCCAAAGGTCATTTTATTTCTATTTGTTCCCAAGTCTTAGAGAGAACTATATAAGCTACCATCATCCCCATGTGTTGGTCTTAATTTAAGCAGCCACCCTTGTACTCTTGCATAATTTTGTATTTGGTGAAGTTCTTAATTTTAAAATGCATGGTAGAGATCTCTGTGCTTATAATATAGCCACAAAGACAGATACGGACACAACTGACTGTATGCTGTTAGGTGCCATCGAATCGATTCCAACTCATAGACCTTATGTACAACAGAACGAAACACTGCCTGGTTCTGTGCCATACTGTAGTCATTGCTATGTTTGAGCCCATTGTTGCAGCCACTGTGTCAGTTCATCTCATTGAGGGTTTTCCTCTTTTTTGCTGACCCTCTACCTTACCAACCATGATATCCTTCTCCAGGGACTGGTCCCTCCTGTTAACATGTCCAAAGTTTGTGAGACGAAGTCTCACCATCTTTGCTGACAAGGAGCATTCTGGCTGTACTTCTTCCAATATAGACTCATTCATTCTTCTGGCAATCCATAGTATATTCTCTGCCAATACCATAATTCAAAAGCATCATTTCTTCTTCGGCCTTCTGTATTCATTGTCCAGCTTTCGCATGCATGTAAGGCAACTGAAAATATCATGGCTTGGGTCAGGCACACCTTAGTTCTGAACCAAGTGCTTCATGTAATAGAGAAGAAAAATCATTAATTCTGCTTTCCCAAACTCGTCTTACTCCCATTCTCATCTCATTGGACAGCAATTCCCTTTCAATGCTCTGGCTGAAAACTTTGATGTTATTCTTAACTCCTCTTTCTCACACACCCCACAGGAAGGCTCTTAGCAAATTCTATCAGTATTTTTTTTCTTTATTGTTGTAGTTTAAATGAAGTTTACATTTCAAGTTAGTCTCCCATACAAAAATGTATACACACACTGTTAAGTGACCCTAATTGCTCTCCCCATACTGTGACAGCACCCTCCTCCTTTCAACTCCTGATTCCCTATGTCCATTCAATCACCTCCTAACCCTCTCTGCCTTCCCATCTCACCTCCGGACAGAAGCTGCCCGTTTAGTCTCTTGTATCTACTTGAACTAAGAGGCACACTCCTCACAAGTATCACTTTATGTCCCATAATCCAGTCCAATCCCTGTCTGAAGAGTTGGCCTCAGAAACTGTTTTAGTTCTGAGCTGATAGAAAATTTGGAGGCCATGCTTTCCGGGGTTCCTCCAGTCTCATTGAGAACATTAAGTCTGGTCTTCTTACTAGAATTTGAGTTCTGCACCTCACCTTTCTTCCGCTCCATCCGGGACTCTGTTGTGTTCCCTGCTAGAGTGGTCATTGGTGGCAGCTGGGCACCATCTAGTTCTTCTGGTCTCAGGCTGATGAAGACTCTGGTTTATGTGGCCCCTTCTGTCTCTTGGGCCAGCACTCTTCTTGTGTCTTTAGTGTTCTTCACTCTCCTTTACTCCAGGTGGCTGGGACCAATTGATGCATCTTAGATGGCCACTTGCAAGCTTTTAAGACCCCAGCCACCACTCACCAAAGTAGGATGCAGAACACTTACTTAATAAGCTTTGTTATGCCAGTTGACCTAGATGTCCCCTGAAAGCCCAGTCCCCAGAACCCTACCCCTGCTACTCTGTCCTTCAAAGTGTTTGATTGTATTGAGGAAACTTCTTAGCTTTTGTTTAGTCCAGTTGTGCTGACTTCCCCTGTAGTGTGTGCTGTCCTTCCCTTCACCTAAGATAATTCTTATCTATTATCTAGTTAGTAAATAACTCTCACCCTTGCTCCCTACCCTCGTAACCATCAAAGAATGTTTTCTTCTGAGTTTAAACCTTTTCTTGAGTTCTTATAATAGTGGTCTTATACAATATTTGTCCTTCTGTGACTGACTAAATTCACTCAGGATAATGCCCTCCAGATTCCTTCCTCCGTGTTATAAGATGTTTCACGGCTTCATCATTGTTCTTTATTGTTGAGTAGTATTCCATTGTGTGGATATACCATAATTTGTTTATCTATTCTTCCGCTGATGGGCACCTAGGTTGTTTCCAACTTTTTGCTATTGTGAACAGTGCTGCAGTGAACATGGGCATGGATCTATTCATGTGACGGCTCTTATTTCTCTAGGGTATATTCCAATGAACGGGATAGCTGGATCAAATGGGACTTCTATTGTAGCTTTTTAAGGAAGGGCCAAATCAATTTCCAAAGTGGTTGTGCCATTTTACGTTCCCACCAACAGTATATAACTGTTCCAGTCTCTCCACAACCTCTCCAGCATTTATTACTTTGTGTTTTTTGGATCAATGCTAGCCTTGTTGGGGTGAGATGATATCTCATTGTAGCTTTGATCTGCATTTCTCTAATGGCTAATGATTGTGAGCATTTCTTCATGTGTCTGTTAGCCGCCTGAATATCTTCTTTGGCGAAGTGCCTGTTCATATCCTTTGCCCATTTTTTAATTGGTTTATTTATCTTTTTGTTGTTGAGGTTTTGCAGTATATTGTAGATTTTAGAGATTAGATGCTGATCGGATTTGTCATAGCCAAAATTATTTTCCAGTCTGTAAGTGGTCTTTGTAGTCTTTTCGTGAAGTCTTTTGATGAGTGTAAGTGTTTGACTGTTGTGAGCGTCCATTTATCTAGTCTCTCTTCTGGTGCTTGTGCATTGTTACTTATGGTTCATATTGTGTTTATGCCATGTATTAGGGCTTCTAGCATTGTCCCTATTTTTCTTCCATTATCTTTATCGTTTTGATTTTATATTTAAGTCTTTGATCTATTTTGAGTTAGTTTTTGTGCATGGTGTGAGGTATAGGTCTTGTTTCAGTTTTTTGCAGATTGATATCCAGTTATATCAGCACCATTTGTTAAAAAGACTGTCTTTTCCCCAATTAATGGACTTTGGGCCTTTGTCAAATATCAGCTGCTCATAGGTGGATGAATTTATGTCTGGATTCTCAATTCTGTTCCATAGGTCTATGTATCTGTTGTTGTACCAGTACTAGGCTGTTTTGACTACTGTGGCAGTATAATAGGTTTTAAAATCAGGTAGTGTGAGGCCTCCCACTTTGTTCTTCTTGAGTAATCCTTTGCTCATCCAGGGCCTCTTCCCTTTCCATATGAAGTTGGTGATATGTTTCTCCATCTCATTAAAAAATACCACTGGAATTTGGAGTGGGATTGCATTGTATCTGTAGATCGCTTTGGGTAGAGTTGACATTTTCACAATGTTGATTCTTCCTATCCATGAGCAAGGTATATTTTTCCACTTATGCAGGTCTCTTTTGGTTTCTTGCAGTAATGTCTTGTAGTTCATTGTATAGGTCTTTTACGTCTCCGGTTAGATTTATTCCTAAGGATTTTATCTTTTTGGGGGCTATTGTAAATGTTATTGATTTGGTGATTTCCTCTTGGAGGCTCTCTTTGTTAGTGTAAAGGAATCCAACTGATTTTTGTATGTTTATCTTGTATTCTGAAACTTTGCTGAAATCTTCTATTAGTTCCAGCAGTTTTCTTGTGGATTCTTTGGGGTTTTCTGGGTAGAAGGTCACATCATCTGCAAATAGGGATACTTTGACTACTTCCCTACCAATTTGGATGCCCTTTATTTCTTTTTCTAGCCTAATTGCTCTGGCCAGGACTTCCAACACAATGCTTAATAAGAGTGGTGATAAAGGACATCCTTGTCTGGTTCCCGTTCTCAAGGGGAATGCTTTCAAAGTCTCTCTATTTAGGATATTGTTGGCTATTGGCTTAGTATAAATGCCCTTAATTATATTGAGGAATTTCCCTTCTATTCCTATTCTGTTTACAGTTTTTATCATGAATGGGTGTTGGACTTTGTCAAATGCCTTTTCTGCATTGATTGATAAGAGAATGTGGTTCTTTCTTTTGTTTTATTTATGTGATGGATTCTTGGTATAAACCCCAGTTGATCACGGTGAATTATTTTCTTGATATGTTGCTGAATTCTACTGGCTAGAATTCTGTTGAGGATTTTTGTGTCAATGTTCATGAGGGATATTGGTCTGTAATTTTCTTTTTTTGTGGTGTCTTTACCTGGTTTTGTTATCAGGGTTATGCTGACTTCATAGAATGAGTTTGGGAGTATTCCATCCTTTTCTATGCCCTGAAATACCTTTAGTAGTAGTGGTATTAACTCTTCTCTGAAAGTTTGGTAGAATTCTCCAGTGAAGCCATCCGGGCCAGGGCTTTTTTTTGGTGGGAATTTTTTAATTACCACTTCAATCTCTTCTTTTGTTATGGGTTTATTTAGTAGTTCTCCGTTTGTGTTAGTTTAGGTAGGTAGTGAGTTTCTAGATATTTGTCCATTTCCTCTACATTTTCCAATTTGTTAGAGTACAATTTTTCATAGTATTCTGTTATGATTCTTTTAATTTCTGTTGGTCGTGTTGTGATACCACCCATCTCATTTCTTATACTGCTTATCTGCTTCCTCTCCTGTTTTTCTTTTGTCAGTTTGGCCAATGGTTTATCAATTTTGTTGATCTTTTCAAAGAACCAGCTTTTGGTTTTGTTAACTCTTTCAGTTGTTTTTCTATTCTCTATTTCATTTAAGTCTGCTCGAATTCTTATTATTTCCTTTCTTCTGGAGCCTGAGGGCTTCTTTTGCTGCTCTCTTTCTACTTGTTCCAGTTGTAGGGTTAATGTTTTGATTATAGCCATTTCTTCTTTTTGGATGTGTGCATTCCTTGCTATAAAATGACCTCTGAGGACTGCTTTTGCTGTGTCCCAAAGGTTTTGGCAGGATGTGCTTTCATTCTCATTTGATTCTGTGAATTTCTCTATTTCATCCTAATATCTTCTATAACCCAGTAGTTTTTGAGCAAGTTGTTGTTTAGTTTCCATATGTTTGATTTTTTTTCTTTGCTTTTCTTGTTGTTGATTTCTACTTTTATGACTTTATGGTCAGAAAAGATGCTTTACAATATTTCAATGCTTTGGATTTTGTTAGGGCTTGCTTTACAGCCTAATATGTGGTCTATTCAGGAGAGTGTTCTATGTGCATTGGAAAAGGAAGTATACTTGGCTGCTGTTGGATGGAGTGTTCGGTATATGTCTATGAGATCAACTTGTTTGATTGTAGCATTTAGCTTTTCCTTGTCTTTGTTGAGCTTCTTTCTGGATGTTCTGTCCTTCACCGAAAGTGGTGTGTTGAAGTCTCCTACTACTATTGTGGAGCTGTCTATCTCTGTTTTCAGTGCTGTTAGAGTTTATTTTATGTATTTTGGAGCCGTGTTGTTGGGTGTGTAAATATTTATTATAGTATGTCCTCCTGATGTATTGACCCTTTAATCATTATATAGTGTCCTTCCTTATCCTTTGTGGTGGATTTGACTTTAAAGTCTATTTTGTCAGAGATCAATATTGCCACTCCTGCTCTTTTTTGAGTGTTGTTTGCTTGATGTATTTTTTTCCATTCTTTGAGTTTAGTTTGTTTGTGTCTTGAAGTCTAAAGTGTGTCTCTTGTAGGAAGCATATAGATGACTCATGTTTCTTTAATCCAATCTGCTACTCTGTGTCTCTTTATTGGTGCATTTAATCCGTTTACATTCAGCATAATTATTGATAGGTATGAGTTTAGTGCTGTCATTTTGATGTCTTTTTTTGTGTGCTGTTCACAGTTTCTTTGTTCCACTTAATTTTCTGTGCTCAGTCGTTTTTCTTTATATATTTCCTTTTCATCTTTTTCATTTTTGTTGATTTTTTGTGTTTGCTGAGTCTTTATATTTTTCTAGTTTTTTATTTTGACTTGTAGGATTGTTAGTTTCCTTTATGGTTATCTTAATATTTACCCCTATTTTTCTAATTTTATACCAGTCTTCTATTTCTTTATATTGCTTTGACTTCTTCTCCATATGAAAAATCTATGTCCACATGTTTTAAGTCCCTCTTTTTGGTTTTAATGCCATCTTTTACATATTGACATCTGTTTCCCTTTTTTCACTGTTTTAGCTTTGATTTACTTTTGCATCTTCCATATCTGGGTTGATATCTGGTTGCTCTCTCTTTTGTTCTAGTCTTGGGTTGTTTTCTGATGTTACTGATTTTCTAAATGGATGTCTCCCTTTAGTGTTAATTGTAATTTTGGTTTGGTTTTTGTAAATTCCCTAAACTTCTGTTTATCTTGAAATGCCCTAATTTCACCATCGTATTTGAGAGACAGTTTTGCTGGATATATAATTCTTGGCTGGCAGTTTTTTCCTTTAAGGACTTATATATGTCATCCCATTGCCTTCTTTCCTGCATGGTTTCTGCTGAGTAGTCCGAGCTTAGTCTTATTGACTCTCCTTTGTAGATGACTTTTCGTTTATCCCTAGCCACTCTTAAAATTCTCTCTTTATCTTTGGTTTTGGCAAGTTTGATTATAATATGTCTTGGTGACTTGGGATCTACCATATGTCAGGTTCGATGAGCATCTTGGATAGATATCTTGTCTCTTTCACAATATCAGGGAAGTTTTCTGCCAATAAATCTTCAAAAATTCTCTATTTTCTGTTATCCCCCTCGTTCTGGTACTTCAGTCACTCGTAGGGTCACATGTAATTCTTAGAATTTCTTCATTTTTTTAATCCTATTATCTGATTTTTCCTCAAATAAGTTGGTGTCAAGTGCTTTCTCTTCAATCTCATTAATTCTGACTTACATTGCCTCAGTTCTGCTCCTGTGACTTTCTATTGAGTAGTCTAATTCTGAAAGTTTATTGTTAATCTCCTGGATTTATGATTGCTGTCTCTCTGTGGATTCTTGCAGCCTGTTGAATTTGTCATATGCTTTTCTCTAATCTTTTTTTAATTTTAATTTTTTTAATTTCTTCTATTGCATGTTCTGTGTTTTGCTTAACTTCATTCCTAATGTCTTCAAGAGTTCTATATATTAATCTTTTGCATTCTGCCTCTGGTAATTCCAAGAAATTTTCCACCTCTGGAAAATTTTTAGATTCTTCGTTTTGGGAGCTTGCTGAAGCCATCATGGATTACCTCTTTATGTGATTTGATATTGATTGTTGTCTCTGAGCCATCAGTAAGTTATTATATGTATGTATTTTATGTTTGCTTACTGTGTCCTAGCTTCTTGTTTTGTTCTGATATGCCCAAACAGGCTGCTCGTATGAGCTAGTTTGATTATTGGCATCTTTGAAGCTCTAATGTCCTGTCACCAGGTGTTTAGATGTGTTACTAGGTATGTGAGCTCAGGAGTACACCCACTCTTCCTGTATGGATTCAGCTCTGGTGCCCAGGTAAATAGCCACCAAGTGTGTGGTGTAGGCTTTCACTTACAGTCCTAGACAGGCATAGGTGATTGGTGTAGGCACAGGCATCTGGCTGCAGCAGGGGGACACACTCTGAGCAAGGCAGAGGGCTGACGGCTGCTCCCGAGTGTCCAGGAGGGAGGTGTGTTCCTGTTTCCTAGAGTGTGTAGGTGAGTGGGTTTTGCAGCCAGAGTATGAGCACCTACTGCTGTTGGCTGTAAGGACTTGGGAGCACTCTTATTCATGGGCCCTTATTGCAGGTGGCTAAGTGGCATGGGTGAAGCCACCAGTCCTCAGGCCCCTGATGTGGGTGGTTGAAGACCCTGCTTAACGGGCAGAGCAGTGTCAAATATCAGAAACCTGCCGCTTCTCAGCTGGAAGAGTTGAAGTTAGACTTCCAGTATATACCCTGTTGTACTGCGGTAATGAGGACCTACGCTGTTGAAATGGGCCCACACAAGTCTGTGCAGAGGGAAAGGCACTCAAAGTCTGTGGATCCCTTATCTCTGTGACTGGGCAAAGGAGGTGTGCCTACCCTGGGTTCCTGGCTTAGGGGAGCCGGCAGTTTATTTTTTCCCATGTTTGTTAATTTGTTCCTTCTCCAAGGCAGGGAGAATGTCTCTGGGTGTGTGATGGATCATATTTCTGGCCCAGGGGCCTTGGCAATTGGTGAAGCCGGTCCAGGACCCAGTGCAGAGCAGGGAGCGGGGAGGTAAATGGGAGAGAGGTTATTCCCTAAAGACGGTGTTTTTGATCCGTGCAGTAGCAAAATGCTAAGTACATATCTTTCTTGGAGCGGTGCTTCTCAGTGGTTCTGGGTGGCCGTGTAGACTCTCAGAGGCTGGGTCTCTCCCAGTGCAGAAAACGCACCTCCCAATCACAGCTGGTTGCCTGCCTTACCACTCACCCCTGAGCTGCTCAGGCCCGAGTGTTTCAGGCTCTCTCAGGGTCAGGTCTTGCAACTCCTCGCTGCTTCAGAACCTTCTCTCCCTCCCCCTGCCACTCAGTCTGGTTCCTCAACTCTGCCTTTGATGTTCAGAGCTCCCAGATTGCCATATATAATTGATTCACTTGTTTCTAATTGATTCTTTGTTCTAAGAGGTTCCACCGGAAGCATCTGACTACTCCACCGTCTTGGCCCCGCCTTCTGTCAGTATTAATTTCAAAATACATTCAGAATGTGACCATTTCCCAGTAACACTACAGCTGCTCTTTTGCACTGCTTCACCACCATCTCTCTTCCGGTTACTGCAGTAGCCTCTAATCAGCCTCCTTGACTCTGCTCTTGCTTTCTGCAGTCTATTCCACGCAGCTGACTGGCATTTCCTGTGGCTGCTGTAAGAAATTACCACACATATGGTAGTTTAAGATAACTTGAATTTACTATCTTACAGTTCTGGAGGTCAGAAGTTCAAAATTGATTTCAGTTGACTAAAATCAAGATCTAAGCAAGGCTGCATTTCTTCTAGAAGCCCTACAAGAGAATCCATTTGCTTGCTTTTTCCAGATTCTGGAGACTGCCTGTATTCTTTTGTTCATGGCTTCCCTCTCCTTCTTCAAAGCCAGCAATGTACCATCTTCAAATCCCCCCACACACATCTGCTTCTGTGTGTCACACCTCCTTCTCTGACTATGACCTCCTGCCTTCCTCTTATAAGGACCATTGTGATTACTGTGGGCCTGCCGAGATCATCCAGGATTATCTCTCCATCTCAAGATCCTTATCTTAATCACATCTGCAAAATTCTTTTTTTCCATATGAAGTAAAATATTCATGGGTTCTAGGGATTAGTGGATGGATATCTTTGGGAAGCCATTATTCTGCCTACCATACCAGGCGATCTTGTTTAAGGGAAATAAAATGATGTTACTCCTCAGCTCAAAATCCTCCAATGACTCTGGTCTTCCTCACAATAAAAGCCAAAATACTTATATGATCCACAAGACCCTACGTGATATGCCCTGCCTCATTATCTTTCCGACATCATATCCTTGTCTCTCCTTTCACTCTGCTTAAGCCATGCTGGCATCTATGGGGCTATTGGGCCATGCTGAAGCACATTCCTGCCTTAGGACCTTTGCACTGTGTTTACCCTGTTCAAGCGTTCTCCTCCCAAAAATCAGCATGGCAAACTCCTGCACATCCTTTAAGTGCTTACTTAAAATTATGTTCTCAATGTTGCCGTCCCTACACAGCCTATCTACAAATTCAACATGTTCCTCTGGACGTTTCTTATTTTTCTTCCTTTCTTCGTATTTATATCCTTAGAACTTTCTACTGTGTGTCATATAATATCGTTTATTTATTAAACCCTTTTCTTGTTTGCCCTTGAATGTAAGTGCCATGAGGATAGAGATTTTGTCTTTTTGGTTATTCTTCTCTCCCCAGCGCCTAAAAGAATTTATGGCACATAGTGTATCTTCGAAACATGTTAGCTGAATGAAAGAATGAGCTGAAGAATGAGCTGAAGGAATAGGGGCTGAGGAGCAGAAGAAATTGCACCTGAGCTAGAAGAGTAAGTAGACTTGCTGTATGCAGAGATGTGTACTCCATGTTGAGAGAGGGCTATGAGTAAAAGCCCAGAGGGCATAAAAGAGCATGTAGTGCTCAGGGAATATCAATAATGCTAGTGTTGGTGTGTTACGAGCAAGTGTGGCATAGAAAACTAATTATCCATCTATCTACCAAGATTCATGATCTCCCTTTAAAGTGTGGAGCTGTTGCTGCGAAATGGCTGCCCAGATAATGAGCGTGTTTCCCGGCTCCCCTTACAGTTAGCTGTAGCATATGACAGAGTTCTAGCCAATGGGATATCAATGGAATGAAGGGCATCCAATCCAGCCCGGGGCCCAGACAAACTCCCCATGTCCTGAACCTTTATGCTCTTTTCTTTTTCTGGCTCGTTGGATTGGAGACAACCCCTAGGATAAGAGTAGGAGTCACATGTTAAAGATGGAAGAACTATGTCCGCTGGAATCTCTTAATGACATTTTACCTGTCCAGTTCTCTAACTTATGCAAGAAATAATCTTCTTCCTGAATAATTTTACATTTTGAGATCTATTTGTTACAACAATTAGCATACCCTAACTAATATACCAACCACCCATCTGTTAGTTTGTTATATTCTGGTGACTTCTTTGTTGCTGTGATGCTGGAACCTATGCCACTAGTGTTTCAAAAACCAGCAGGGTCACCCATGGTGAACAGGTTTCAATAGAGCTTCCAGACTAAGACTAGGAAGAAAGGGCTGGCAATTTATTTCCAAAAATTAGTCAGTGAACACCCTATGGATCAAAACAGAATATGTCCAATATATTGTTGGGCTGTAAGCCCTCTAGGTTCAAAGGCACTGCACAATAGCCATAACAATGGACTCAATTATATCAAAGATCATGAAAATGGTGCAAGACTGGGCTACATTTCATCTGTTATAGATAAGGTCTCCATGCGTCAGAGCTGACTGGATGGCAAATACCAACACCAGCTAATATGCATACACTGTATATTTGGAAATTTACTTGTAGCTGATATTGGAAAGTTAGTAAAATTAAAAACAAGTTATAATAAATTCAATAATTGTAGAAAATACAGATAATTAGGATGCAGAGAAATAAATTTATAACCCTACCACATCCATCCAGTTTCTATTAATATCTGTATACTTCTTTCATATCTGTGTGTCTTTTTCTGTGTGCTGTAAAAATAAGATCAAACAATAACCTTTTTTGTAACATTTTTATATGTCAGCATCTTTCTGCTTGGCCAATATTCTGCAGCCCCTACTTAGCCAAACACAAAACTCCTTTCTCTATATTTAGATGTTTTTGTGTGTTTGCATGCAAATACTAAAATGAGTTGAAGTATACATTCCAGGAGATAGCATTGGTCTTTGTGGAGGTATGGTAGGGATTGGGAAAAGAGAAGAACATAGAAGATTATTATTAATTTTAAATATATTTTTGCATATTGTATTGCATTCAGAACCAATTCCGAGATTCATCCCCAGATTTCTGATTCAGTAGGTGTAGAGTAGGTTCTGGGATCTCTATTTTCTTAAAAGCTTCTCAGGTGATTCAGATGTAAAGCCAGGTTTACAAGATGATCTTCCAGTTCCCCAGGACAGTCATATTCCAGGAGAGAGTAGGCTATTTTCGAGTAAGTTAATGAAAATAAATAAGTCTGTTTCTACCATATGATAAATTTTATGTATTTTAATCACTTAATGAGTCTTAGTGAATAATATTCTCATGTGCTGCTTACATATTTATATGTTCCTAAGTAGAAATTGGAGCCCTGGTGGTACAGTGGTTAAGAGCTCGGCTCCTAACCAAAAGATGGACAGTTCGAATCCACCAGCCGCTCCTTGGAAACCCTATGGGGCAGTTCTACTCTGTCCTATAGGGTTGCGACGCGTCGGAAACGAATCGACTGGACGGCAACGGGTTTGGTTTGGTTTTTTGTTAAGGAGAAACACTTTAACTGTGGTGTTCCATGGTAAAGAGGGCTGGGAAATGTAGTCATAGTGGGGATTCTTGAGCTCCCAGGAGTTGACAGTTTTAACGAGCATCTAAGAAAATCTATATGGTTCTACAGCACTGTCTTCCCAGTGCCGAAGCACAGGACACATGATCCGATAATGAGGGCAGGTGGACCCAGAAAGACAGCTGGAAACGGAAGAACACAGACAGTGCAGGTGAGTGCTAGGACAGATGAGAGACGGGTGCCATGTGGCTTCTGACCCAGCCTCGAATACCCAGGGACAAAAAGAAATAAATGTATGTGTACTCAACCAAACAGCCTTTTTGCTTCTTTCTTCTTCCCTCTCTTTGGGGTGATACATGATACAAAAGGATCATGAGAACTTTAATAAAATGAAGACAGTATGTGTTTTATTTTCTAAAAGTAATGGCAACAATAATTGTGGTATTTACTATAATTATTCTTTTCATGACTCAAACTCTCTCACGTCTTGTCAGCCTAAAGCTATAAACAGTGTTCCCCCCCTTAAATTCTTGTCAAGGGGCAAGTCCATAGGTGAGGAAATGTTGATAGTTTAATCCGTTCCATTCAGGATTAGGAATATAATGGAGACATTGTGTACGTAGTCAGGCAGCGTAAGTTTTCAGTACACATTCAATACAAAAGGAATAAAGAAAGAAAAACTGCCCGTGAAGGTCAGCGATGCAAACCCCAGCTGTGACTATGCAAGCCGACTGCATCCTTGAGTAGGTGTATTAAGAATTCGGCACCATTTCTCACTTTTTAAAGATTTTGTAACCTGCAAACAAACAAGCCAAGAATAAAACAAACTGAAAAAAGCAGTTGACGGATTCTAAGGGATGGCAGAGTGTTTTGTCCTTTTGCAGCAGTGTTACTCTCCCCTCCCCCACGCTGGGCTGGAAGCCGGAATTGAAGCCTGGAGACATTCTATAGCAGATTTTTGCATTGCTTTGAAAGCCGGGCTATGATTTTCAGATTGAAGGCCTGATGAATAAATATTTGAGTAAATCTTCACACATCTCTCTCCGTCAGCAACCACTCTGGCACCAACAAGTCTCTGCTGTCCTCTGAAGTGGCTGTACGTGTCAACTCCCCATTTACCTAAAATGGTAGAGCCTCACAGAGCACAGCAGGACCAACTTCTTTGGAAACACATTAGCTCAGAGACCTGGCATCACAGTATTTCTCTCCAAAGACTTTGGAGACTTCTAGACTGGTTTCCTTACTTAAAATTCAAGAAACACTGGCCTAAATCTTATGGTCCAAGCAGGGGCACAGTAATGCTTATTTTCTCTCTGGTTTCTCCTCTCTCACAGTCTTGTAACTGCTAGTTGGCTCTTTGTACTTGGTAGAGCTGATTTCAGATGCCCACAAGAAAACAAAAATACTCTGAGGCTGGTGATTAGGGAGGAAAGTTCAGATGCTCATAATGAATCAGTTTCTGCCGTGAGTCATTCTACTGTCAGGGCATACTTCTGAAATTCTTTGACCCCTTATTTGTTAAATGGAAGAATAATGTGTCTTAATTTCTCTATTGGGAACAAGTTGGATTAGACTTGGCTAAAAATATCTATCTGTTTGCATGTTCAGACCTTCCCTTATTTAAAAAAAAGATACCTATTGGTCGTTGTTGTTGTAAAGACAATTGTGGGCAGACTGTCCAATCTCTAGGTCTCCAAATGGAAGAGACATCACCAGGGAGTCTCATGTTCAAGTGGCCCAGGTGGAGCGCCAGAATGCCCAGTCCTGATCTGAGTCATGGTATCAGAACCTGTGGAAGGAAGGCCACCACAACATCGCTAGCATATTGTCGTTGTTAGGTGCTTTCTAGTCGGTTCGGACTCATAACGACCCTACATACAACAGAACAAAGCACTGCCCAGTCCTGTGCCATCCTCACAATCGTTGCTATGCTTGAGCCCCTTGTTGCAGCCACTGTGTTAGTCCATCTTGTCTTTTTCACTGACCCTCTACTTTGCCAAGCATGATGTCCTTCTTCAGGGACTGTTCCCTCTGAGTAGCATGTCCAGAGTACTTGAGATGAAGTCTTGACATCCTCCGTTGCAAAGAGCATTCAGGCTGTACTTCAAAAACAGATTTGTTTATTCTTCTTTTAGTACATGGTATATTCAAAATTCTTTGCCAACACCATAATTCAAATGCATCAATTCTTCTTTGGTCTTCCTTATTCATTGTGCAGTTTTCCCATTCATATGAGGCAATTGAGAATACCATGGTTTGGGTCAGGCCCACCTTAGTCCCTCAAAGTGACAGCCTTGCTTTTTAACATTTTAAAGAGGTCTTTTGCAGCAGATTTGCCCAATGAGATATGTCGTTTGATTTCTCGACTGTTGCTTCCATGGGCGTTGATTGATTGCGGATCCAAGTAAAATGAAATCTTGTGACTTCAATATTTTCTCCATTTATCATGATGTGTCTTATTGGTCCAGTTGTGAGGATTTTTGTTTTCTTTATGTCGAGGTGTAATCCATACTGAAAGCTGTAATCTTTGATCTTCATGAGTAAGTGCTTCAAGTCCTCTTCGCTTTCAGCAATCAAGGTAATGTCACCTGTGTACTGTAGATTGTTAATCAGCCTTCCCCCAGTCCTGATGCCCCGTTCTTCTTCACATTGTCTAGCTTCTTGGATTATTTGCTGAGCATACAGATGGAATAAATATGGTGAAAGGATACAATCCTGACGCACATTTTTCCTCATTTTAAACCAAGCAGTACCCCCTTGTTCTGTTTGAACGACTGCTTCCTGGTCTATGTACAGGTTCCACATGAGCACAATTAAGTGTTCTGGAATTCCTTTTCTCCGCAATGTTATCCGTAATTTGTTATGATCCACACAGTTGAATGCCTTTGCATAGTCAATAAAGCACAGGTAAACATCTCTCTGGTGTTCCCTGCTTTCAGCCAAGATCCATCTGACATCATCAGCAGTGCTATCCCTCATTCCATGTCCTCTTCTGAATGCTGCTTGACTTTCTGGCAGTTCCCTGTCCATGTACTGCTGCAGCCATTTTTTAATTATCTTCATTGAAATTTTACTTGCATGTGATATTAATGATATTGTTTAATAATTTCCACATTCTGTTGGATCATCTTTCTTTAGAATGGGCACAAATAATGGATCTCTTCCAGTCAGTTGGCCACATAGCTATCTTCCGAATTTCTTGGCATAGATGAGTGAGTGCTTTTTCCACTGTTGAATCCGTTTGTTGAAAAGTCTCAGCTGGTATTCTGTCAATTCCTGGAGCCTTGTTTTTCCCCAGTGCTTTCAGTGCGTCTTGAACTTCTTTCAGTTCCACCAGCTCTTGATCATATGCTACCTCCTGAAATGGTTGAATGTCAACCAATTCTTTTTGGTACAGTAACTGTGTATTCCTTCCATCTTCTTTCAATGCTTCGAGCGTCATTCAATATTTTGCCCATAGAAGTCTTCATTATTGCCGCTCGAGGCCTCAATTTTTTTTTTAGTTCTTTCAGCTTGTGAAATGCCAAGTGCGTTCTTCCCTTTTGTTTTCCTAACTCCAGGTCTTTTCACATGTCATTATAATACTTTACTTTGTCTTCTCTAGCCGCCCTTTGAAATCTTCTGTTCAGCTCTTTTATGTCATAATTTCTTTGTCCACTTTAGCTACTCTAAGTTCAAGAGCAAGTTTCAGAGTGTCTTCTGATGTCCATTTTGGACTTTTTTTCTTTCCTTTCTTTTTTAATGACCTTTTGCTTTCTCCATGTATGATGTCCTTGATGTCATCCTACAACTTGTCTGGTCTTCTGTCATTGGTGTTCAGTATGTCCTATCTGTCATTGAGATGGTCTCTAAATTCAGATGAGATATACTCAAGATCATACTTTGGCTCTTGTGAACTTGTTCTAATTTTCTTCAGCTTCAACTTGATCTTGCGTATGGGCAATTGATGGTCTGTTCTGCATTTGACCCCTGCCTGGCTTTGTTCTGACTGATGATGTTGAGTTTCTCCTTTGTCTTTTTCCACAAATGTAGTTGATTTGATTCTTGTGTATTCCATCTGGTGAGGTCCATGTTTATAGTCACCATTTTTGTTGTTGGAAGAAGGCATTTGCAATGAAGAAGTCATTGGTTTTGCAAAATTCTATCATTGATCTCCCGCATTGTTTCTATCACCAAGACCATGTTTTCCAACTACTGATCCTTCTTCTTTGTTTCCAACTTTCACATTACAATTATCAGTAATTATCAATGAATCTTGATTACGTGTTTGATCATTCAGACTGCAGAAGTTGGTAAAAATCTTCAGTTTCTTCATCTTTGACATTAGTCATTGGTGCGTAAATTTGAATATAGTCCTATTAACTGGTCTTTCTTGTAGATGTATGGATATTAGCCTATCAATGACAGCTTTTCACTTCAGGATAGATTTTGAAATGTTCTTTTTGACGATGAATGCAATCTGTTGGTTAGCAATATATAAAAAGCATGGAGGATTGAAGGTTCTTTTATGAGCTGGATTAAGAATGTGGTTGTTGTTGTTAGGAGCCTTGGTGGCACAGTGGTTAAGAGCTAAGTCTGCTAACCAAAAGGTCAGCAGATGGAATCCACCAGCTGCTCCTTGGAAACTCTGTGGAGCAGTTCTACCCTGTCGTGTAGGGTCGCTATGAATTGGAATTGACTGCATGTCAACGGGTTTAATTTGGTTTGTTGTTGTGTGCTGATGTACAGTGACCCCTATGTGACAGAGTAGCACTTCCCCATAGGGTTTCCTAGGCTGAATCTTCACGGGAGTAGATCAGCAGGTCTTTTTTCCTGCTGAGTGGCTGGTGGATTTGAACCACTGACTTTTGTGGTAACAGCCTAGTACTTAACCACTGCGCCACCAGGGCGCCAAGAATGTGGTAAAGAGTTATAAAACAAAGCAAACAAACCAACATTATATCGAGTCTTTGCATTTCTCATTTGTACTAGTCATCCTCAGAAAACAAAATGAAGCCAAAATACTAGGATCACATAGAAAAGCCTTGAATGTGAGTAGAAGACACAGGAAAAATATGTTGTTCAGGACTAGCATCAAGGATGTGTCTAATTTTGGTTTTGACTTCTGTCATAGTTTGAATTATGTCCTCCAAAAACTGTGTGTATCAATTTGGCTGGGCCATGATTCCCAGAATTCTGTGGTTGACCTCCATTTTGTGATTGTAATTTTATGTTAAAGATTAGGGTGGGATTGTAACACCACCTTTACCCAGATCACATCCGGGATCCAATGTAAAGGGAGTTTCCCTGGGGTGTGGCCTGCACCACCTTCTATCTCTCAAGAGATAAAGGGAAGCAAGCAGAGAGTAGGGGACCTCATACCATCAAGAAAGCAGTGCCAGGAGCAGAGCGCATCCTTTGGACTGGGGTCGCTGCACAGAGAAGCTCCTAGTCCGTGGGAACACTAATGAGAAGGCCAAGAGAGAGAGAAAGCCTTCCTCTGGAGCTGACAGCCTGAATTTGGACTTTTAGCCTACTTTACTGTAAGGAAATAAACTTCTCTTTGTTAAAACAATCCACTTGTGGTATTTCTGTTACAGCAGCACTAGATAACTAAGACAACTTGTGTGATGGAATATTACACTAGGCTTGTTTATGTTCTGGTCTTATTTACTTCAGGTCTACATTTACTCTTTCCTAGATTTCTATATGACTGTGAGAACACCATGAACTCATATATTGATAGAAATTTCAAAGTCCAGTGAAAATGTTGCCCCTTACTTGATGTTATACCAGCGGATCTGATGTAACTGTATCCTCTCTTATGTTTCTAATGGTTTATTTTTGGTACCAATCTAGTGATACATAATGATGGTATGAAGTATTACACCACCTGTGTTACTTAGACTACTAAATTAGGTTTTTGAGGTTGGGATCAGTGTCCTAGTCACATTTTTTTTTTCTTTTTTTAATCCTTTGCAATCCCTAGCAGAGTGCTTTGCCCTCGAAATAGTCCTAATATTAATTGATGTAATTTGTTAACTTTTTAACAAATTTAGTATAGTTCTTCAATGGGTTATAAGTATTCTTATTGCTTATACACAATTCTGTGGCAGGATAGAGTGGGGGCTGGAGAAAAGGGTTCTCCCTAATCCTGTCTGACATGTTGTCTGGTTTTACTTTCTGTAATTTTTGCAACCAACTCTCTGTCTTTGTCACTGGCTCCTATTTTATTTCCTTTTGTCTTCCTTCCTTAGTTTTCCTCCTTAGGAGTCTATCCATTCTACTAATTTTAACCAGAATTTCTTGCCAATTGCATTTTTGTCATTTTGTTAAAAGGCGATCCAGAGAAGACATTTATCATTGCTTGCCCACCTCCCCCTTCCTTCTGGGAATAGAACCGTCTCATCTGGGTGGGGAAATGCTCCCCCATTCAATTTTCCCACAGTAGGAAGTCTCCTTCATTCTGGTGTTGCTTTGAGGAATGAACGTTGAGCTAGGAGCTATTGGCAAGCATGTTCCCTGCTTGGGAGAACAGGCTGGAATAGAGACCGATGGTGTCACAAGGCAAAGATAGTAGAGTATGGAAACCATTATTCCTGCCTTTGGGTGTGGGCATTTTTGTGGCCCAAACACACCCCTGTCATGACCTGTCCTTGTTGTGGATGTGTACCATAAATCTGCCATTTGATTTAAGCCAGTTGGAGATATCTATATCTGGTAGGAGCCTGGGTGGCGCAAGCAGTTTGCAGTCAGCTGCTAACCTAAAGGTTGAAGGTTCAGACCCATCCAACAGATCCACAAAAGAAAGGTCTGGCAGTCTGCTTCCATAAAGGTAACAGCCAAGAAAACCCTGTTGAACGCTTCCAGTTTTGTGATGTCAAATTGATTTAGAATGGTAAAATGGCCCTTAAATTCAGATATCAAAAGTTCCATTTGTGACTTTCGAGAGAACAGTATTAGTGGAATGACGTGAATAGAGATCAAATTGCAGGAGATCTCCTAGGGGGTGTGGAGGGGTGGAATATTCCTGGCAATTAACCTAGCTAAAGCATGGAATTGTTTTGCAGCGAAATAAGATGTTATGTTCCTGACATAGGGCCCATCAGTGGAAAGTATTAAATGTTATGCGGAGAAATTTGTATTTAATTCACTGGGGCATTGGTCTGTTCAAAATAAATTATTCCCTACTGTCAGGCATAAAGTAATTTAGACTTTGGGAATGTAAGCCTAGTGCTTTGAGCTTTTGTTAAAAAAAAAAAATGTGTCGAAAGAGCTAATATTACCATAAACAAGGAGCATGCACTCAAAGTCAGCTTCACTTTTGACTAATAATTTTGTCTTTTTCTTTCTTGAAGTCTTCAGGCTTAAATATGTGATCTGTTAGGTTCCAATACCATTTTGTTTCTGTTCAGTGAGTTTAATTCATCTACAGTGCAGCTCTACAGGGACACAGTAATTAAATAAAGGGCATCTCTTTCAGCCACTCTATTTGTTTTGATAAAACTCCAGCTTTAATTACTAGTTGACAATAAAAGGGCAAGTAGGAATAGATGCTATGTTATTTCCAATAAGAAGGAATTGTCATATAAGTTTTTAAAAGTTTTTAAGTGAATTAAATGGGCTCAGCAATTTGGATTCCTTTTTCAGTTCAGGGAATGAGTGAAAAATGCCAAACTAAATATAAAGTTGTTAGCCCACTTTATTTTTCTTGATCCAGTGACTATAGGACATAGTTGGGTCTAAAGACCCAAATACTTCTGGAAACATGGACCAACAAATTGATGGAGAAATAATAGAGATTTTGCATATGGAGCTGAGTAAATACGAGAAAATAAATAAGCACAGAATGATGGCATGCACGGATCACAAATAAATTAAGAGCTCTCCGTTTTATGTATACACTATTTATTTAGAATGGATTAAGGGTATGAACTCTAGAAACAGACTGCTTGCTTTTATTCTCAACTCTGCTATTCATTGTCTCTGTGATCTTGGAGAAATCACTTACATCCTTTGTGCTTCAGTTTCAATATCTACAACATGGGAATGATAATAGTACCTGCCTATAGAGTTTTTGTGAAGATTAACTGGGATAATACATGTAATACTCTTAGAATGGTGCCTGGTGCATACAAATGACTTGTATAAGCATTAACTGTCATCATCATCATCATATACACAATGGGCTACCTAGCTATAGTATGTAAAGAAGTTATAAATAATAACTGAATTCAAATGTGAAGCATACACACCTACCTTTAACTCAGTTCAGCTGTGAGTCCTGACTACACATGGCTAACTCAAATCTGGAGCCCTGGTGGTGCAGTGGTTAAGAGCCTTAACGTCTCCTAACAAAAAGGTCAGCAGTTCGAATTCACCAGCCGCTCCTTGGAAACCTTATGGTATAGTTCGGCTCTGTTCTATAGGGGAGCTGTGAGTCGCAATCGACTCGATGGCAACAGGTTTGGTATCTCTCTTGACCCTCACCCCCCACAACTCTCCACACACACTCACACCCACCTTACACACCCCACACACTGACCCCCACCCCCACAGACACACTCAGGTATTCCTTAGCAGTCAATCTGCTGACCTTTGGAGGAAAGCTATCCATTTCCTGCAGAGCCCGCCGCCACGCTCAGACATCGGGTTTAGTCTGAGCTCCATTGCCTAGACGACAGGTATTAAAAGAAGTTGATCTTTCAATTCCCAGTGTTTGGTTTAATCTGTTTTCAATAAAATGATTTATAGGGCCATCTCAGTTCAGTGTGAATCCACTTTGTTTACGCCATCTGAATTTAGTTGCATAGTACCTTCCTGTATCATGGCTGGATTCTTATTTTGCGTCCATTGCATAAAGGACCCATCCTGTTGATTTTTCTGAAATAAGATAATTGCATGAAGAAACTAACCCTGAAATATCGGCTCTCCAGATCAAACGGTAATTTATAACACTTTTTCACTGGACCCCCAGCTGTAACACTGACTTTACCATTTCATTGCCCTTAATGTGTGTCTTAATTATCTGTTACAATTTCCCCAACACAGTGTCTTTAACAAATTATTGTTGGTATTGAAGTAGAATTGTATTTTAATCATATATTTTGGTCTAAAAAGTACATTATTAAATGATTTTTCCAACTAGAAACTTTTCCTCCCTCAATATAATTTTGCCTTTCTACAAAATACATCAACTCATTTTCTGTTTATTTTAGACTTATAAAAAGTTTAACATTCTTAACAGATTTATTTATTTGAGAAATAATGTTCTTAATGCCAATATTAAAAGTTTTGCATTCTTTCTACTTAAATAAACTACATATGCCATCATTAAAAGGTAAAGTTTAAAATAATTGAAATTTGCCTTGCAGAGACATGACACATAAGAACAATTTATTTTCTTTGAATTCCTAACTAATGTTGATAATTCATAAGCTCTTTGGGTTCTGTAGGCCTTTTGATAACCACTGTGTTTGTTATTGTTTTTAATTTAGTGTTTTCAAAGACTCAACATTTTTCCTCTAACACCATCCAAAGACTGGAATTTAGAAGTGTAAGAGGACCACAGAAGCACAATTTTTTGGTATCAATTACAATTATTTTTTTAGCTCTAGTTAAAAATTCTTAGCCTGAGGGGATTAGAGAGCCTTTGTAATATGAAAAAGTCTCACAAAAATAGATAACCTTGTTTGTGAGCAGGAAAACCATGCTGCGAAGACTAACAGTTGCTTTGAAACAACATCAGAAGATTGTCTGCTGTCTAGCTTTTCTTCCTTCAGGAACCCTGAAAATTAAAGTTTTAGAATGAGGTCATGGAAGCTTCCAAAGTTCAAATCCATAACATGTCAAAAACATGGCTTCTACTAAGCCTCGGATACAACCTCTACACGCCAGTGTGGTTTATTAGCAGGTAGTGGGTGTCATGCCTCCTTCTCTGCCCAGTAACTGTTATAAGACCATTCTGCTTTGTGATCGGACATGTTTGGGCAGACCTATGGCATGAGCAAGTGTAGAATTGACCCAGGGATCTCTGAACCAGATCGGTCCACCAATCTATCAAATTGAATATACTGACCCCTGAGAAAATCGATCCTCACTGTTTTAGGGAGAAAAGAATTCCCATTTATAGTTACTCAATATAATATTATTTTTCACAAAAGCAGATTAGCTATGACTCAGGACAACGTATCGTTGCTTTAAAAGCTAACATTTCATGACCTGAGTGAGACCTTTGTCTTCTGCTTTCCCAGACAGCTTATTGGAGAGTAAATTATTTGAACTAACTCCAGATTTGAGGCCAGAAAAAGAAAGGAACTAACATTTCCTTAGTGCCAAACATGTCTGTACCAAGATTTGTGCTTAAATGCCCTTGATCCTCACAAAAACCCTGATAAAGAAGTATCCTTTTTCTTAGTTTATAAATGAGAAAGCCAAATAGTGATCACGGAGGATGTGTGGAGCTGGCAGAGCTGCCATTTGAAACCCGCTCCTTCCAGTACATTATGGCGACTTAACTGAGCCTAGAGAATGGCCTAAAAGCTTCTATGTGAGGAAGAATCATCCAGCTATTTGTTCCCTAAACCTGTTCAAGAAATAGCTAACGGGCTTGCATCCTTTCTAGCTCACTTCAGAGAAGTAGGTTAGTGTTACGATTAAGAGCATAAGCTTAAAAATTAGACTGTCTGGGTTCAAATTCCAGTTCTGCCATTTACTAATTGTTATCTGAAGCAAGTTAGTTACTCTTTCTGTGCCTCTGTTTCTGAATCTGTAAAATGGGAATAATAATAGTGTGTAACCTCAAAAGGCTGTTTTGGAGATTAATAAGTGGAAATATGGACAAAATTGCTAAGAACTGTGGCTGGCATGCAATAAGCCCTGGCTAAGTGTTTTGTATTATTGTTCAGAATTTTATCAGGTGAACTTATGTGCTACTACCAATTCGTATTTACTGTGGATATTTTTCATACAAGATGATTCACATCTTCCCATTTAATTATTACAATGGTTATAATTACACCATCTTCTGTAGCATTTTATGTTTTTCAAAGAACTATTTAATCATATTTAATCTTGACAGATCACTTTTCTGAAACCTCGTGTCTCCCATTTATAAAATGGTTTTAACTATTGGTACCTACCTCATGGGATGTTGGAGGGATAAAATGAGATAAACCCATTGCCATTGAGTTGATTCTGACTCATAGCAGCCCTATAGGACAGAGTAGAACTGCTCCATAGGGTTTCCAAGGCTGTAAATCTTTATGGAAGCAGACTGCCACATCTTACTCCCATGGAGTAGCTGGTGGATTCGAATGCCGACTTTTCTGTTAGCAGCCAAGGGCTTAACCACTGTGCAACAAGGGCTCCTTAAAACGAGATAGTGCATGTAAAATAGCATATTATTTGGCACTTCGTGTAATCATCTTGAAAAGTCAGCAGAGCAAGTATTAATGACTTCATTTTGTATTTGAAGATATGTGCAAAGAATATCCTTTCTAAAATCCTGTATTGAGTTAGTGGCAGGTCTTAGCACATAGCAGAGAATCTGACAGAATACTTGTTAATAAATCAATCACCATTAGAACTCAGTTTTTTCTAAAGGCTAGTGGTCATTCCGTTGTATCATACTGCCTGACTTGGTATGCATGGACATGCTGTCTATCAGACACATTCATCAATAGGAGACTCAGTGAGCTCTGTTCTTTGAGCCATGGTGAAGTTATTATTGTTGACTTATAAAAGCTGTTTTAGGTTTCACTGCACAAATGGTAGGCTTTTGCATTCCATCCTTTCTAGCCACATTCAGAGAAGGCTAGTTATTACTACCTTGTTCTACCACCCAGTTTTCTGTATTATCCTTGGTTTTATATATGTCAATGTTTAACTCCTTTAGTCAGTGTAGTCAAAAGTCAACATAGTGTTGAAACGACTATAGTAACAACTCAGAAATGCTGAATGGCCACCTGACAGTTCTGTTTAGGAAGCAGAGCTTTATAATGGAGGGTGTGATAGTTTTGGAGACACACAGTCTTGGGTCCTAATCATAAGCCTAAAGCAGGGTTGATATATAATAGATAGATATGTAGATATGTGGATAGATGATGAATTTCTGCATTAGATCATATTTTAGGGCCTTCTAAGCCTCAGGATATAGATTGGTAACAATTTTTTTTTTTACATTGAATGCAAAAAGCTACTTTTTTTTTTAACCATAACTTTAAGAATCATTTCAACTTGACAAAATGTTATGTTGTACCACTCCAAAACAGTTATAAAAGATTGCAGCTGGATGGAAAACATAACATTTATGACCATTGTTGATTGTTCAAGCCTCTTTTTTATTGCCTTTCTTACTGTCTAATAAATAATAAAATCCTCTTGACAACCATTTTGGACTAAAGAGTTTTAGGTATATTTTTATTATTGCAACTGTGGGTAAGGTTAAAAGGCTTTCATATACTGACAACACAAGCTAAAGGAACCCGCCACCCCATCTTAGTTATCTAGTGCTGATATAACAGAAATACTACAAATGGGTGGCTTTAAGAAACAGAAGTTTGTTCTCTCACAGTTTGAGAGGCTAGAAGTTCGAATTCAGGGCACCAAATCCAGGCGAAGGCTTTCTCTGTTTGTCAGTTCTGGGTGAAGGTCCTTGTCATCAATCTTCCCCTGGTTTAGGAGCTTCTCAGCGCAAGGACCCTGGGTCCAAAGGACATCCTCTGCTCCTGGCTCTGCTTTCTTGGTAGTTTGAGGTCTCTCTTCTTTCTACTCACAATCTTTTATTGTAAGATAAAAGGAGATGCAGGCCACACCCCAGAGAAACTCCCCTTACATCAGATCAGGGCTGTGAACTGAGTAAGGGTGTTGCATCCCACTCTGATCCTCTTTAACATAATCTGATCTTGCCTCATTGGCCACAGGCAGAGATTAGGATTTACAACACATAAGAAAATTACATCAGATCACAAAATGAAGGACAGCCACACAATACTGGGAATCATGGCCTAGCCAAGTTGACACATACTTTTGGGGACACAGTTCAATCCATGGTTCCCCCAAATACTCTGAAGAGTATCATTCTGATTTATTTTCATCATTGCAATTGCATATATCAGGACTGATATTTTCTTTTTTACGTGTTTGTTTATTTACCCTCTTTCCATCTCCTTCTAGAGTAAGTTCTACAAGAGCAGAGACTTATTACATGCCCCAGAACTTAGGTTTGTATCTAGACAATAGTAGGCACTCCATATATAACTGATGAATTAATAAATGAGAGAATATACCTGGGCAGGATCCCCTTGGACTTGTTGTATGTCCCTTTAAATGACAAATTAAAGGTTTTGTTTGATACTTGGGCTCTAGTGGAATAGACCTTTAATGTTAATATTTCTGAAGCCTGATGAAAACTAGCATAATTATATATAAACCACTGGCTTATATGACCTTAAGCTTCATCACATCTCTAAGATACTGTTTTTTAATTTAAATTAATTTAAAATTTACAACTCAATCTGTACTAATAATCAGTATTAATACATCATTTGCTGATGTGGCATGACTGAAAATGAGAAGAAACAGCTGTAAACATCCATTAATAATCCAAACATGGAATGTACGAAATGTGAATCTAGGAAAATTAGAAATCATCAAAAATGAAATGGAATGGAGAAACATCAATATCCTGGGCATTAGTGAGCTGAAATGGACTGGTATCGGCCATTTTGATTCAGACAGTCATGGGGTCTACTATGCTGGGAATGACAAATTGAAGAGGAATGGTGTTGCATTTATCATCAAAAAAAACATTTCAAGATCTATCTTGAAGTACAGTTCTGTCACTGATAGGATAATATCCTTATGCTTACAAGGAAGACCAGTTAATATGACTATTATTCATATTTACACACCAACCACTAAGGCCAAAGACGAAGAAAATGAAGATTTTTACCAACTTCTGCTGTCAGAAATTGATCAGACATGCAGTCAGGATGCATTGATAATTACTGGTGATTGGAATGCAAAAGCTGGAAACAAAGAAGGATCGGTAGTTGGAAAATGTGGCCTCGGTGAGAGAAATGATACCAGAGATCCCATGATAGGATTTTGTAGGACCAATGACTTCTTCATTGCAAATACCTTTTTTCACCAACATAAACAGTGACTATACACATGGACCTTGCCAGATGGAACACACAGGAATCAAATTGGCTACATCTGTGGAAAGAGACAATGGAAAAGCTCAACATCATCAGTCAGAATAAGGCTAGGGGCTGACTGTGGAACAGATCGTCAATTGCTCATATACAATTTCAAGTTGAAGCTGAAGAAAATTAGAACAAGTCCATGAGAGCCAAAGTACGACCCTGAGTATATCCCAGCTGAATTTAGAGACCATCTCTAGAATAGATTTGGTGCATTGAACACTAATGACCGAAGACCAGATGAACTGTGGAATGACATCAAGGATATCATATGTGAAGAAAGCAAGAGGTCATTAAAAAGACAGGAAAGAAAGAAAAGACCAAAATGGATATTAGAAGAGACTTTGAAACTTGCTCTTGACTGTCAAGTAGCTACAGCAAAAGGAAGAGCTTAACAGATGATTTCAATGGGTGGCTTGAGAAGACAAAGTAAAGTATTACAATGACATGTGAAAAGACCTGGAGATAGAAAACCAAAAGGGACGAACACGCTTGACATTTCTCAAGCTGAAAGAAGTGAAGAAAAAATTCAAGCCTCAAGTTGTAATACTGAAGGATTCCATGGGGAAAATATTAAAGGACAAAGGAAGCATCAAAAGAAGATGGAAGGAATACACAGAGTCACTATACCAAAAAGAACTGGTCGACTTTCAGCCATTTCAGGAACTAGCATATGATCAGGAACAAATGGTACTAAAAGAAGTCCAAGCTGCACCGAAAGCACTGGCGAAAAACAAGGCTCCAGGAATTGACAGAGATGTTTCAGTGATTTGAGATATTTCAGCAAACGGATGCAGTGCTGGAACAGCTCACTCATCTATGCCAAGAAATTTGGAAGACAGCTATTTGGCCAACCAACTGGAAGAGAACCATATTTTTGCCTATTCCTAAGAAAGGTGATTCAACCAAATGTGGAAATATACAAACAATATCATTAATATTACATGCAAGTAAAATTTTACTGAAGGTCATTCAAAAGTAGCTGCAACAGTATATCAACAGGGAACTGTCAGAAATTCAAGCAGGATTCAGAAGAAGACATGGACCCAGGGATATCATAGCTGATGTCAGATGGATCCTGGCTGAAAGCAGAGAATACCAGAAAGGTGTTTACTTGTGTTTCATTGACTATGCAAAGGCATTCAACTGTGTGGATTATAACAAAATATGGATAACATTGCGAAGAATGGGAATTCCAGAACACTTAACTGTGCTCATGAGTATACTGTACATAGATTAAGAGGCAGTTGTTCGAACAGAACAAGGAGATACTGTGTGGTTTAAAGTCAGGAAAGGTGTGCATCAGGGTTGTATCCTTTCACCATAGCTATTCAATCTGTATGCTGAGCAGATAATCCCAGAAGCTGGACTATATGAAGAAGAACAGGGCATCAGGATTGGAGGAAGACTCATTAACCACCTGCATTATGAAGATGACACAACCTTGCTTGCAGAAACTGAAGAGGACTTGAAAGCACTTACTGATGAAAATCAAATATTCAGTATGGATTACACCTCAACATAAAGAAAACAAAAATTCTCACAACGAGACCAATAAGCAACATCATGATAAACGGAGAATAGATTGAAGTTGTCAAGGATTACATTTTACTTGGATCCACAATCAACACCCATGGAAGCAGCAGTCAAGAAATCAAAAGACACGTTGCATTGGGTATATCTGCTGCAAAAGACTTCTGTAAAGTGTTAAAAAGCTAAGATGTCACCTTGAAGACTGAGGTGCGCCTGAACCAAGCCATGGTGTTTTCCATCACTTTATATGCTGCCGAAAGAACAAACAAATCTGTCTTGGAAGAAGTACAACCAGAATGCCCCTTAGAAGCAAGGATGAAGAGCTATGTCTCACATGCTTTGGACATGTTATCAGGAGGGATCAATCCCTGGAAAAGGACATCATGCTTGGTAAAGTGCAGGGTCAGCGAAAAAGAGGAAAACCTTTAAGGAGATGGATTGACACAGTGGCTGCGACAGTGGGCTCAAGCGTAACAAAGATTGTGAGGATGGCACAGGACCGGGCACTGTTTTGGTCTGTTGTACGTAGGGTCGCTATGAATTGGAACTGACTGTACAGCACCTAACAACAACAACAACAGCATGGGACTATACTGGTTATAGAATAAGGACTGTCTAGAAAAATACTTCAAATTTATAGTGATAGCCCACTCATCTACAAATGTTAAGTCTATTAAACAAGAGTAACTTCTAAGTATATTTTTACCTTTGACCAATCAACACTTTACTTTTTGGTGATTGTGTCACTTATTGTAGTGGAAACAAAAGTTTGAGAAACTTTTATACTCAAGTTTTAATTCTTAATAATTGTGGAAGGAGCCCTGGTGGCATCATGGTTAAATACTCGGCTGCTAACTGAAAGGTAGGTGGTTCAAACCCACCAGAGGCTCTGCAGGAGAAAAAACCTTGCAATTTACTCCCATAAAGATTACAGCCTAGGAAACTCTATGGGGCAGTTCTGCTCTGTCCATTACGGTTACTATGAGTCTGCATCAATTTGTTGGCACACAACAACAACAGCTGTGGAACTTGTGCGAAAAAGCATTTGTCTCTCTAAGTTTTACGTGTAAAATGGAAATACCGCTTACCCCCCAGAATTGTAAAAAAACAGTAACATAAAATATGTATGTCTACCACACAGTGTGTGCCACCCAAATATTTGTTAAATATCTTTGAATAAGAAGAGCTAAGTTGTGTCCCTAGAAAGTTGGGCACTTAAAAATAGAACTCTTTGCCAATCTTACTTCTTGGAAGATGAGGGAGAATCAAGTGCAATTCATGGCATCTGCTCTCAATGAGAGTCAGCGGAAATATCATCCATACTAAAATATTAAAAATGAAAAAATTGTATCATATGTGGCAAATATGGGCTGCAAATGTGGGTTGTCAAAAAATGACATTGAAATTCAGGCAGTGGGGTGTAGGGATGAAATAAATCCTCTCTACCTGAATATTTAGAATATCAAATGCTAAAAACAGCCTTGCATTTTATATAGGACAACTGCAGTAGAGTGTTTATTGGGACTTGAACATACTGCCAAAAACTGTGAAGAACAGTTGTGAGTTGATGGATAGTGTGATTGCTGCAGAGCCAGAGTGGAGACAGGTGCATTCTCCAGGCTTCACGTGAGCCTATCGGGTGTGCATATGAACCGAAGAAACTTTTAGGATGTAACTTATGTGTGTTGTTTGAAGGCTCGAGTGTATTGGGCTCCCAGGAGCCATAGTCTGTAATGCAAACAGGCCGTATGTCATTGCCAATAAAATTTTCCTGAGAAAATGTACAAAGTATTTTTGAACTCTCTTTGGTGCCCACAGGGCTTGTGCATATTTGTACTGTTCTTAATTTACAGAGAATGTATCACAACCAAAGACCTCTTGCTCAAGACTAACAAACAAATCCCAAAAATATCTTCAGATATCTAACTAACAAAAAAAGGACCACTGCAGAAAAACACACATCCCACTCAGTAAGAAAGAAAGGAGCTTTAAACTTGGTTGCCCACTGGGAGAAGCCGATATGTCCCTGCTTGATTGTTATATGTATTGGTAGAGAGCGTTTGGAAGAGTGAGTAAGCTTGGCAACCTGTGAGTAGTTTTCTTTTTGGAGATGGAAGAATTTCTAGGCTACCTAAGGATGATTTCTGGAAATGGAAGAGTAGCCTTTAATATATTTTTTTCACCCATAAATTAGCTTGCAATCTAATGCACAAGTAAAAGGACTGAAATGCTTATTGGACTTGATAAGCTGACAGGGCATGAATCTTACTTTTCCTCTTCATTTCTGTAGGCAACGTAGCGCAACCCGCTTTTCCTCCTACCATCTGCATCTGCAGTAAGATTCAAAGCAAAGATTTAAATTCACTATTTCAAAATTCAGAACTTACGACAAGCACTATCTTTGCATAAAGTAGTGTTTGTCTCTTAGTCTCTCTTTCAAGCATGTCATTTGTAATATCCATTCTGATGTGTAAGGTTAGACTTAGCTGAGATTTCTAAATTATTGAACTTTGGTTAAAGTGAATGAAGCAAAAAAAAAAAAAAAGAATCATTAATCAGGTGAGGTAGAATTTACATCCATTGTCATTAACATAGGAGCCCTGGTGGCACAGTGGTTAAGAGCTTGGCTGCTAACCAAAAGGCTGGCAGTTCGAATCCACCAGCTACTCCTTGCAAACCCTACTGGACAGTTCTACTCTGTCCTTCCTATAGGGTCGCTATGGGCCCGAATTGACTTGCCTGCAATGAGTTATGGGTCATTAACATGAAGCTAAGACTTTACTCAAAAATGAAGAAATCTATCATGATGTGCCTTATGACTACATTAATTAAGTACTGAATGACTTATCTTTTGTGTGGTATGAGTTTAGAATTAGAAAGATGAACATTCAAATCGCTATTCCTTCATTGACCAGCTGTGTAACCTTGAAAAATTTGCTTAGTCTTTGAAAGCCTAACTTGCAGAGATGCTGTGGATATTAGAAATAATTTATGTAACTTGTTGGCCCAATGCTTAGAACATAGTAGATTCATACTTGATAGTAACCAACTTACTCTTGTCAACTTTATAAAATTGCTGTTATGTTTTTTGAATAATTATAATTGTTGTTGTTGGTTGCCGTCAAGTCAGCTCTGACTCATGGCAACCTTAGGGATAAAGGAAAAAAGTCGCCTGGTCTGGTACCATCTTCATGATCTTTCATGTGTTTGAGTCCATTGTTTTGGTTATTGTGTCAATCCATTTCGTTGAGGGTTTTCCTCATTTTCACTGACCCTCTACTTTACCAAATACGAAGTCCTTTCCCAGTGATTGGTATCTCCTGATGATGTGTCCAAAGTAAGTGGGCCAAACTCTCGCCATCTTTTCTTCTAACGAGAATTCTGGTTGCATTTCTTTTAAGACTTGATTTTTCCTTCTTCTGGAAGTCCATGGTATAGTCAGTATTCTTCACCAACACCTTAGTCCAAATGCATCAATGCTTTTCTCAGTTTTCCTTTTAATTGTCCAGCTTTCACATGCATATGAAGAGATTGAAAAGACCGTAGCTTGGGTCAGGCACACCTAAGTTATCAAAGTGATTAAATATTATTGCATTAAACCAGTTAAACATTACCAAGAAGTATGCAAATATGAATAAAAAGAAAAGCTTATCCCAAATCTCATATTCTAGAAAGAAGCACTCTTAATATGTTAGATACATCTATCTACAGTTATTTCTATGTTTTTTTTTTGTACGTTTTAAAATACAGAAGTATACTATTTGTACCATTTTGTCATATACTTCTATCACTCTACATATGATAAACAACTTTTCATGTCAGAATGCAAAGATTTAAATCATCGTTCACTGCTGTATAGTATTTCAGTTTTTGGATGACCCAAATTTTTATAACAAATTCTATTTTTTAAAGAACATAAACATTATCAGTGTTGAGAGAAAAAAAGATTGAAAAGGAATATGTTTTGGATTAAAAGAAGGAAATTCAGTATATATTAAAAGCAAAATTAAAGCAATTATATATCTTGGCCAAGTTGAGTTTGTATCAGGAATGCAAGCAGAGTTTAACATCTGAAAACCTACAAATATAATACTCTAACATATTCATAGAGAAAAATATTATAATCATCTTACTTGATGTAGAGAAAACATTTGTTAAAACTGAAGATACTTTATAATAAGCAAATCTTAGCAAATGTGGAATAGAAGGGAACATTTTTAAGCAGATAAAACACATTTATTAAAGTCCACCACAAACAACAGATAATGGTGAAACACTGCTTTAATTCAACATTACATTTCTGACCCTCGAATACACAGTAAGATAGAGAGACAAAATAAAAATATGCAGATTAGAAACATAGAATCAAATCTCTTTTAATTCACAGATGTGATCAAATTGAAATTTCAAAAAGATATATACATTATTAGAACTATAAAAGAGTTCAGCAGATTTGCTTATTACAGGATTAATTAAAAATCATGTTCCTTCAGTTGAAAAAAGTTAGAAAATATAATATGAAAATATTTATAAAGAAACTAAAACACCTAAAAATACAAACAATAATAATGTACAAAACTCTTAGGGAAAATATTTTAAAACTTCATTATAATATATGAAAGAAATCCTGACTCAATTTTGTAAAGATGTTAATTGTCTCAATAAATGTCAAGTTACTGAGTCCAGTACAACTAGATGGTGTCCGGCTACCACCACCAACTGCTCTAACAGGGATCACAACAGAAGGTCCTGGACACAGCTAGATAAAAATGTAGAACAAAATTCTAACAGAAAAAGACCAGACTTACTGGCCTGACAGAGACTGGAGAAACCCCCAGAGTATGGCCCCCAGACGCCCTTTTATCTCAGTAATGAAGTCATCCCCGAGGTTCACCCTTCAGCCAAAGATTAGACAGCCCCATAAACAAAATGAGACTAATGGCTCACAATAGTCCAGGGAGAAGGACTAGAAGGCAGGAGGGGACAGGACAGCTGGTAACAGGGAACCCAAGGTTGAGAAGGGACAGTGTTGACGTGTCGTGGGGTTGTTAACCATTGTCATAAAACAATATATGTACTGTTTAATGAGAAACTATTTGTTCTGTAAACCTTCAGCTAAAGTACAATTAAAAAAATTAAAAAATAAATATCAAGTTAATATAAGTTCTGTGTACTTGAAAGCTAGTTCTAAAATGTATATAGATTCCCAAAAAGCCAAGATTAACTAAGAAAATTTTGAAGAGAATGATCAAAAGTTGAGAAATTGCTCTACTAAACATAAAGAAATTTTTAAGCTAGACTAATTAAAAAAAACGTAATGTTGACACAGGAATGGATGTATCAAACAATGGAACAGAATAGAGAGCTCAGAAAAAGTATTATGTATATATTTGGAAAAAGTATGTGATAGAGATAGGATAGCAAATCAGTTCACAGAGAATGGAGTATTTAATAAAATTGATTTGAAATAGTGATCTAAATAGAAAAAAAGAACATAAATTAGATTTCTACGTTGTTGTACCCATAAAAGATAATTCTAGGGGGATTAGATTCCAAAATACGAAAGCAACACATTGACGCTTTTAAAAGTAAATTAATGAAAATATATCTGTGATCTTAGATTTAATGCATAAGATACACGGGTCATTGAGAAAAAGGTTATTATACTAAAACCTCATGTGACAGAAGTCACTACAAAGAGAGTGAAATACAAACCATAGAGTTTAAAAAGGCATTTATAATACGCTTACTGCTAATTGCTGAGTATTCAGAGCATACAAATAACATGTATAGAGCAATCGATAAAAAAAAAATGGGAAAATGGGCAAAAGATATGAATAAGCATTTCACAAAAGAGGAAAACCAAATGATCAGTAAGCATGAAAGTATTCAAGGAAATACAGTTTAAAGCAGAAATATATTAAATACTCCTATGAATTAAAAAATTTATCTTTTGGCAACATTTTAAAAGTATCAAGTATTGTTGACGATCAGGAGCCCTCTCAGACTCTTCGACAGTTCGTATGGGAATTTAAATTGGTGTAAGCCCTTTGGAGAGCTTTTTGACAGTATTTTCATGTTGTTGTCTATGTATGGACTCTCAGATCACCAATTCTACACCGATACGCATGCATACACACACACACACACCTCCCTTACACTACTAGATGCATTTTTACATATCTGCACATACATAAGAATAATCGTTGTAATATTTTTTGCAGTAATTTAGAATTTAGAAAAAATATGAAGTAACTCATCAACAGATTAGATCTTAATGTATCATCATAAGTAAATCTCGAAAACATAAGGTAGAGGAAGAAGTTGTGGAAGGCAACATATAATAATGTACCATTTATATAAAATGAAAATCTGCAAAACAATACTATTATTTGTGTATATAAATAATATTTATATGAATGGTAATATAAATATAAATATTATTTATTATATAAGTATGATAAATATATATTATATAAATATAATATTTATATAAATAATAAATAATATGTGAATGGTATTTGTGTAAATATGCTATTTATTAATTATTATTTATATAAATATGCTTATATTTATATAAATATATACAATATAGAAGTGGTATTTATATAAATGCTATATATAAATAATATAGAAATGATATTTATATAAATATTTTTATATAAATATTATATTTATATTACCATTCATATATATACATATGAATAATATTTAGTATTGTTTTGCAGATTTTGATTTGCTATAAATGGCATATTATTATATGTATCTTTCCACAACTTTTTCCCC
>NW_004444203.1:1529615-1554184 GCF_000243295.1 Trichechus manatus latirostris
TAACCACTATTCCACCAGGATTTCCATATACATATATATCTATGTATACAGTCAATCTTCATTTTTGACAGATTCATATTTGAGAATGTATGTGCCTGCTAAAATTTATTTGTAACCCCCAAATCAATATTGTGTCACTTTTCTTTTCATTAACAAATATTCACAGAGCAGCAAAAATTTGAGTCACTGATGTGCACATTCACAACTGAGGTCAGACAGGGTGATGCTCTACCTTCTTATTTCAGCTCTCCTACTGTAAACAAGTGTCCTTTTCCTGACCTATTTAGTGCCACTTTTTTTTTTTTGCATTTTTGTGCTTTTTGTTGGTGAATTTGCTGTATAATGTGGCCCCCAAGAATAGTGAGAAACTGCTGTCTAGTATTCCTAAGTGTTAGAAGGCTGTGGTGTACCTTCTGGAAAACATACATGTGTTAGATAAGCTTTGCTTATGCATGAGGTATAGTGAGGTTGGCCATGAGTTCTATGCTAATGAGTGAACACTATGTAATAAATAAGGTGTCATTAAACAGAAACACATGTAAAACAAAGTTATATATTGATCAGTTAATAAAAATGTTGTGACCAGAGGCTCATAGGAACCTAATCCCATATTTCCCCTTGGAGCAATGGTTCAATATTTATTAAATCAGTGTTCATGTGACTTTATAGTACCAACTACCACCTACCACAAATTACAAGAATAGTCTGTGTGTGTGTGTGTGTACACACATGTATGTACATGTGCATGTATGTATGTAGACATATGTATGTATATACATATAATGATGCCTTTATATATTTTTAATTATATATGTATATAATTATGAGGAAACATATATAGGAATATATAGATCACTACCCAATTTTGAATGGTGGTTAACAGGACTGGGGAGGCAGGATTGGGAGAGATCTAAGGAGAGGAGTGCAATTAGGGAGGGTACATGGTTGTATTTATAATCTTTTATATGTTGGGTAGTGAGAATATAGGTGTTTACTATTTAGGTATTATATTATTTCTAAAAATTAATTTTCAAAAAGAAAAAAAAGGAATAAGAACACTATGTATGTCCCAAGACACAACTGTGGCAGTGAAATATGTCCTTTAAGTAAGTCTCTCCATATTTCTGCTAAACTACCATGAATGTAATGAGAATTTTATATATCTGTAACATATATTTAAATTTTATTTATTTTGTTGTTGTTGTTGAGAATATACAGAGCAAAACATACACCAGTTCAACAGTTTCTACATATACAATTCAGTGACACTGATTACATTCTTTGAGCTGTGCAACCATTCTCACCCTCCTTTTCTGAATTGTTTCTTCCCTATTAACATAAAATGACTGCCCCATAAGGTTCCTATTTAATCTTTAGAGTTGCTGTTTTCAGTTTGATCCTGTATAGACAGTTCTTAAAAAAGCATAATGCTCAAGGCCTATATTTCTTACTAGTTAAGCTTAACTATTGTTTGGTTTTAAGAAGGAATATTTTTGGTTTAAAGTTTAAAAATTATCTCAGAGAAATAGTTTCAGGGGTTCATCCAGCTTCCCTGGCTCCAGAAAGTCTAGAGTCCATGAGAATTTGAAATTTTGTTCTGCATTGTCCCCGTTTTGATCAGGATTCTTCTATATCAAAATGTTCAGTAATGGTAGCTGGGCAACATCTAGTTTGTTCTGGTCTCATGGCAAAGGAGGCAGTTGCTCATGGAGGCAATTAGCCACATTTCCATTTCCTCCTCCAATTCCGGGCTTCATATAGCACTTTTAGTCTGGAACACACGTCTGCATTGACTTAGTGCTGTTTAAAATGAGTATCATTAGTATTCTCATTTTTTCTTTCCCTCAACTGTAAGCTCTTTGAAGACAAAAATTATTTCCTCCACTCTTTTTGTGTCCTTGATAGCATCTGGCAACATGCTGCACAAACAATATGAAATTAAATTTGTTTGAATGAATGCGAGTACTTATGTTGAAACAGGACTTTGTGTCAAAGGCCTCAGCTCCTAATATTAAATGCCCTTGCTGCATCCTTCTCCGGGGACTACAGTTTATATCAGTGAAGGCAGATAAAGGGATAATTGAAAGAATGGGTTTTGGAGTCTGAATACCTAGGTTTAATCCTAACTCCACCATGCTGTTACTTTGTGCAAGGAATTTAGCCTTTCTGTGTCTATTTCCTCGTCTATGAAAGTGAAGATAATAGTAACTGCCTGATATGGTTCTTCTGAAGACTGAATGAGATAATTACATGTAAGGGGCCTAGAACAGAGCCCTGCATATGGTAGGTGCTGAGTATAATTTCACTTATTATTATTTTAATTGTACCTACTCATACTTTGTTCTGATTGTTTAATTCTAATTCTCTATCTCTCTTCTCTCTCTCCTCTCTCGCTTTCTCTCAGCTAGGCTGTTAGTTCAGTGACATCAACAAACCACATTTGTTCTGTTCATCTAGCCCAGTTTCTGCTGCTTGGTAGTCATTGGACTAATACAGGTTGAGTGAGTGAGTGAGCAAGCTACAGCGTTTGATGCTTTTGTAAGCCAAATTAAAATAGCTTTTTTGAGACAATAAAGATCCAGCATGGACCATTTTTTAGTATCTCATAATAGTAACTTCTGGATTACAAGCTGTTAGGCAAACACTGCCAGTGACCCCATTCATTGCTCTTTGGAAGGCACGGTTTCCCCCTCATGGTTTCTGCCAATGGATAACCTAATTACCAAAAGGGATTTGGTTATCTCTGGTTTACTGGCATTTTGGAGAAAGACAAAAACGATTTAAAAGTTTAAAAAGTGTTATCAATTCTTTGGTTGTATGGATGTGTAAGTACTTAAAATCGATTCTTCCTATTTTAGAAGGGTAAAATTTGCCTAAAGAGTGGTCACCCTTGAATTTTTTGGCCTCTCCTTAGAGGAAGTCCTGGTGGCCTAGTGGTTAAGAGTTTGGCTACTAACCAAAAGGTCAGCAGTTCAAATCCTCCAGCCACTCCTTGGAAACCCTATGGGGCAATTCACTCTGTCCTATAGGGTCACTATGAGTTGGAATTGACTCCATGGCAAGAGGTTTGTTTTTTTTTTTTTTTATAACAATAGAACTTTCCCTTGAAAAATAAAACATGGAACACAATTATTTACTAGTTGCCTTCTTGTCTTACTGTTTAATTTCTAGAAATATCTCTACCGTTCTGTCATCAATTCCTCAGGCATGGCATCTGTTATATATGAACGTGACATTTATCTCCTGAAATCATTGTAAATTATATTCACATTCTAACCTGTTTTGTGAAAACTGCTAAACTTAAGAGAAAGTATATTTTGCCATTAAAGTTTTTCATTCCTTCATTTATCATTATTATTTCATTTATTCATCCATGCATTCAACAAATATCTACTGAAAACTTACTATGTGCTTGACTTGTAGTGGGGGAAGGGATGCATTAACAAGTATGATGGATAGAGCCCTTGCTCTCCTGGGCTTGTGGGCCAGTGCGGATGATAACCGTAAACACGAATTTTGAGGAATAACTCTGTAGTGACGTATGTTATAAATCTTCTGTAGGAACAGAATCAAATCGTAAAGAAAGTCTGCTGTGTACCAGGAAGGGTCCGCCTGACGCTGAAAGAGTTAAGCTGAGATCTGAGGAATGAGTAGATCTAGGTATGAGAAGGTGGAAGGAAAAGTGTTCTAGGCAGAGGGAACAATGCTTGCAAACTGAAGATTTTGAGAAATTAAAAGAAAACAAGTGAGTGAAGGACAGAAGAGCATGGTTAGCCTGGAGAGGTGGGCTCCTGCCGTGTCATGCCTGCTAATCTAAGGAGCTGGAAGTTTATCCTATGCATGATGGAAAACCATTCACCAGTTTTAAACAGGGCCATGACATTATCATGACAGCAGCCTGGACAACTCTGAAAAGATGGCCATTGTAGATTAGAGAGGAAAGGTCTTGGCATGAAAGAGTCTAAAAGAATCAAGTGGGTAACTTCTTGGGGTAAATAATAAGGAGTTTCCCATCTTCTCCCTTTTCTAGACTCTAGTCTTCCAGGGCCCAGGACAGATCTCTAGAGTGCCTCTATCCTTCTTCAGTAACTCTTAGGAAATAAAGGACCAAGACTTAAATTTTCCAGCACAGGACTACTGAACACCTTGGGGATAAGATACCTAGTAAACAGTAAGAGAAGTTCCTGGTCCATTGTGGTTAGATGTTATTCATTATATGTAATCAGAAGAATATTTCTGTCTATGTTGTTCTGTGGCAAAGTTTCTGGAAGGAAAAGCAGTTATATTGCTATTATTCCATTCATCTTACACAATGAATATTTTTTCATTTTCTTTCTCTTTCCTGTACATTTCCCTCTCTTTCTCTTTATATGCATAGTGAAAAAGAAAACCACGAACTGAGACTGATTGTTGAAGACAATGAAGACACTCCCAATGGAATAGAATGGGCAGAAAAAACTGCTTCCAGATTCAGAGCATTAAACAAGGAATCAGCTGACATAGGTTTTAAGACTTGGCCATTTTCTAGCCCAGTCCTTGGGTCTCCCTAAGTTTTCTCTAATATAAAGTGGGGAAAAAAAAAAAAAAAACCTTACCTATTTGCCTCACAACGTCAGTGTACTTAAAAATTGTAAGGTTAACATTATTAATTCTAACGCTACTACTATTAATAATTTGTTTTATTGATGACTTCTCTGGTATAAAATAAAGAACAGAAATGAGGAATGGTGCTCCATTTTGTTTTGACCATTTTCAGGTTATGTCAGTGCAGAGAGAGATTGAAACAGAGATGCGGCTACAAATAGGTTCTTTTGATTTCCCCTATGGTTTTCCTCTTTTAATCTGTACCCCGAGCGAGCCGCTCTCTCACAAACCCTAGAACACAGACTGAAATATAACCAGAAGGGATAGGTTTTTGAGTTATTTGAATTATATTTACCTTTGGGGTTAAATTCTTTCGAGTAGAGACAATAAATAGCAAATGCTTATGGAAGTAGGAAGTCTGAGCTTTCTTTATGAGAAATAAAATGGGATATTGTAGAATTGTCTGTCATCTAAATAGTGGCTTTTGTAATGATTTGGGGTTGGTGTGCAACCTACTACTGATAAGCTTTAAAGAATGCACGTAAAACATATACTGTAACGCAGGACTGTTCACATTCTTATTAGAATGTGAATTATTTTTTCATTAGGGCAAGGCTTTAGAGGGGTGTGTGTGTGTGTGTGTGTGTGTGTGTGTGTGTGTTTGAGTCAGTGTGTTTTGTGTTTTTCTCTGTGTGCTTGCTTATTTAGAGATGGAGACAGAGCCAGGGATTCTTTCTTTATACTCTAGTAAAGGCTTATGCCCCTTTGAAAGAGATACTGTTTATTTTCTTACTATACCTTTTGTGAAGTATTGAGACTTTAGGATGTTGCCCTGTCACTCAGTGGGCTGAAGTACAAATGCTGATTTATCGCCTGGCTGCTGCATTGTGATTTGCATTCCAAATCAGAGTGCCGATTCCTATTATAAATGGCTTATCCTGTTGTTCCTTATCTAGAATTTGTTCCTTCCTTTTATAACCCTGCTCATTTCTCAGTGCTGACCCTTGGAAGAAAAAAAAAAAATCTCTTTCAAGAGATTCCCGTTTAAAAGCAGCAATTTTAGTGGGCTAAAATCCAGCAATAAATTACAAAGACATCAATAGATTCTTTTTTTTTCTCATTGTTTTTCTCCCTTTCATTTAAGAGTCTATAGCACTAACGTAACATAATCACTTAAAACACGTATCTCTGAGGCTTAAAGGTTTGTACACATTCCTTTAAAAATCGCACTTCTATTGCTTTTTACATCTGAGATGTGTGAGCTTACAAGTCCTCTTTTAATAATAACATTTTACAGAGGAACCCTGAGATGATATAATTGCATCCTTTCTTGGCACTTTGAAATCAAATTAACTGAATACTTTGTGAGGAGGGAAAAGGGAACAGCATTTTTGCAGCTGACTCCGTGAGAAGCAGTTGCTGTGGCATAAAGAACCGACGGGAATCTGGGCTTTCCCACTCTGGAAGCAAAAAGGGGGAATTATGGGTTGGTGGTCGGCTTCATGTTAGGAGGACATCCCTCCGTCTGTTCACAGCTTAGCCTGCTTCCAATTTAAAGCCCAGATTTCAATGCAAACCTCAGTTTCTATTCTCCATTTTAAATGCAAAGCAAGGCTGGTGAATCACAGTGTCTCTGCAACTGGGATTCAGACCGCATTTCCCCCAAAATTCTCAGGCTATTTGTTTGACTACCTGCTTACAGTGGTAAACAATGGGCAGCTTTGAGAAGAAAAATTGATAATCTTCACGGAAGAGTAATTTGAATGAAATTACACTTGACAGCCTGTCTCCAAGCAAACAAGAGGGGCCAGGGAGCCTTAGCTAAGCTCGGAGGACTTGCCTGAGCCACTGCTGTTGGAGCTTCCCAGGGGGGAAAAAAAATCACCAGTTTTTTCCAACCTCTAATTGAAGCTTTTGATTAATTCCGTGTGCCAGATTCTACTGAAGAAAGGTAGCCATGGAAGAGAATATGGAAGAAGGACAGACACAAAAAGGTACTGTGCTAAAAAGGGTTTATTTGTAACTAAGTAATTATTTTGCAGTTTCCTTGTTGGCTTTAGACGCTTGTCAGTAGGCTAATGAATGTTTCTTTCTTGGAAGGCTTTTTTTCCCCCTTCTCTTTTAATCTGTTCCCCACTTACGATAATGTCTGGCATGAATATTGTCATTATTTGCAAATCTTTCGGATGTACTTATCCGAATGCACCGTCGAGTATTAGTGATAAGAGCATTGTGGTATTACTGGGAACTATTCTTTAGTCCAGTCTTTGTTAACTTTCATTTATTTCATGTTTGCAAGGTTGTCGAGCTGGGTCAAGGGATTCCTGGTGTCAGCTCTGGGAAAACCATTAACACAGTATTTGGAGCTAGCTTGTAGTTAAAAAATCTGATGATGTAATCATTATCTATATCTTTGAATGGATATCTGATAGAACAAAGACCAAAAGTATATTATATTTTGGTTGTTGTGTCTTTAAAAAAAAAGAAAATCTTTGTTTACTTGGGTGTATGCAAAGGTTCATACGTTTTCAGGGTGCATTGTGACGCTAAGATTTTCCTTTCTATATCGTTCACCGTAATCAACTTCAGCGTGACAAATGTCAAGGAAATTTTCTGATGCCTT
The DNA here is from genome assembly GCF_000243295.1 of Trichechus manatus latirostris. Lineage (NCBI taxonomy): Eukaryota > Metazoa > Chordata > Mammalia > Sirenia > Trichechidae > Trichechus > Trichechus manatus. Next base: position 1,536,823 of record NW_004444203.1, read on the forward strand.
TTTTTTAAGGTTGTGTAGGTATACCTGGCTGGATGAGTTAAAATGAAATTGCCGTTTTTATTGGTCAGAAATGGCCAAATTTTGGCAATTTTGAACGATTCAAGCAAACACCTCCAGGATCTTTTTATGTGTCAAGTGGTCGTTGTGGCGAGAACTGTACCTTTCTCTCGAACGTCAAGTGTTTTCTCCCTTCTCTGAGCTCAGGCTTATGTAACGCTTTGGAAAATGCTCTTGTTTTCTCAGCAGTGAAACACTAACCCAGGTATTACTATATAGAGGTAGTATTTTCGGAGTAATATTGAAAAGATTCAGCTATCAAAGATGATTTAAAATGTATATAAATGCATTACGTTGCATCCATTATATTTTACATGAAAAAATAGGTAGTTTGGAAACATAGCATCAGTTTTCATTATTGTGATCCATTCGGCTTTGCTGGGTCTCTTACTCTGAGATATATCTGAGACCATTAACATTATTTGTAATAAAGATTTTATGTAAGCAACAGAAGATGATAAAGATAAGCTGATACCCAAATGTTAGTCGTTAATACCCTTGCTAATGGTACTCTTTGATAAGCGACACAGTAATCTACAGAGATATTACGTGATACACTGAAATTATTTTTCTTCCAAAAGCTCTATTACCTCTTTTATTATATGAACACTGATTCATCAGTGTTAAATGGCCAACTTTCATGACATGTTCCATCGTTAGCCGGTATCTCAATTGGCTGTTTTACTTTAGAAATAAAATATCTGATTTTAATGTCTTTTTTTATACTACATGTGAGACTGCTTCTTGACCAGTCAACCTGTTTAGGGAAAGATTAACCACTAATTTTAAATCGAGAAATAATATCACTACATTAAGGGAAATGGTGAGTTACATCACAGATTAGGGTTACAGGTTGAATGTGTCTGTACAAGCCTTGGTAGATACAGGAACTAAAAAAGATGATGTAATTAGTTGTCATCCCCGCAGGTAACATGGAAAATCTTTCTTTCATGGGAAGGGGGATGCCTGTGATAGGAAAAATGTGTCATGATGGGTTCTTTTTACCATTAAGATGTACATAGCTACATCAGGAGCAGTGGTGGAAAATAATTCTGAATCAGAAAATTGTATACTGGTCTGTAAATATACACAGGTATATAAGTAAAATAGCTAGGATTAAGCTTTTTCACTTTATTAAGAAAGACAGTATTTTAATATCTTCATTTCTGGTCTTCAATTCTTCCCAACTCTGCCTACACAGCCTCTTCTACGTATTTGTTGTTAGAAAGTTATATTTGAATATGAGTGCTCTGTTTATTTGTACCAGGACAGGGAACAATGTGAAATCTGATGGGATCTAAGTTGCAGGAGCTGCTAGGCAAGCAGATAAAATCAGAGATTCCTCAAGAGTTTAGGTGGTTGGATTTAATGACCCTTCTGCTTTAAAGGAAAGCAATACTTTGCATTAGCTCTTATGCTGTTTTTTTTTTGTTTGTTTTTTAAGATTGCATAGGATTTTCTTCAATAGAAGTTCAGGTATCACAGAGTCCTCTTTCATTTCAAAGACTTTGTGCTGTCTTTTTTTGTTTTTTATAGTATAAGCCTCTTTGGTCTGTCTCCTTTTCTGTTATGAATCAGAAGGACTGAAATTCATGTCACTGTTCACCACCATCACCTAGTAAATTCAACTGTAGAATGTAAGATGGAAGCCAATGGTTTCCTTAAACATATTTGAAAATATATATATATGTATACACAGTTGATGTTTGAGGATTTAAAAAGCTCTATCATAAGAAATATGTTTTTCTTCATAGTGAAATTCTCTCCTAATCTGTAAAAGGCAATTGAGAGCAGTCACAACTTAAGTACATTTAGCTTTCACATAAATTAATTGTATGTCCTCTGCCTGCGAGAGGGGATAATTTAAAAGTGCTGGTGACTTTGCCAGCCGTTCTGTTCCAGGCATCCATGCCTTGGTGTGAAATGGAAATAAGAGTTATGAATCTGTTGCTTCCTCCATTTCTGCCACCTTCTTATGGTGCTGAGTGGAAGTTCTAAAGTTTTAAGAAACATGCATTTTCTGTAAAACATGCTCTCTAAATTAAAGCCAGCTATTTTATCTTGTGTTAAACCAAAGAAACAATGCTCCAGTGACTGGAGGAAAAAAAAAAAAAGCTATTTTGAACTTGACCCTGAAGTATGGCCTTAACAAGTCTATGATCACTGTCATCAACACTCAAGATAAGTGACTGCCAAGTCATGACAGTGGCTCCTGTGACTGGAGAAGAGATGAGCAAAACGCACAGAGATATCTTTATGAAGATTTAAAAGGGGTACATTTGTGACTTAGAGACATGTAACTATGTCTGGGACATTTTCCCAAAACCTGTGGGGAAAGATGTAATGATTTATGGGTTTCTAATCATAAATGCCACCATCTGCCTATCAGTTTGTCATACAGTGGTGGCTTGTGTGTTATGATGCTGGAAGCTATGCCACTGGTATTTCAAATACCAGGAGGGTCACCCATGGTGGACAGATTTCAGCAGAGCTTCCAGACTAAGACAGACTAGGAAGGAAGACCTGGTGATCTACTTCCAAATTCTGGCCAGTGGAAACCTTATGGATCATGACAGCATATTGTCTGATATGGTGGAAAACAAGCTCCCTAGGTTGGAAGGGAGTATATAATAGCTGCCACAGTGGACTCAAACATACCAATGACTGTATAGATGGTGCAGGACCAGGCAACATTTCATCTGTTATACATAAAGTCCACATGAGTTGAAGTCAACTCAATGGCAACCAACCACAACAGCAATCATAAGCCAATTCACAAATGCATGTTCAGAGGGCCAGACAAGTGGGCAGCCATTGCTTTATAGATAACCTCAATGAAGGCATGACTACATTAAGGGGGGTTCACAGAGGAAGACTGATGAACCAATGATTAGAGTTAGTGATTGAATGGTTTAGAGATGAAAAATTATAGCAATGACCAAGAAAAGCCAGCAAGTTGAATCTTCATTAACTGGCTCAACTGCTCCAAACCACAGAATATCTTATTGATTTAATTTCTTAACACGAACAAGTAGGAAACAAAGCCTCAAAATTCATTTAATGTACCAAGAAATGATTGAGCAGTTTAAAAGAGAACAGCCACAGTGTTACTCACCGTGTTTTTCTAGTAAAATCCACCAGCAGCATATGAATCTATGCCATCAACTTCTCAAGCTGAAACAGAGCCAACTACTGACATGCCCTCCGTTGCTGAAGTCTTACGTGCTATCTCTTCAACAGAATCAACCCTTGGTGACGCTCAGAAGTGGGTCACTAGAAGCAGAAGATCAATCTTGATGTGAATGGCGCCAAGCTTCATCATCTCAACACACATCATATGGCCACTGTTAATGGTCATAAGTATTAATCCTTAGCCATCACCCCTGGTATATGTTTTCTGTCAGAATGTCCTTATCCTATTAAGACTAGCAAGCATATCTAGATGAAAGAACAATGTACAGGATTACTGTTTTCTTTTTAATTCTGTCAATTTTAATATCTAATCTCATAATTAAAAATATTACACAATTATATTTGACATTTGTGCACATAATTATACATTTATACACACATATTGCTATAAAGGAGTATATGCGCATACCCTATTTACTAACTGACTGTCTTTAAAAATATTTTGTTTTAGATTATTTTTGCCTTAAAAGATGACTTTAGAACCTAACCTCCCTTATGCAGACCTCATCCCTTAAGAGGAGACATTGCTGTAATGAATGAAAAGGGAGACATCCTTGGCCTTATGATACTAGATGATACTGGTCAACCTAAACTGATCAGTGATTTCAGCACCACATATTGTTCTAAGCACTTTGCATAAATTAACTTCACAGTAACCTTGTTGTTGTCAGTTGCTGTTCAGCTGATTCCAACTCCTGGGAACCCCTAGTGTACAGAGTAGAAATGCTCCATAAGGTTTTTCAAGATTGTGATCTTTCTGAAGCAGATTTGCCAGACCTTACTTCTGAGGCACCTCTAGGTGGGATTGAACCACAAGTCCTTTTGGTTAGTAGTCCAGCGCTTAACCATTTGCGCCACCCAGGGATTCCTACCATAACCTTTGTTGTTGTTATTGGGTGCCATCAAGTCAATTTTGACTCCTAGCTACCCTATGTGACAGAGTAGAACTGCCCCATAGGGTTTTCTTGGCTGTTATCTTTATGGGAGCAGATCACCAGTTCTTTCTGTGGAGCAGCTGGGTGAGTTTGAACCGCCATAATTTTGGTTAGCAGCTGAGCGCTTAATCATTGCACCACAAGTGCATAACCTTAGATAGTACTAATATTGAAGACACTAAAAAAAAACACACATAGGTTAAGTAACTTGATCAAAGTCACATAGTCCTAAGTAGTAGAGATGAGATTCAATACAAGGCTGATACATCCAGTGTCTGAACTTTTAACCACACCCTAGACTGCACTAGATGTCAATAATTGCCTGCCTGCCATACCCTTCTAAGTGTCTCTGCTTCAACCACACCTTTCTGCTGAATTTATTAGCCATGGTCTTTAATTTGTGGGCCTATTCTTTACTCCATAAGGAGCCCTGGTGGAGCAGTGGTTAAGCACTTGGCTGCTGACTGAAAGATTGGCAGTTTGAACCCACCAGTTGCTCTACGGGAGAAAGATGTGACAATCTGCTTTCATAAAGATTACAACTTTGAAACCCTTATGGGGCAGATCTGCTCTGTCCTGTAGGGTCACTATGGGTCAGAATCGACTCAGTGGCAATGGGTGGGCTTGATTTTTTACCCCTAATTCTGGCTTATTTGGTCTGATGTGGACAGCTCCACCAAAGGCAGCTGATCCTTAAGTACACCAGTAATCTACGACTGCTCCAGGAAGACGAGCTGGGTCAATTGGATTCTTCTCTTGAAAATTGGGAAAAGGTGATTTTTGGTGTGCTGTGAGGGTCTCTTTATCCCTCCACTTATTTGGTGGCGTAGTGGTTAAGAGCTACGGCTGCTAACCAAAAGGTCAGAAGTTCAACTCCACCAGGCACTCCTTGGAAACCATATGGGGCAGTTCTACTGTGTCTCATAGGGTCGCTATGAGTTGGAATCGATGTGACAGCAATGGTTTTTTTTTTTTTTTAATGCTGCCTATCTTAGAATTCAGTCTTAGTTATCTAGTGCTGCTATAACAGAGATACCACAAGTGGGTGGCTTCAGCAAACAGAAGTGTATTCTCTCACAGTCTAGTAGGCTAGAAGTCCAAATTCAGGGTGTCAGCTCCAGGGGAAGGCCTTCTCTCTCTGTCGGCCCTGGAAGAAGGTGCTTGTCATCAATCTTCCCCTGGTCTAGGAGCTTCTCAGACTCGGACCCAGGATCCAAAGGACACGCTCTGCTGCCAGCTCTGCCTTCTTGGTGGTATGAGGTCCCCATGTCTCTCTGCTTGCTTCTCTTTTATATCTCAAAAGAGATTGGCTTAAGACAAAATCTAATCTTGTAGATTGAGTCCTGCCTCATTAACATAACTGCCACTAATCCCATCTCATGAACATCATAGAGATAGGATTTACAACACATAAGAAAATCACATTAGATGACAAAATGGACAATCACACAATACTAGGAATTATAGCCTAGCCAAATTGATAGACATATTTTTGGGGGACACAGTTCAATCCATGATGCTGCCCATCCTCCAGCTAATCTAAGCCCATCTCTATTCTATGCAATCAAAGACCTGTAAATGAAACAAATACCTAGATTCTTTTAGGGATCTTATGTAAAGAGACTTAATGTTAAGAAATTTTCCCCGAGTTTAACCTGGTGAGTGGTAGTTGAATCAAATGTTTACCTAATGTGTGTTTAAACTTCAACTTGACACTACTCTTTAACACACCTTAGAGCTGGAATCAACTCCACTATAACTGGTGTAGCTGATAGGTGATTCCAAATTTATTCCCTCACTGATCTTTTATTTTTGAAATTTGAGTAATTAGTTCACCCAAAACCCACTGCCTACCAGTAAATAAGTTGGTAGTATGCTGTTTTTGAAAACCACTGCAAAGAACTTAAAGAACCAGAATGAGTCAAAGTGTCTGGTTTATTAATAGAATTTAGATTACTTAATAATATGTCATTGAAATCTCTAGACCAGCGGCTAGGAAGTAACAACATCAGATACCATTGAACAATCATTGAAATGTAAGAATTAATTAGCCTCCTTTACTTCTGGCATGTTGGATACTTGTAAACCAACAAAAAAACCAAACCCATTGCTGTCAAATTGATTCTGATTCATAATGACCCTGTAAGACAGAGTAGAACTGCCCCATACGGTTTCCAAGGCCGTAATCTTCATGGAAGCAGACTGTGACATCTTTCTCCCCGGAAGTGGCTGGTGGGTTCAAATCGCTGAGCTTTTTGGTTAGCAGCCTAGTGTTTAACCACTTAGCTCCTTTTACTACCTGCATACCTGTGAAAAGGGAGCTAGTGTTTTCTGTCTAGTTCCAAGTGAACATACCTCGCTTCAGCAAGCATTGTCACAAAGCATCTCTTCAATTGTCATCTCAGCATTTGGACAGCACAGCTAGAAGAAATACAGAGATTCAGATTTTACAAGGCACATAGAAGAAACTTGTCCTTTGATTTGACAGCTGTGCTTTGCCTAGCACTTAACTTGCTTATCCTGGAGTATCCTCCTGGAGCCTAGGAAATTATTTTAGCTTCATATTGCTATCAGTGTAGTTCTAAGACACCTTCCAGTGGGAAGAATTAGGTATGGTTTTAATACAATTTAATAAATATTCTAAGAACTTCTGTGCTGCTCTGGTTACTATGGCTTTGATATAGTGTTTAAGAATTTTGCATAGTTTCATTGGATCCATTGTTAATTATGTTTTTTATGTCTGTGGTGCTGTTTATCTCAGTAATCCAAAATGCTCCATGATACATTTTTTCAGCATCTTGTTAGGATAAAGGACATATGAAGATTTTTTTTATGTCATTAAAATGAGTGTACTTCCCTTTTTAAATTAAGATAGTTACTTCCTTATCTCCTCGCATTGAAATTGCATCTTAAACATTTAAGGAGACTAATAGAGAAGTAGAGTTCCTTAGACTGAAGTATTGATATAGGGTATACTTGGAGTGGTGACTTCAGAATAGACCTTGGAGATTTTTAATTAATGATAAGACAGTAGCTCATGAAGGATTCATAGGATATAAGAGATAACTTCTAGTTTGTCAATTTTGACCTCTATTTTTCCACACACGTACACCACTAACCCCATACAAAACATTTGACAGTTTTCTTTCTCATATGTCGAAGGCAGACTGCCTGGCTTATTTTCAAAATCCTTTTGGATAGCATCCATACTAACAGGTGGCACAGCTGTGGAGTAGCTGACATTATAAAAATAATTCGTGTTTTCCCATGTGGTCTCTCTTCACGTGGTGACCATTGTCTTAGATAGCCATAATCTGAAAGGAACTTCCTTCTTTGTTCTGGGAAAATGAAAGAAAAAACAAAAGATAGCTGATTTGTTTTTCTCAGCTTGTAAGTGGGAAACTTAAATATGCTCACAGATGGAAGTCAGTAGCTTACTGGAGACTGTTGTGGACTTCACTAAAGAATTAAGTTACAGTATGAGCAAATCTGAGGTCAGAAGCTGAAGGTTGATTGTTAACTGTTACATGATGTGTGTTCCTAAAGTATTATGAGGTATCAGCTTGGTAGAATATTAACTGTTTTACATAACTAGTGTCATTTCCAAAAGAGGGAAAGACAGTTGGAGCCCTGGTGGTGTGGTGGTTAAGAGTTTGGCTGCTAACCAAAAGGTTGGCAGTTAGAATCTACCAGTCGCTCCTTGGAAACCCTATCCGAAACTATGGCCCCCAGACATACTGTTAACCCAGAACTAAAACCACCCCGGAAGCCCACTCTTCAGACAAAGATTACACAGGACTGTAAATAACAAAAAATAATACACGTGAGAAGTGTGCTTCTTAGTTCAATCAGATACACGAGACCAAATGGGCGGCTCCTGTCCGGAGGCAGGATGAGAAGGCAGGAAGGGACAGGAACTGGTTGAATGGACACAGGGAACCCAGGGTGGAAAGGCAGAGTGTGCTGTTGCATTGTGGGGATTGCAACTAATGTCACAAAGCAATATGTGTATAAAGTTTTGTATGAGAAGTTTAAAAAAAAAAAGAAAGACATTTTGTCACATTGTTCATATGTTTTTTGGACTTAAATTCCCATCATATGATAAATGCTAAGCCTTTAGTGTACCTACCTCCATGACGGAGAGGAATCTGATGGAATGTATCACTGATAATCATGCTAGGTACGTAAGATTTACAGTTTCATTACTCCTACTACAGAGTGTGCATGCTTTTTCTTGGTTTTGAACTAAAAGTGAGACAATTAAGAATTTTTGCTAATGAAAATTTTCCGTTGATTAATAATAGAAATTTCAATTTTTTGCAAGTATTTTCTACTTTTTTTAATGCAACCTATTTCCCACATTAGCAGGACTCTTTAAAAGATGTGTTAGCTCTTCTTTCTTAATAAACATTAAATGTGGAAGAAAACTTGACAATTGTTTGTATTCTTTTACTGTTGTTGGCTAAAAAAAAACTTCCAGTAAATAAAAAGTGCGTGGTCAAATTCCTTTCCACAGCAACTCACCATCCATTTTTGTTTACATTTCCTTTCAGTTTTTGAGGCTCCTCCACACTTTTCCTGTGTTGATAACGTATTTTCATTTGTAATAGTCTCCACCATATCAATTTTGCACTTACGTTTATTGATTGCACATTTGAAACAAGGCCAAGTGCCTTTACTAACGTGATTTATTTTTCAAGGAATAAATAGTAATTATGAGAGCTAATGTTTAATATTCTGGGCACTGTCCTAAGCATTTCATATGGAGTGTCTAATTTCAATAATATAGCAATTAACATTAATTAAATATTGCTTATACCTTTTGATTATCGTCGTACTATTGAGTTCATAGTCATTTAGTGCAAACTTTTTACTCTACAGAGAACTAAGAGAAAACCTCATTCTCATACCAATACCCAGAGAACAAAGGGTATTATAACCTAATGAAATGAGATAGTCTTTCATTTCATTTCTGAGAAAGAATGTGAGGTGGATCTAAGGGAGAAAGAATCAAATGGTTTCATCCACTTTCTAGTTAGAAAATTATTTTTTCCTATTAAAAATAACTGTTGCTGTCGAATCGATTCCGACTTACAGCAACACTGTAGGACAGAGTAGAATTGCCCCATAGGGCTTCCAAGGAGTGGCTGGTGGATTTGAACTGCCAGCGTTTTGGTTAGCAGCCAAGCTCTTGACCACTGCGCCATCAGAGCTCTTTTCTCATAATAAAAGTATTCAAATTATTTAACAAATTTTAATTTTGGAACACTAGAAGGGAAATTTCTGTTCAGAGGTAATTAAGAATTTTAGTTATTTATGTTAAAACACCTTTAAGTGTTTTGCAACTAGAATTCATTTTAAAAATGTAGGATTGAACATTGTTTGAACAATGGAACTGTTCAATGAGACATTGAATATGGATTGTCTGTTTAAAACCAGCCTTAGGCTTTGTGGAGCTCTGTCTTAAATGAGTGTATATGTATCACCAAATCCAGATTCATTCAGTGTTCTGTTAGACATCAGAAATTTTGTTACAGTTTTCCATCAAATTAGAAAAGAAAAAAACTCATCCTTTTACTGTAAAAATGTTAGTCTCAATGACTTTGAATACTACTACAGAGTAATTGAATTTAAAACATTTTATATCTCTTTGCTGAACTAGCCACAATAGAAAGTTATAATGAAATCATAAACTCTAGAGTTCAGAAACCATGTTCTCAGGTTGTCTCTATGAACCTCAAATACGTAGAACAGTGAGCAATCTTTGTAGTTAACTCTCATTATGATAGTTGTGGTTTTCCAGATATGATGACCTTTGCTCAAGGCCTGGCTCTTCTCTGCTACCATATCTCACTTTCTGCATTACTTAATCTGTGTTTCAATCTTGGTTTTCTCTACCATCTTCCTTGGGTTTTGGTGGGTTTATTGTGAGCGTTAGATAAAATAATCAAGAGGTGAAATGCCTGTCATAGTATCTGGAACATAGTCGGAGTTCAGGAAATGCAGATTCCCTCTCTAAGTCACCTTTCCTTTTATCAGAACACATTATGATCTTTAAAAAATAACATTCAACTCTCCTTGAGGCAGAGGGTCGGATTTGAAAAGTAAATAATGCCGAAGGACTAATTGTTTTTTTGAGTGGTTTTAACAGTTATTTTCTAAGTATTTGTTTAGCACTTAATGTATACCATCTCGTATAATTTATCTTTTTATGTAGATACCCTGCTTCCATTTTCAAATTATAAATCCCTTAGGAATTTTGTCTTTGTTGGCATAATCCAAACCTGCAAAGTGCTCTGAATACAGTCTCATTCATAGCTGATGATGAGGATGATGAGATAGAGGAGGAGAAGGAGGAGGAGAGAGAACAAAAATAAGAGGACGAAGGGGAAGAAGAAAAAGATGATCTCAGCTCTACAAACTAAAGGAAGATTAAACAATTTCCCTTCTAAACAGATAAAGATCATACAGAGCAGCTAAACCTGGCTCCACTTGGCTGCCGTGATGTCATTTTATGCCATTACCTTTGAATTAAAATAATTCTTTTATTCTTTGATCTGAAATATATGCAGTAGTTTGGTAGCAGACTGTTTGAAGATGAGTAGGTTTTCTTTTTTTTTTTGATGAGCCCACATATTTTTAGCATTATTATTCTAGCGATTCGGTGAAGTACATTGACCTGTCAAGTTCAGCAGATTTTACTGAAATTTGTAAAGTTATATCTTACAACACTTTATAGGATGCTGATAAAGAAAATATAGCATAGTAGTTTATAAACTTGCTGATGGTAGGCTTAGCTGTGTTTCACAGCAAGTGTTGACCAAAGAAAACCAGATTGCAGAGGAAATAAGTTTGAAATGATTGAGGACAATTTTATAAAATAAAGCCTTTCTCAAGTTATATCTAGTTACTCGATTTTCAAGATAATGAAGTCAAAGAATAGCATTTCAATGAGTAACTAATTTTTTTTTGCCTTTTATGCTTTCTTTCAGTTTTCATATTTTTATTAGTCTACAGTCTTTGATTATTGCTTTGTATTGCGTATATGAACATGGCACTGTCTGAAAATGGGATATTTAAGCTCTGCTCAGTGGTACGCGATGAGTATTTATTTCCACATAACATTTGAAGGTTCGTCTCTTTCTCCCTACAGTTCTGTTGTTATAATTCTCTGGGATATTAATTACTAATTTGTGCTTTGGGATAAACGTGTGATATCATTATTTGGTGAAATTGAGAGTGAATTCTTTCTGAATATCAAAAATAACTACATGATTTATATGCTAGTTATATGGCAGAGCCAAGAAAGTATAATCTTAAGAAAGAATTTATGTAGCATGTTTTATTTTTATATGGTGGTTTGTTGCAATGCTAGATAAAACTCTGATCATCAAAGAGATGACAAACATTTATTCCTGACATTGGTCTCTACACCACCAAAGGGTAAAAGAAGCTACTGAATGTGTAACACATGTGGTTCCTTCTTAAAAACGTTGAGTGATATCATCTATATATCATGTGTGTACCATTTTACATAAGCATTGGCAATATTTTCACTCATGGTTTCTGATAAGCTGGAATGCAAGTTTGTGTCTTATTTACAATTACATCATCACAATATTTGACCTCAATTCTGATACTTCGTTTAAATTCTGAGAAGATTCAAAAGCACCATCTTTATAATCTAGTTGTGCTTAGATCTTTCCAGGTGGCTGCGTACTCCATGCGTCTGCCACAGAAACATGGCATAAATTTTAAAGGATTGAAAACATAGAGTGTGTTTAGTCATCTAGTATGCTGTATTTAAAAACAAAAATAGAATCCACTGGCTACTCCATTCCATCTGTATTAGGTTCTTGACCCACACCCTCCTGTTTTCTGGCATATGTCCACTATGCTTCACTAGTTAGTTATAAACAGGCTTATTTTTAAATGTCTGCTGGGTGATCTATGACTTATTTGACTATATTCTAAATGTAATAGGTTGAACCATATGAAATTGTCAATATTAGACCATTTTGATCTACAAAAATGGCAATTCAACACTTCTCCCTTTGAAGCGTTCTACTCTAACGCATGGAGTCACCATGAGTTGGAATCGACTAGATGCAACATTTTTAAAAAATATCAGTTTGCTACATTTCTGAGAAATTTTAAAGAGCCCAGAATTCCCATATAGAAAATAAGAAAATAATAAATGATAATGACAAGATTAAGATTTACATTTTATATTTATGCGCAAATGTGCTTAGGGGTTCAGTAAGTTTATCAAACTTTTTTTTTTTTTCTCCGAAATCTTGGGTGAGGTAACCAAGTTGTTGTTTTATTTTACCTGTTTTTAAAAATTGGCAAAATGTTTGGAGACTGTGTTGTCTGATACATTTATATATTATGACAAAGCTGACATTTCTGAAATTTCATGTATTCATTACTTTGGGGGCTTGTTAAACATAGTACTTACTGTCTGTAATTAACTCTGCCTGTCTCAGAGTCGCTATGAGTTGGAATTGATTCAACAGCAACGGATTAGGTTTTAGTTTGGTCTTAGGGTAGACAACACATTCTTTTATCTAAGAGAATGGAAAACCTGCTTTGTTTTTCTTTGGAAAGAATAAAATTCCCAAAATCATTTTTCATGTATGTGGCATGACTTGATGGAGTCTATCCCACAAGCTTGGAATGCCAATCTGTCATGAGGTGGTTCTCCTTTACAACTTCTTACATAAGTTCGCAGGGCTGTTTGTGGTCCTTGAGGGACAATGAATTACAGACCGTTTCAGTGTTTAATTAACGAAGGCATTAAATTGAGTTACTATAACCTCTTTGTTTATTTTGAAGTTTTACTGTGCAGGAAACAGAAGCCTTCATTGAAATAATTTTATGATCTGCTTTTTAGAAATATGATGAAGCAATAATATAGCCTTCAGAATGAACGATAATACAGTGCAGCAGTGGAAGACAACTGGAATGCCCTTTCCTATACTTATATATGTATATGTATGTATGTACACAAGTACACACACACATAATTGTATCTATTAATTGTTAAGTGTGGATGTGGAACAAAACTGGAATGGGTGACAAAGAATTGAACTTTCTTGATCTTGCTATAAAAAAATGAAAAACAAACCCATTGCTGTGGAGTCGGTTCCAACTCATATCAACCCTATAGGACAGAGTAGAACTGCCCTGTAAGGTTTCCAGGGAGCACCTGGTGGATTGGAACTGCCAACCTTTTGGTTAGCAGCAGTAGCTCTTAATCAGTACAACACCAGGGTTTTCTGATCTTGCTGTAGAACAGATTAAATTGAACTTTATATCAGTTTTGGCCCAAATGATGGGGAGGTTCCCTTCCCTTACTTAGATGATTTCATCTCAGTGCAACTGAAATGCTGTTGTTGTTGTTAGGTGCCGTTGAGTCGGTTCCAATTCATAGTGACCCTACGTACAACAGAACGAAACACTGCCTGGTCCTGCGTCATCCTCACAGTCGTTATGCTGGAACCCATTGTTGCAGCCACTGTGTCAGTCCATCTTGTTGAGGACCTTCCTCTTGCATACATGTAGTTAGAATACATTGATTAAGTAAAACAATGTATTTCTCTACCTTAGATTTGGGTACATGGTATAGAATTTCATTTTTGTTTTATTTTGTATAAATATTCTTTTTAGCTGTTTAGGTTTCCATTACATAAAATCTCAAATAAGATTGCTTTTCATTCTTTGTGACATCCTGTAACACATCAGTGGAGCCCTGGTGGCACAGTGGTTTAACCGTTTGTCTGCTAACCAGAAGGTCTGCAGTTCAAATCCACCAGCCACTCCTTGGAAACACTATGGGGAGTTCTGCTCTGTTCTATAGGGTTGCTATGAGTTGAAATCAACTCGACAGCAACTAGTTTGGCTTTATTTTTATTTTTTTTAATAACACATCAATCACAAATTACAGCCATTAGAATTATTTAATGACTTACTGACAACTTAGAAACCAATACACTTAAAAAAAAAAAACTTGTACTCTCAGGATCATATTATATTATTTGGAACAAAACAAAGAAAATTTCTTTAAAGTTTATTATCTAGAACTCATCCCGTTTAAGACATCATAAAAAATTGAATGAAAAAATAAACTAAACATGAAAATTTATTTGAATCATAGTTTGGCATTGTGACTTTCGGCTAGGATTTTTTGACTAAGGGTGACAAATGGTAGTCCTTTGCAATTGTTTGCTATGCCTTGACCCTCTCCCCTACTCTAATATTTACATTTCTACTTTTTTTTTTTTTTTTGCAATGCCATATTCTCTCCGTGCCCTATACGCTTTTACTTTTGTGTAGTAATATGGGGTCTGTTCTTATAAATTGAGGGTCCAAACTGTTCTTCAAAGACTCAGATTCCTGGAAATTTCTAGCAGTTTGCAGGGAGAGGAGAGCATGAAGGACTATCAGCTCAGAGAGTGTTTGTTCTTTTAGAGGAGGTTATTTATTTATTTATGTTTTATTGTGCTTTAAGTGAAAGTTTACAGTTCAAATCAGTTTTTTATACAAAAATTTATGCACACATTGCTGTATGACCCTAGCTGCTGTCCCTATAATGTGACAGCATACTCTTCCTTTCCACCCCGGATTTCCCGTGTCCACACAAGCAGCTCCTGTCCCTTTTTGCCTTCTCATCTCGCCTCCAGACAGGAGCTGCCCATTTAGTCTCATGTATCTACTTGAGCTAAGAAGCACTCTCTTCCCGAGTATCATTTTATGTCCCATAGTCCAGTCTAATCTTTGTCTGAAGAGTTGGCTTCAGGGATGGTTTCAGTTCTGGGCTACCAGAGAGCCGGGGACCATGTCTGCCGGGATCCCTCCAGTCTCAGTCAGACCATTAACTCTGGTCTTTTTACTAGAATTTGTCTTCTGCACCCCACTTTTCTCCTGCTCCATCAGGGACTCTCTGTTGTGTTCCTTGTCAGGGCAGTCATTGGTGGCTGCCAGGTGCCATCTACTTCTTCTGGTCTCAAGCTGATGGAGTCTCTGTGGTATTTTCTTTCTCTTGGGCTAATATTTTCCTTTTGTCTTTGGTATTCATCATTATCCTTTACTTTAGGTGGGTTGGGACCAGTTGATGTATCTTAGATGGCCACTCAGTAGCTTTTAAGACCCCAGGAACCACTCATCAAAATGGGATGCAGAACATTTTCTTAATAAACTTTGTTATGCCAGTTGACCTAGATGTCCCCCCGAAAGCATGGTCGCCAGACCCCCGCCCCTGATATTCTGTCCTTTGAAGTGTTTGGTTGTATTCAGGAAACTTCTTAGCTTTTGGTTTAGTCCAGTTGTGCTGCCTTTCCCTGTATTGTGTGTTGTCCTTCCCTTCACCTAAGATAATTCTTATCTACTATCTAGTTAGTGAATACCCGTCTCCTGCCCTCCCCACCCTCATAACTATCAAAGAATGTCTACTTCTGTGTTTAAACCATTTCTTGAGTTCTTATAATAGTGGTCTCATACAATATTTGTCCTTTTGCAACTGACTAATTTCACTCAGCATAATGCCTTGCAGATTCATTCATGTTTCACAGATTCATTGTTGTTCTTTATCATTACATAGTATTCCATTGTGTGAATATGCCATAATTGGTTTATCTATTTGTCCGTTGATAGGCAACAAAGTTGTTTCCATCTTTTCTTATTGTGAACAGTGCTACAATGAACATGGATATGCATAGGAACATGGATATGCATATATCTATTTGTGTGACGTGTCTTATTTCTCTACAATATATTCCAAGGAGTAGGATTGCTTGATCATATGGTACCTCTATTTCTAGCTTTTAAAGGAGGTGCCAAATCGATTTCCAAAGTGGTTGTACCATTTTACATTCCCGCCAACAGTGTATAAGTGTTCCAGTCTCTCCACAGCCTCTCCAGCATTTACTGTTTTGTGTTTTTTAGATTAATGCTAGCCTTGTTGGGGTGAGATGATATCTCATTGTAGTTTTGATCTGCATTTCTCCAATGGCTAATGATTGTGAACATTGCCTCATGTGTCTGTTAGCCACCTGAATGGCATCTTTGGCAAAGTGCCTGTTCATATCCTTTGCCCATTTTTTAATTGGGTTATTAGTCTTTTTGTTGTTAAGGTTTTGCAGTATCTTGTAGATTTTAGAGATTAGACCCTGATCAGATTTGTGGTAGCCAAAAATTTTTCCCAGTCTGTAGGTTGTCTTTGTACTCTTTTGGTAAAGTCTTTTGATGAGCATAAGTGTTTGATTTTTAGGCACTCCCATTTATCTGGTCTCTCTTCTGGTGTTTGTGCATTGTTACTTATGGCTCGTATTCTGTTTATGCCATGTATTAGGGCTCCTAGCATTGTCCCTATTTTTTCTTCCATGATCTTTATCGTTTTCAATTTTATGGTTAAGTCTTTGCTCCATTTTGAGTTAGTTTTTGTGCATGGTGTGAGGTTTGGGTCTCGTTTCAGTTTTTTGCAGATAGATACCCAGTTATGCCAGCACCATTTGTAAAAGAGACTGTCTTTTTCTGAATGAATGCACTTTGGGCCTTTGTCAAATATCAGCTGCTCATAGGTGGATGAATTTATGTCTGGATTCTCAATTCTGTTCCATGGGTCTATGTATCTGTTGTTGTACCAGTACTAGGCTGTTTTGACTACCGTGGTGGTATAATAGGTTCTAAAATCAGGTAGTGTGAGGCCTCCCACTTTGTTCTTCTTCTTAATTAATGGTTTAGTTATGTGGGGCCTCTTCCCTTTCCATATGAAGTTGGTGATTTGTTTCTCTATCTCATTAAAAAATGCCGGTGGAATTTGGATCGGGATTGCATTGTCTCCGTAAATTGCTTTGGGTAGAATTGACATTTTCACTATGTTGAGTCTACCTATCCATGAGCAAGGTATGTTTTTCCACCTATGCAGATCTCTTTGGTTTCTTGCAGTAGTGTCTTATAGTTTTCATTGTATAGATCTTTTATGTCTCTGGTTAGATTTCTTCCTAAGTATTTTTATCTTCTTAAGGGCTATTGCAAATGGTGTCAATTTGGTAATTTCCTCTTCGAGGTTCTCTTTGTTGATGTAAAGGAATCCAACTGATTTTTGTATGTTTTTCTTGTATCCTGAAACTTTGCTGAAATCTTCTATTAGTTCCAGTAGTTTTCTTGTGGATTCT
>NW_004444203.1:1554325-1575486 GCF_000243295.1 Trichechus manatus latirostris
TTGGTGTAGGCACAGGCATCTGGCTGCAGCAGGGGGACACACTCTGAGCAAAGGCAGAGGGCTGACAGCTGCCCCCGAGTGTCCAGGAGGAAGGCATGTCCCTGTTTCTGAGAGTGTGTAGGTGAGTGGGTTTTGCAGCCAGACTATTAGCACCTACTGCTGTTGGCTGTAAGGCCTGGGGGGCACCTCTTATTCATAGGTGCTTCTCGCAGGTGGCTAGGTGGTGTGGCTGGAGCCACCTGTCCTCAGGCCTCTCATGTGGATAGGTGAAGACCCTGCTTAATGGGCAGAGCAGTGTCAAATGTCAAAAACCTGCCACTTCACAGCTGAAACAGTTGAAGTTAGAGTTCCAGTATATACCTTGTTGTACTGTGGTAATGAGGGTCTACGCTGTTGAGATGGGCTCACACAAGTCTATGCAGGAAGAAAGGCACTCAAAGTCCCTGGATCCCTTATGCCTGTGCATAGGCAAAGGAGCTCTGCCTACCCTAGGTTCCTGGCTTAGGGGAGCCAGCAGTTTATTTTTTCCTGTTTGTTAATTTGTTCACTCTCCAAGGCAGGGAGAATGTCGGGCGTGTGATGGATCCTGCTTCTGGCCAGGGGACTTGGCAATTGCTAAAGCCGGTCTGGGACCCAGTGCAGAGCAGGGAGCAGGGAGGTAAATTGGAGAGAGGTTTTTCCCTAAGCCGGCTGTTTTTGATCTGCGCAGTAAGCAGTATGCAAGTCCTTATGTTTTGTGGAGGGCTGCTTCTCACTGGTTTTGGGTGTCCATGTAGAGTCTCTGGTCCTGGGTTTCTCCTGGTGCAGAAAACATGCCTCCTGAGCTTGGCTTCTTGGGTGCCTCAAAGATCACCCCCAAGATGATCAGGCTTGAAGGCTGAGGCTCTCTCTGGGTCAGGTCTGGCAACTCCTTGCTGCTTCTGACCCATCTCTCCCTCCCTTGCCACTCAGTCCAGTTCCTGAAGCCTGCCTTTGATGTTCAGGGCTCCCAGATTGCCATATATAATCGAATCACTTGTTTTTTTTAGTCTTTGTTGTAAGAACATCCACCAGAAGCATCTGACTATTCCACCATCTTCTCATTGTGCTCTTTAATATTCTTAAGTTCCTCTGTTGTTTTGTCTGTGTCTTCCTTGGGTTGGTCTGTGTTTTGCCTGAACTGCTTTCTGATGTCTTGAAGAATTCTATATATTAATCTTTTGTATTCTACCTCTGGTAATTCCAAGAAGTTCTCTTCCTCCAGAAGATTTCTTGATTCTTTGTTTTGGGAGCTTGCTGAAGGCATTATGGTCTCCCTGTTTATGTGATTTGATATTGACTGTTGTCTCTGAGCTATCAATAAGTTATTATATTTATTTATTTTATTTTTGCTTACTGTGTTCTAGCTCCTTATTTTGTTATGTTTTGATATGCCCAAATAGGCTGCTCGTGTGAGCTAGTTTGATTATTGGCAGCTTTGAAGCTCTAACATCCTGTCACAGGTAATTAGATTTGTTACTAGTTTTGTGAGCCCAGGAGTCCATTTACTTTTCTTGTATGGATTCAGCCCTGGTGTCCAGGTAGTCCATCACCAAGTGTGTGATGCAGGCTCTCCCCAGTCCTAGATGGGCAGGGGTGTTTGGAGTAGGCACAGGTATCTGGCTACAGTAGGGGATCACACACTGAACAAGGCAGGGGGCTGAGAGCTGTGCCTGCATGTCTGAGAGGAAAGTGTGTCTCTGTTCCCTAGAGTGCATAGGTGGGTGGGTTTTGCAGTTAGACTATGGACACCCAATGCTGTTGCCTGTAAGGACTGGGAGGCACCACTTATTCTTGGATTCCTGTTGCAGGTGGCTAGGTGGCATGGGTGGAGCCACCAGTCCTCAGGCCCCTGATGTGAGTAGGTGAGGACCCTGCTTAATGGGAAGAATGATGTCAAAAGTCATGAGCTTGTTACTCTACCATGTAGCTGATGCAGTGGAGTTAGGCTTCAGGTATTATACCCTGTTGTACTCTGCTAATGAGGGCCTATGCTGTTGAAATGGTCCACACAGGTCTGTGCAGGGGTGAATAGCATTCAAAGTCTGTGGACCCATTATGCCTGTGCTTAGACAGAGGAGCTGTGTCTGCCCTGAGTTCCCATCTTAGGGAAGCTGGCAGATTATTTTTTCCTCTTTGTTAATTTTGTTCCCTCTCCAAGACCGGGAAAATGGCTCAGGTCATGTGATGGGTCCTACTTGCATCCCAGGTGAAGTGGCAGTCCCTGAAGCCCCAGGACCTGGTGCAGAGCAGGGAGAGAACAGGTATATGGGAGACAGGTTCTTCCCAAACGAGGTGTTTTTTGATCCTTGTGTTAGGTTAAACACACGTACTTATCTTTTGCCAATTGAGTGCCACCTTTTACTCTCTCTGGAGCCCTGAGCAGACTTTCTGCCACTTGGTCTCTCCTGACATGGAAAACGTGTCCTGAATGCCACTACCAACCTCACTGTGCATGACAGCCAATCCGGCCCACAGAGCACCGACTCATGCTGGGTTGGGTCTGGCAACTCCTTGCTGCTTCTGAACCATCTCTCCCTCCCCCGCCACTCAGTCCAGTTCCTCAACTTTGCCGTTGATGTTCAGGGTGCCTAGATTGTCATATATAATTGATTCATTTGTTTTTTGGGGTCTTCGTTGTAAGAGGGACCACCAAAAGCATCAGACTACTCCACCATCTTGGCCCCAAATCCCGAAAGAGGTTATTGATACTACTTCCCAGAACGATAATAATAATTTAAAAAACTCATTGCTGTCGAGTCAATTCTGACTCATAGCAAGCCTATGGGACAGAGTAGAACTGACCCATAGAGTTTCCAAGGCTGTAAATCTTTAAGAAGTAGACTGCCACAGATTTCTGCCGTGGTGCAGCTGGTGAGTTCAAACTGTTGACCTTTCAGTTAGCAGTCAAGTGCTTAACCACCACACCACTAGGGACAATGATTCACAGTAAAAAATTAAAGAATTTGATTTTTTTTTTAAATTGTTTATATTTTAGAAGAGCGTTGATGCCTGGAAGAGTGCTAGAGGAGAGGGATATGCAGGAGCTCCCTGGGGCAGCTGAGCAGTGATAACTGTGGGCTCATCCCAAGATATCATCCAGGAGTGGGGAAGGGAGGCTGCTGGCAGAGCTGTTTAAAGGAATGGCTGGGAAAGAATAATGTTTTCCATTATACAAAAAAGGAAAAAAAAAAAAAGGAATACGTTAGTCTCATATATTTTAATCACTATGTATCGGGTCTCTGAAATCTTTGAACTCTCAGCTCATTACTAGCTTCTGGCAAGGATTTCCAATTGCCTTCTTTTTGCTTTTATGTGAAACGCAGCTGAGGATTTGCCAGACAATAATTGAATACCACTCTTCATGTGATGGAAAAAATGCATTTTATATTTCCCTTGGTAAAATTGCTTTCTTGAGGAAATCCACCGTATTCTAAGGGAAAAATGGGCCACAAAGAAAAAAAACCTTTTCATTTCAACTCTGTGCTGTATGTGCTTTGAGGAAGAATTGACACAGATTGAACAAATTCATAGAAAGGACTTTTTTGAGAAGAGTAGCAAAAATCAAAACTTACCTGTCTATGACTGTCAATAAAGAGTTAATTCCCTCACCCTGCAACATAATAATAATAATAATAATTGAAAGAGTTTTTGTGTGTTTCTTTGTATATTTTTGGTTAGATGATGTCTGGTAAATATGCAAGGAAGGTGCCATAAACCTACCACACTGCTGGTTGTTAAACCTCAGCTGTGTTTCTCAAGTTTTCTTCATTCCATAACTTAGCTGTTTAAATGTGGCAACATAGCAAAGGAGATGTTTATCTGCTCTGCATAGCTACATTATAAATGCCATAAACAGAATTTTCTTATCCTTAAAATCGGTGAGATGAGTACTGTTAGGACATTTGAGCCAAAATTATCTTAATGTCAAGTTTCAGCAACTGAGCTTTCTTAAAAAAAAAAAAAAAAAATCCACCTATCCAAGAGGTAAGGTAATTATTTTACCTTAAATTGTTAGAAATTAATAGCTTATAAGAGAAGAATAATTATCAGCTGTACTTTGCAACGAACGTGTTCTTTATATGCCTTTGGGATTCATTGATCTCTGTAGGTTATGGAAGTGTAACAGTACCATAGTCTAATAGAGTGATTCTCAAAATTTAGTCTGCTTTAACATCACCTGAAGGGGACTTTAAAACACAGATTCCTCCCCGAAACCTCCAGAGTTTCTGATTCAGTAAGTGTGGGGTGGGGATCAAGAATCTCCCTTTTGAACCCTCCCCCAGGTAATGCTGTAGTTGCTAATCCTGGTACCACGCTTAGAGAATCACTGGTCTACTAGATTACTACCACTGGTTAAAACTTGTGGTAAATTTCCCAAGGGTGCTTTATAATTTATATATCAAGACAATGAGTGTGAATTTAGAAAACCACAACCCAAGAGGAAGATGCAGTCAGAGATCACAATAATTTGGAATTGATAACTTTAAAGATGTTCTTGGATAATACCTCAAAATCCTGCTTTTGAATATCAAAAGGATTTTTAAAACCTATAATCATGTGCATAAGCTCTTGATCACTTCAGAAAGTGTAGTGAGATTATATACAATCTCCTTTAATCTGGATTGTACAATAAACTCGTTGCCTTTGAGTCGATTCTGACTCATGGCGACCCTATGTGTTACAGAGTAATTGCTCCATAGGGTTTTCTTGGCTATGATCTTTACAAAAGCAGATCACTACATCTTTCTTCCTTGGTGCTAATGGGTGGTTTCCCAATCTTTCGGTTGGTAGCTGAATTCAAACTGTTTGTGCCACCCGGAGATTTGGGTTATACGATGGGCATAGGAGAAAATTAGAATCATGGAATAATGGTGAAAATTGATGAATGAGATAGGAAACCTACAGTTGTTGATCATGTAACAATAAAACAGAATGTATTTAGTGTATATGAGAGATCAGTCATTTGGGGGAAAGGCTATAAATACTAATTCCACACCACACTTGTAACTGTCATGAAAAGTGGTGGTTATTAGTACCATTGTCAATCCTTCCAGCTAGTTAATAAACATCATAAGAGATCATGGGAGATCCAATGTCAGAGATCTGACCATGTCAGAGATCACGGAGGATCCAATGAGGACCAGCTCCAACCATACTAACCAATGTATTATAACTGAGTGAGATCACAGGGCACTCTTTATTAAAAAACTAAGTAAATAAAATGAAAGTAAAAAGTATAGCTGTTGTGATACCGATTATTACCATTTATTATAGAGTTATTTATTTGGTTTCTCACATTATCCTGTTAAATTGTACATATGATATCTAGAAGAAATAAAGTAACTATTATTTTTTCACACATTGGTATAGAATATGATACCAGATTGGCTAATTTTTCTAGAGGCGAGTAATCTGAGAGAACTGAGCACTTGCTGTAAAAAAAATGGATGAAGACGAGGCTTGGCAGATGCAAAATACCGTTTAGGACGTTATACTTATTCTCGAAGTTATTGTTTTGGATCAGAACAACTTTCAGAGTGTGTTCAATATGCTCTGGAGAAAGAAATGCTTGTGGGAGCTTATTATATGTTCATTAGTTCAGAAATAAACAAGCAAACATCTTGCATCTATGAAAGAGCCAGAACATGTCTTTCACTCCACTATCCCTGGGAACTATACCTCACTGCATCCTCCAGAATTCCCAGGTGTAAATATCGATCCTAACTTATGATCTGTACTTGGTAAACAACATAAAAGGTTTGCTAATGCAGTAAAATTTGGCAAATGATTTGTATTTTAGCTTTTACACTTTGATCTGAATCCGAACTGTGTCATATACTGGGCACAGGTTTTTGCGCAAGTAATTTAGCCTCTGAACAAGAGACTTAATTTTCTCATCCATGAAATAAGAAAAAATAATATCAGAATTTGGAGTTGTGTTATTAAGTGAGGTAGTGGTAGTCGTTATTATGTGCTGTTGAGGTAGCCAGCTCATAGCCACCGTATGTGCAACAGAACGAAACACTGCTTGTTCCCGTGCCATCCTCACCATCGTTGCTATGCCTGAGCCCATCGTTGTAGCCACTGTGTCAGTTCATCTCGTTGAAGGTCTTAGACTCTTTTGCTGACCGTCTACTTTACGAAGAATGATGTCCTTCTCCAGGGACCAGTCCCTCCTGATAACATGTCCAAAGTACATGAGACAAGTTTCACCATCCTCACTTCTAAGGAGCATTCTGACAGTACATCTTCCAAGACAGATTTGTTTGTTCTTCTGACAGTCCATGGTATATTCACTATTCTTCGCCAACACCATAATTCAAAGGCATCAATTCTTTTTTGCTCTTCCTTATTCATTGTCCAACTTTTGCATGGGCTTGAGAGGAATGAAAATACCATAGCTTGGGACAGGTGCACCTTAGTCCTCAAAGTGACATGTTTGCTTTTTAACACTGTAAAGAAGTCTTTTGCAGCAAATTTGCCCAATGCAACACAGCATATTTCTTGACTGCTGCTTTCATTGGCGTTGATTGTGTATCCAAGTTAAATGAAATTCTTGACAATTTCAATGTTTTCTCCATTTATCATGATGTTGCTTGTTGGTCTAGTTGTGAGGATTTTTGTTTTCTTTATGTTGAGGCGTAATTCATACTGTAATCTTTGATCTTCGTCAGTGTTTCAAGTCCTCATTGCTTTCAGCAAGCAAGGTTATGTCATCTGCATATGACAGGTTGTTAATGAGTCTTCTTCCAATCCCGATGCCACATTCTTCTTCATATAGTCCAGCTTCTTGGATTATTTGCTCACCGTACATACTGAATAAGTATGTTGAAAGGATCCAACCCTGATGCACACCTTTCCTGATTTTAAACCACCCAGTGTCTCCTTGTTCTGTTTGAATGACTGTCTCTTGGTGTGTGTATAGGTTCCTCATGATCACAATTAACTGTTCTGGAATTCCCATTTTTGGCAATGTTAACCATAATTTTTTATGATTCACATAGTTGAATGCCTTTGCATAGTCAATAAAACACAGGTAAACATCTTTCTAGTGTTCCTTGCTTTCAGCCAAGATCCATCTGACATGAACAATGATATCCCTTGTTCCACGTCTTCTTCTGAATCTGGCTTTAATTTCTGGCAGTTCCCTGTCCCTGTACTGCTGCAACCACTTTTGAATTATCTTCAGCAAAATTTTACTTTTGTGTGATATTAATAATAATGTTTGATAATTTCCACATGCTGTTGGATCATCTTTCTTTAGAATAGGAACAAATATAAATCTCTTCCAGTCTGTTGGCCAGGTAGCTGTGTTCCAAATTTCTTGGCACAGATGAGTGAGCACCTCCAGTGCTGCATCCATTTGTTGAAATATCTCAATTGGTATTCAGTCAATTCCTGCAGCCTTGTTTTTTGCCAATGCCTTCAGTGCAGCTTGGACTTCTTCCTTCAGTACCATCAGTTCTTGATCATATGCTACCTCCTGAAATGGTTGAACGTCGACCAATCCTTTTTGGAAGAGTGACTCTGGGTATTCCTTCTATCTTCTTTTGATGCTTCCTGCATCATTCAATATTTTGCCCATAGAATCATTCAATATTGCAACTCAAGGCTTGAATCTTTTCTTCAATTCTTTCGCTTGAGAAATGTTGAGCGTGTTCTTCTCTTTTGGTTTTCTAACTCCATATCTTTGCATATTTCATGATAATGCTTTACTTTTTCTTCTCAAGCTGCCCTTCTTCTGTTCAGCTCTTTTACTTCATCATTTCTTCCGTTTGTTTTAGCTACTGTACATCAAAGAGCAAGTTTTAGAGTCTCTTCTGACATCCATTTTGGTCTTTTTTTTTTTTCTTGTCTTTTTAATGACCTTATTTTAATTTTCTTCATCTTCAACTTGAACTTGCATCTGAACAATTGATGGTTTGTTTCACAGTCAGCCTCTGGCCTTGTTCTGACTGATGATATTGAACTTCTCCATTGTCTCTTTCCTTAGATGTAGTCCATCTGATTACTGTGTATTCCATCTGGTGAAATCAGTGCATATAGTCTCTGTTTATGTTGTTCGTAATAAGTATTTGCAATGAAGAAGTCATTGGTCTTGCAAAATTCTATCATGAGATTTCTGGCGTTGTTTCTATCACCAAGGCCATATTTTCCAACTGCTGTTTCTTCTTCTTTATTTCCCGCTGTTGCATTCCAAATCACCAGTAATTACCAGTGCATCTTGATTGCATGTTTGATCAATTTCAGACTGCAGAAGTTGGTAAAAATCTTCAGTTTCTTCATCTCTGACCTCAGTGGTTGGTGCATGAATTTGAATAATAGTCATATTAACTGGTGTTCCTTGCAGGCGTATGGATATTATCCTATCACTGACAGCTTTATACTTCAGGATAGATATTGAAATGCTCTTTTTGAAGATGAATGCAACACCATTCCTCTTCAATTTGTCATTCCTGATATAGTAGACAGTTATGACTGTCTGATTCAAAATGGCCAATACCAGTCCATTTCAGCTCACTAACACCTAGGATCAAATGAGGTAATGTTTATAAATCATCTAATGCACTGTGTGGCAAATTGTAAACGATTAAAATTGATTTTTATTTATCCTTTAGATTATATTATCGTCTTTATTCAGTATACCATGTTGTCTCCCTGGCCACGCTAAAAGCCAAATCAGTACCACTGCAAATTTTTGTGATTATATGTAACAGAAATATAATGCTTATTTATAATAAGACAAGTAGATAAGTATTTTTGAAGGATAACGTGGGCCAGCTACTCTTCTAAGTGTCACTGATCAATGTAGACTAAATTATGGAGCTTCTGAGGTGGCAGTGGAGACAGACAACTAACATAATATCCACACGTAAATAAATGACATATTTATGAGGAAAATAGGGAAATGTGTTAGAAAGTGATAGGATTGCAGCCAAGCTGTTGACTATGGCTATGCTCTCATCTGAAGACACAAGTGTGGAGATGATCTGCTTGGTAGCTCACTTGTATGCTGGTTGGCAGGCCTCAGCCCTTCATCACGTGGGCCTCTCCACAGGGCTACCTCATGACATGGTAATTGGCATTTCCAGAACAAAGAATCTAAGAGAGATGGGGAGAGACCACGCAAGATGAAAGACAGTGTTTTTATAACCTATTTAGAAGTGACTTTCCATCACTTTTGCCATAGTCTGTTCATTAGAAGCAAGTCAATAAATGCAGCTCTTAGTCCAAAGGAGGAGATTTCACACAGGCATGAGTGCTGTCAGGCAGGGACCATCATGTACTACTTAAGAAGCTGCCTACTACAGATAGACATAGATACTTCAAACTCAACATGCCCCAAAAGTAATTTATCAATTTACTGCTGAATCTACTTTGCATCCCATGTTCTTGAGTGCCATCATTTATGTCAACATTTATGTATGTTTTATCCCAAGCTGAGAGAATAGGGATCATTACTAATGCCTTCCGTACTTTCATCTCGACATTTCATTGGTCATCATATTTAAACCTTAGAATTGTCTCCTAATTCTGGCTTCCCATCTTCATCTCTTCAATGGTTGCCTTAACATTCTTAATCAACTCTTGCCTTAAGCTATTGTAATTGTCTCCACTGTGCTTCTCTTCATCCAATCTGTATCCACTTTCATTAGAGTTATTTTTCTCAGTATTATGGTTCCTATTGTTGGCTATAATCCTTACAGAAACAAATTGCCAGATCTTTTCTCCCACGTTGCTGCTGGGTGGGTTCAAACCACCAACCATTTGGTTAGCAGCCAAGTGCTATACTGTTGTACCACTAAGGCTCCTGTAGTTCCTGTTAGGAACTCACATGTGAAATCTAATAGAAATTATAATAATATTTAATGCTTATATATATTATCTATTTGAAGGCACTGTTTCAAGTGCTTTACATGTATTTATTTACTTAATCCTTACAACAACTCTATTAATTAGATACTTTTATGATCCTCACTTTACAGATAAGAAAACTAAGGCATGGAGATTTTAAGTAACTTTCCTAAGATCACCCAGCTAGTAAGTGGTGATGTCAGATTTCAAACGTCGACAATCTGGCTTCAGATACTTCTCCAGAAGTTTTTAAAGTAGTTTCCAAATATGTACCAAAATCAAGATAAAATAAAATGAATAAGCGACTGTCTTTTCCCCATTTAACAGACTTTGGGCCTTTGTCAAATATCAGCTGCTCATAGATGGATGGATGTACATCTGGGTTCTCAATTCTGTTCCATTGGTCTATATGTCTGTTGTACCAGTACCAGGCTGTTTTGACTACTGTGGTGGTATAATAGGTTCTAAAATCAGGTAGTGAGGCCTCCTACTTTGTTCTTCATCTTCAGTAATGCTTTACTTATCTGGGGCCCCTTTCCATATAAAGTGGGTGATTTGTTTCTCCGTCTTGTTAAAAAAAAATGCTGTTAGAATTTGGATTGGGGTTACACTGTATCTGTAGATTCCTTTGGGTAGATTGACATTTTCACAATGTTGAGTCTTCTTATCCATGAGCAAGGTATGTTTTTCACTTATGTAGGTCACTTTTGGTTTCTTGCAGACAAAAAAACAAAAAAATTCTTTGATAGTTACGAGGGAGGAGGAAGAGTAATCACTAACTAAATGGTACACAAGTGTTAACTTCAGTGGAAGGAGGGACAACACACAATATAGGGGAAGTCAGAACAACTGGACCAAAGCAAAAGCATAGAAGCTTCCTAGACACATCTAAACCCTTTGAGGGACTGAGTAGCTGGCCCTGGGGCCTGGGGACAATAGTCTCAGGGGACATCTAGGTCAATTGGCATAACATAGTTCATAAAATGTTCTACATCCCACTTTGGTGAGTAGTGTCTGAGGTCTTAAAATCTTGTGAGTGACCATCTAAGATACATCTTTTGATTCCATCCTACTTGGAGCAAAGGAGAATGAAGAAAATTGAAGACGCAAGGAAAATATTAGCCCAAAAGACAAACGGGCCTCATTAACCAGAGACTTCACTTGCCTGAGACCAGAAGAATTAGACGGTGCCTGGCTACCACCAACTACCACCCTGACAGGGATGACAACAAAGAGTCCTGGACATAGCGGAGAAAAATGTAGAACAGAATTCAAATTCACGTAAAAGGACCAGGTTTACTGGTCTGACAGAGACTGCAGGAACTCTGAAACTATGGCCCCTGGATGATCTGCTAACCCATAACTGAAACTATTCCTGAAGCCCACTTCTCTGGCAAAGATTAGACGTGCCTGTAAAACAAAAAATAACACATGTGAGGAATGTGCTTCTTAGTTCAATCAAATATGCGAGACCAAATGGGCAGCTCCTGTACAAAAGTAGGATGAGATGGCAGGAAGGGACAGGAACTGGATGAATGGACACGTGGAACTCGGGGTAGAAAGGGGGAGCATGCTGTCACATTGTGGGGATTGCAACCAATGTCACAAAACAATATATGGATAAATTTTTGAATGGGAGATTAACTTAAGCTGTAAACTTTCACCTAAAGCACACACACACGCACACACATATGTATTATCTAACTTTTTTTCCCTTTAAGTTCCAGGACATTAGAACATTGATAAAACTTTAGCAGCTTAAGAAAGCTTAAGTAGGAAATGAAGTACTACTACCATAAACAATGGGAAATACATTTCTAAAATTCTTGAAGACATGAGATGATACAAGTAAAAAGTGCAGGTGGTTCTAATTCACGCAGATGAATTCATAGATACTTTACAGAACATTATACCACAATCCTAATTGTTAGGAGGGGGCCAGGGGCCAAAAGGCATCCAGAACATCTCTACCTCTTTACCAACTGGGTTGGAGATCTCATTCAGAGCAAGAATATTCATATTCTATAGAGTCATAGACAATTGATCAAAATGACAATTATTACTAATTTTTTTTGGAGAAACTCCAAAAATACATAGTACAGTCCAGAAGAGTGGACTTCATTTATTAGTTAAAGGTTGGATAACTTTCAAAAATATAATTTTAAGTGAAAAAAACATATTTAAAAGCCCATGAAGTACTTGATTTATAGATACATGTGTTATATAGCTAATGTTATAATTGCTTGTTATTTTATTTGTTATGTTTGAAGAATTTCATAATTTAAAAATTGAAAAGTAATGTCACAAAGACAAGAAGATGGCAATACTATATGTACTTTTATCTTTAATTTCAATTTCTCTTGAAATAGACATAGAAACATTTGTATTAAATACTAAACAATTAGAAGTTACATTCCATGATAAATTGCTTTGTGCTGTGTTTTAAAACATAAACTATTAGGAAAATTAAACTTAAAACCCCAAATTTTACTAATATTCATCAACCAATGTGCTCTTAGTAAATTTAGTGCTATTTGAAAAGGTAATGTCATTTTGCACTTTATAGAGTATCTTTACAAGAAACGGTATAGTTCCCAAGATCAGTCAAAACAAATGCATTTCAGGAACAGTAAAAAGTTTGTATAAAATTTCCTCTACTTGTTGGTTATTCTTTTCCTTTAGGGATTTATTGATCTTTTTTTTTTTTTTTTTTAATGTAGCTGTTTGAAAGAGTGAATCCCCAATCCAATGAAAAACTCTGTATTTATCATCAGGGCTTAATGCTTCCTACGTGTTTGAATTAGCTTTTTATTACTGTTTTAATCCAGTGCATAACCAGGGTAAATAAACGTCATGTTATTACCAGTATACACAGAGATTGAATACACACATATGAGCATTGAAATTCTAAATGGATATTAAGAAGACTAAAATACATTTTTGTAATAGGATCACATGAGTCATCCAGAGTCAACAATTGTATACACTACACGCAAAACAAATAAAACAATGTATTCATACTACTATTGCTTGCCTTAATAAATCCTTTTGTTTCTATGCTAATTTTACTGGCGACTACTTATGCTGTGTGAAGACTCCTCAGATTATATGATTAATAAGTCATCTGTGACATCAAAGCATTATTTTGATTAAAAGATTGGCTCCCCCATAAAGGTGTTAATATATGGAAATGAGTTGGGAGGGAAAATATGTCAATTTTCAGTACTGTAGTAAAAACCACAAAACATCTGGAAAATAATAATTGGCTCCTGTTTTAGAAGTGTGTGTGTGTGTGTGTGTGTGACTAAATGAGTAAAATAAGAATGTTCCTATTTTCTGGTAAATATATGTCTCCTAGGTCTTTTTGAACAAGAGCTTCCATTTTGATATAACCATTCTGTGTGTAGGGGACAGAAAATTGATGTTCATCACCCTTATAAAGATTAAGATGATTGCAATGAATTCCTGAGTTCAGTTTTAAACATGTAGAGTTAGTCTTTTATAAATTGGTCTTCCTTCACATATAGGAACTTTTATAACAGCACAGCCAAGAATTTTTACCATTTCTTGTGGAAGTATAAAGTGAGTTCCAAATTCTGTGGCTGCCACTAGTTGGCTGGATGGCACAAAACAAACCCACTCTGTCAAGTCCATCCCAACTCATAGCGACCCTGTAGGACAGAGTAGAACTGCCCCATGGTATTTCCAAGGGTCGCCTGGTGGATTTGAACTGCCAACCTTTTGGTTAGCAGCTGTAGCTCTTAACCATTATGCCACCAGGGTTTCCAGATGACACATGGAAGTCTCTTAACCTCCATGATCTGAATTTTCCTGTTTGCCACGTTAAGGAGTTGCAGTAGAATTCAACATCTATGCTTCTATGAATTTTAGACATGTCCTTTTAAACTTGATATTTTCAACAATAATGTAAGAACATTTTTACAGTCACATCATCTTATTAGCACATCTTTTCTATTCATATATTGTGTGGATCTCTCCTTATTTTTTTATAAACACATTTGAACATCAATTTTGGTTACCTAATAGGGCCTATGCATAGAATGATTTATTAAAATGGAAGATCTAATCAAAAGGACAGGAGAAATTAAATGGGAACATTCAGATTTTACTCATTTATTCCCTCTTTTCCTTTCTTACAAACACACACACTCACACACACACACAAACTTCTACAACAAAACAAATTGTTGTCATAAATGTAATAGAAAAACAGCCAAGTGATAGTAAAAAAAAATTAGATGTTATAAATGTAAATATTTCTTTTCAACCCAGCATTTACGAAGGCCTTTTTTTCCCATAAAAGAAGAAACATTCTATCTTTAAATCAGTTAATAATGATTTCATCATGTAAAGTCCTCCTATCCATAGCATTTTGTGTTCTTGCCTTTGAAACTGCAGCCTTTCCAAAACAATGGTTAACAGGATTACACAATTGAACCCACACCTTCATAAACTTTCACTTAGAACTGAGATAACAGTTCTGCAATTTGGTGATTTCCAATAGGGAGGCCATGGCACGCTTATAACCTGAAATCCCTAGCGGCATTTGCTTTTGCAGCAGGCGAGAAGCTAAATATACGTTGACTTCAGGCATTTTTGACAGGAAAAAAAAAGCTCATAAAGGCAATCAGCAAGGCAAAGGATTAAAAGCATCACACTTGTAATACTTGTAGCGTTCTGAGTATTTTAAAAATTGATGACCATCTTACTGCAAGCATTTCTACAGTTCCGTCTCAGGAAATAAATCTCATTAATGTGTGAGGCCCTTTTTTTTGCAAGTGAATTTGTTGACAGATAGTAATTGGGTCACTGTATTGAAATGCCGCATGTAAGCTCAGAATTCTCTGTGTTGGTTGGCATGACAACCATAGTGGTCGATTAAACATGCTCAGAAATTGGGAACCTGCACTTCTCAAAAGCTGTTTAACTAGATGGGGAAGAGAGAATGGTCTAGATAATGGCAAAATGGCAGAAATGTCTAAGAATCTTGTTGAATATTCTATATTTATTTACGTAGTTAGAATAAAATAAACTTATAATATGTACAAGAAAGCTAGATGCTTAAAATTCACTTAGATGAACATGAACGTAATTAATGTCACTGAATTGTACACGTAAAAAATGTTGAGATGGCAAATGATTCGTTATATATATTCTTACCACAAGAAAAAATCACTTAGGTGGTTATAAATATATTTTTGATTTCATGTAAATTTGAATAAGAATAGATTGAAAAAGCCTTAAATATTAAGCACTCAGCTAAGGAAAATGCTAATATTATTGGGAGCACATGTAGAAGCTATAAACGGTGATTTCTGTTTAGCCTTTTCCTCTTTTAAAGTGTTGTCTGAATTGCATGGCAGATGACATCTGCAGATGGTGTATAGAGGCCCATTGGCACCCAGGCACTGCCTCTGCTGCCCAGTATAGTCACAGCCAACAAGAGCCTAGAAGATGGTGACAGGATACGTCACTAGAGACTGGTAATATAGCTCACTCATGTCTTTCTTCTATATTTTAACTCCTATCCTTTGTCTTACATGTAACTCTTAATATGAACACAAATTTTGCATGAAACCTATGAAATTGAGTTACTACAATCCTAATACACAGTTCATACTTCTTAGCTGTTCATTTTCTTTGGTTTCCAATGCCTCAGAAGCTGTTTTGGCTAGGAAGAGGAATTGAATATGTAGCAAGTTTTTTTTTTTGTTTTTTTTTAAATTAGCTTGCTATTGTCTGCTTAATAGAATTATAAAGACAAGATAAACTGGATATAACAGATTTACTGTTTCAGCAACTCAGTTTATGTTGAGGTTCGAAGACAATATGTGAGATAAATTAAGGGGGCATATTTTAGTTTTCATTCTTTTTTATTAGTATGTTTATATTAAAATTTACATATAGATGTTTTAATTAATTAATGAACAGATTATGTACATCAGCTATAAAAAGGAAAATTTTTAAATTAGCCAATATCATTTCAGAAATCTATTGTTGAAAGAAATTTAAAAAAAAAAGTATCTATTATAAAATTTTTGGAAACCTTGGTGGTGTAGTGGTTAAGTGATCGGCTGCTAACCAAATGGTGGGCAGTTCGAATCCACCAGGTGCTCCTTGGAAACCCTATGGGGCAGTTCTACTCTGTCCTATAGGGTCGCTATGAGTCAGAACCAACTCAAAGACAGTGGGAGGGAGAGATTATAGAATTTTTGAAACGAAGTGATATTACAAATGATCTTCATTCTACGAAAGAGAAAAAAAAAAGAGAAATTAACTGCATAGGATTAAGGAACCAAAATTAGTGTCAGAACTAGGCCTTAAAACCTTGCTTGCCTCTTTCAGATGCGGACTCCTTTTATGCAATGGTCATGCCTTCTAACCTCACTACCATTCAGATGCTGGTCAAAACATGATAACTTTCCAAAAAACCTATCGCTGTGGAGTTGATTCCGACTCATAGCCACCTTATAAGACAGAGGAGAACTGCCCCATAGTTTCCAAGGCTGTAATCTTTATGGAAGCAGACTGCCACATCTTTCTCCCGCAGAGCGGCTGGTGAATTTGAACCTCCGAACTTTCAGTTAGCAGCCGAGCACTTTAACCACTGTGCCACCAGAACTCCTGTGGGATAGCTTCCTATACTAAACCAAAAAACAAACCCATTGCTGTTGAGTTGATTCCAACTCATAGCAACCCTATAATTCCATGCAATTGTCCATTTAATGCAAATGACACTAACCATGTTGATAAAATGAATTTTATTTTGATATTCCTCTTTCTTTCCTCATTGTCTTAGTTCCTACATGGCTCTAATTTATTATTTTGTGCTTTACTTTAGTTTTTTTGTTTGTTTTTAATTTTG
This sequence comes from Trichechus manatus latirostris, assembly GCF_000243295.1. NCBI lineage: Eukaryota > Metazoa > Chordata > Mammalia > Sirenia > Trichechidae > Trichechus > Trichechus manatus. The sequence goes on from NW_004444203.1 coordinate 1,571,088, forward strand.
AGAGAGCCACATTAGTATTTTCACTACATTTAAATGTTTGGTTTGCCACAGAAGAAAACATTCTTTGATGGTTACGAGGGTGGGCGGGAGGGAGAGGGGTATTTACTAGCTAGATAGTAGACAAGAATTATCTTCGGCGAAGGGAAGGACAGCACACACTACAGGGGAAGTCAGCACAACTGGACTAAACCAAAGCTAGGAAGTTTTCTGAATACAATCAAACACTTTGAGGGACAGAGTAGCAGGGGTGGGGGTCTAGGGACCATGTTTTCAGAGGATATCTAGGTCAATTGACATAACAGAGCTTATTAAGAAAGTGTCCTGCATCCTTCTTTGATGAGTGGCTTCTGGAGTCTAAAAAGCTTGCAAGCGGCCATCTAAGATGCATCAATTGGTCCCGACCACCTGGAGTAAAGGAGAATGAAGAACACCAAAGACACAAGGAAAGTATTAGCCCAAGAGACAGAATGGGCCACATAAACCAGAGACTTCATCAGAAGAACTAGATGGTGCCTGGCTCCACCAATGACTGCCCTGACAGGGAACACAACAGAGAGTCCCTGATGGAGCAGGAGAAATGTGGGGTACAGAACTCAAATTCTAGTAAGAAGGCCAGACTTAATGGCCTGACTGAGACTGGAGGAATTCCAGAAAAGCATGGCCCCTGGACTCTCTATCAGTCCAGAACTAAAACAATTTCCAAGGCCAACTCTTCTGACAAAGATTGGGCTGGACTGTGGGACGATACTCATGGAGAGTGTGCTTCTTAGCTAAAATCGATACATAAGACTAAATGGGCAGCTTCTGTCCAGAGGTGAGATGAGAAGGCAGAGAGGGTTAGGAGCTGGTTGAATGGATATGGGAAATCAGGGGTGGAAAGGAGGAGCGTGCTGTCACAGTAAAGGGAGAGCAATTAGGGTCACATAACAATGTTAGGTATAAATTTTTGTATGAGACTAACTTGAATTGTAAACTTTCACTTAAACTGCAACAATAAACAAATAAAAAAAATGTTTGGTTTGCTTATCAAGACTTATTGAAGGATAGCTTGAGTCAGATGCTTACCTGTCATTGGCTTGTACCTAAAAATCCAACTTTTGAAATTACCCTGTAACATTATAAACACACAATTCTGTAAAAAATAAAATCACATAGTATTTAAAAACAACTGGCTTTTTCAATCAAATTTTCTAGTTTTGAATGCAAAGCTTGTGCCTTTCTTGATAATCTTCATGATGCTTCAATTCAGGCATTGTAACTAGTGGGACTCAACAACATAATATTAAAAAAATAGTGGCCTACATATTTCTATTTTATGTTTCTGTTATTTCTGTCAGTTACTATGAACTAATATACCTTACTAATTTGAAGCTATTGCATTGAAAAAAAAAAACTATTTTCCTTGATTTCAGGATTTAAAATACATATAATTCTTGTCCTTCCTTTTTCTTTTTTTTTCTTTTTTTTTGACATATCAGTTAAAAATCTTTGTTTCCTCTTTTGAGTTTGCCCTCAGACCTTTCACCATTTACTTTCTTGGTCTATTTCCTGTCTCCTTCCTCCCTTTTCAGATGCGTCTCTCTCTCCAACCTCCACTTGCTTTGACTAGATTAATGCATGTTAATGAATATTGAACAAAAGAACAAAAAGAATGGGTGGAGGAGGAGGGCGAGATGAAGAACATATGTGCTAGGAAAGGAAAAGCTGAAAAGAGAATAGTGTTGACAGAAAAAAATGGAAAAAAGGGACGTATATAGTCATATAAAACATTTTTATTATTTATTAGATCAATTAATTCATTGATTCATTGATCCACTTAATCAATATATGATGAACACCTGGTGTGCCAGCTTCCATCTAAAGTTAAAAGCAAACAAAGTGTTAGTATTCACTGAGCCGATTAGCTAGTGGATGAAAATTTAGTGTAAAATGGTGCATTGTATTGCTTTTGACTATCCTTTTTCAGAAGTAAAAGAGCAAGAGTAACATATTTTCCCAAGAATATGATGTCTTGCATATACTAAAAATGTTTGGCTGTAAACTAAAGAGTGACCGCTGATTAGCAGTTGGATAAGTAGGTTCAGAATTTGGGAGAAATCCCTGGGCTGGAGGTCTACATTTCTAAATCATCAGCAACGATGTGGTCATGGATGATGCTGGTGTGGATGGAATCAACCTGAAGGTATTTCTAGACTTCCAAGAGACCCGCACATAGAGATTTAAAGAAAACATTGTAGAAATAAGTCAAGAGTAGGAAAGATGTTTCGTAGCCAGAAAGCACATGTAGTCTTTTTTTTTTCTTCCAGATTTGATATCTTTACTTCTTTTCTTTTTATGTTTTCCCATACAAAAATTTATACATACATTATTATGTGACCCTAATTGCTCTCCCCATACTGTGACAGCACACCCCTGATTCCCCATGTTCATTCAACCAGCTCCTAACCCTCTGTGCCTTTCCAGCTCACCTCTGGATGGAAGCTGCTCATGTAGTCTCTTGTATCTACTTGAGCTAAGAGGCACACTCCTCACGAGTATCACTTTATGTCCCACAGTCCGGTCCAATCCCTGTCTGAAGAGTTGGCCTCGGAAATTGTTTTAGTTCTGGGCTGATAGAGAATCCAGGGGCATGCTTTCCGGGGTTCCTCCAGTCTCAGTCAGACCATTAAGTCTGCTCTTCTCACTAGAATTTGAGTTCTGCACCACACCTTTTTGCTCCATCTGGAACTCTCTGTTGTGTTCCCTGTCAGAGTGGTCATTGGTGGTAGCCAGGTACCATCTAGTTTTTCTGGTCTCAGGCTGATGAAGTCTCTGGTTAATGTGGCCCTTTCTGTCCCTTGGGCTAATACTTTTCCTGTGTCTTTGGTGTTCTTCATTCTCCTTTACTCCAGATGGTTGGGACCAATTGATACATCTTAGATGGCCGCTTGCAAGCTTTTAAGACCCCAGACGCCACTCACCAAAGTAGGATGCAGAACATTTTATTAAGCTTTGTTATGCCAGTTGACCTAGATCTCCCCCTGAAAGCATTGTCCCCAGACCCCTACCCCTGCTACTCTGTCCCTCAAAGTGTTTGAATGTATTCAGGAAACTTCTTCGTTTTGGTTTAGTAGTTTTGCTGACATCCCCTGTAGTGTGTGCTGTCCTTCCCATCACCTAAGATGATTCTTATCTACTATCTATTCAATAAATAACCATCACCCTCCCTCCTCACCCTCATAACCATCAAAGAATGTTTTCTTCTGTGTTTAAACCTTTTCTTGAGTTCCTATAATAGTGGGTTTATACAATATTTATCCTGCTGTGACTGACTAAATTCACTCAGCATAATGCTCTCCAGCTTCCTCCACGTTATAGGATGTTTCACGGCTTCATCGTTGTTCTTTATCATTGCATAGTATTCCATTGTGTGGATATACCATAATTTGTTTATGTGTTCATCCATTGATGGGCACCTAGGTTGTTTCCATCTTTTTGCTATTGTGAACAGTGCTGCAAAGAACACGTGTGCATATATCTATTCATGTGACGGTTCTTATTTCTCTAAGATATATTTCAAGGAGCGGGATAGCTGGATCATATAGGACTTCTATTTCTAGCTTTTTAAGGAAGCGCCAAATCGATTTCCAAAGTGGTTGTACCATTTTACGTTCCTACCAAAAGTGTATAAGTGTTCCAGTCTCTCCACAACCTTTGCAGCATTTATTGTTTTGTGTTTTTTGGATTGATGCTAGCCTTGTTGGGGTGAGATGATATCTCATTTTAGTTTTGATCTGCGTTTCTCTAATGGCTAATGATCATGAACATTTCTTCACGTGTCTGTTACCGGACTGAATATCTTCTTTGGCGAAGTGCCTATTCATATCCTTTCCCCATTTTTTAATTGGGTTATTTGCCTTTTTGTTGTTGAGGTTTTGCAGTATCTTCTAGATTTTAGATATTAAACGTTGATCAGATTCGTCATAGCCAAAAATTTTTTCCCAGCCTGTAGGTTGTCTTTTTACTCCTTTGGTGAAGTCTCTTTGATGATTCTTAGGAGCTCCCAGTCATCTAGTCTCTCTTCTGGTGCTTGTGCATTGTTACTTATGGTTCGTATTGTGTTTCTGCCATGTATTAGGGCTCCTAGCATTGTCCCTGTTTTTCTTCCGTGATCTTTATCGTTTTCAATTTTATCTTTAAGTCTTTGATACATTTTCAGTTAGTTTTTGTGCATGCTGTGAGGTATGGGTCTTGTTTAAGTTTTTTGCAGATGGATATGCAGTTATGCCAGTATCATTTGTTAAAGAGACTGTCTTTTCCCCAGTTAATGGACTTTGGGCCTTTGTCAAATATCAGCTGCTCATAGGTGGATGAATTTATGTCTGGATTCTCAATTCTGTTCCACTGGTCTATGTATCTG
>NW_004444203.1:1575657-1603702 GCF_000243295.1 Trichechus manatus latirostris
ATATCATCTGCAAATAGAGATACTTTGACTCTTCCCTACTAATTTGGATCCCTTTATTTCTTTTTCTAGACTAACTGCTCTGGCTAGGACCTCCAGCACAGTGTTGAATAAGAGTGGTGATAAAGGGCATCCTTGTCTGGTTCCCATTCTCAAGGGGAATGCTTTCAAAATCTCTCTATTTAGGATGATGTTGGCTATTGGCTTAGTATAAATGCCCTTAATTATACTGAGGAATTTCCCTTCTATTCCTATTTTATTGAGAGTTTTTATCATGAATGGGTGTTGGACTTTGGCAAACGCCTTTTCTGCATCAATTGATAAGATCATGTGGTTCTTGTCTTTTGTTTTATTTATGCGATGGATTACATTGATTGTTTTCCTAATGATGAACCATCCGTGCATACTTGGTATAAATCCAACTTGATAATAGTGAATAATTTTTCTGATATGTTGCTGAATTCTATTGGCTCAAATTTTGTTGAGGACTTTTGCATCAATGTTCATGAGGGATACTGGCCTGTAATTTTCTTTTTTTGTGGTGTCTGTACCTGGTTTTGGTACCAGGGTTATGCTGGTTTCATAGAATGAATCTGGGAGTATTCCATCCTTTCTCTATGCTCTGAAATACCTTTAGTTTTAGTGGCATTAACGCTTCTCTGAAAGTTTGGTAGAGTTGTCCAGTGAAGCCATCCGAGCAAGTGCTTTTTTATAGTTGGGATTTTTTTAATTACCTTTTAAATCTCTTCTTTTGTTATGCATTTATTTAGTTGCTCTACCTCTGTTTGTGTTAGTTTAGGTTGATAGTGAGTTTCTAGAAATTTGTCCATTTCCTTTCGGTTTTCAAATTTGTCAGAGTATAGTTTTTTGTAGTAATCTCTTATGATTCTTTTAGTTTCAGTTGGGTCTGTTGTGATATCACCTATCTTATTTTTTACATAGGTTATCTCTTTCCTCCCCTGTTTTTCTTTTGTCAGTTTGGCCAACAGTTTATCAGTTTTGTTGATCTTTTCAAAGAACCAGTTTTTGGTCTTGTTAACTCTTTCAGTTGTTTTTCTGTTCTATATTTCATTTAATTCTGCTCTAATTCTTAGTATTTCCTTTCTTCTGGCACCTGAGGTCTTCTTTTGCTGCTCTCTTTCTACTTGTTCCAGTTGTAGGGTTAATATTTTGGTTATGGCCCTTTCTTCTTTTTTGGATGTGTGCATTTACTGCTATAAACTGACCTCTAAGCACTGCTTTTGCTGTGTCCCAAAGGTTCTGGGAGGATGTGTTTTCATTCTTGTTTGAGTCTATGAATTTCTTTATTCTATCCTTAATTTCTTCTATAACCCAGTAGTTTTTGAGCAAGGGGTTCTTCAGTTTCCATGTGTTTGATTTTTTCCTTGCTTTTTCTGTTGTTGATTTCTACTTTTATGGCTTATGGTCAGAAAAGATGCTTTGTAATATTTCAGTGCTTTGGATTTTGTTAAGGCTTGCTTTATAGCCTAATATGTGGTCTCTTCAGGACAGTGTTCCATGTGCATTGGAAAAGAAAGTACTCTCGGCTGCTATTGGGTGGAGTGCTCAGTATATGTCTGTGAGATCAAGTTGGTTGATTGTAGCATTTAGCTCTTCCTTGTCTTTGTTGAGCTTCTTTCTGGATGTTCTGTTCTTCACCGAAAGTGGTGTGTTGAAGTCTCCTACTACAATTGTGGAGCTGTCTCTCTCTCTTTTCAATGCTATTAGAGTTTGTTTTATGTATTTTGGAGCCCTGTCATTGGGTGCATAAATATTTATTGTAGTTATGTCCTCCTGGTGTATTGACCCATTAATCATTATATAGTGTCCTTCCTTATCCTTTGTGGTAGATTTTACTTTAAAGTCTATTTTGTCAGAGATTAATATTGCCCCTCCTGTTCTTTTTTGAGTGTTGTTTTCTTGGTATATTTTTTTCCCATCATTTGAGTTTTAATTTGTTTATGTCTTTAAGTCTATAGTGTGTCTCTTTTAGGCAGCATATAGACGGATCTTCTTTTTATCCAATCTGGCACTCTCTGTCCCTTTATTGGTGCATTTAGTCCTTTTACATTCAGCTTAATTGTGGATAGCTGTGAGTTCAATGCTGTCATTTTTATGTCTTTTTTTGTGTGTTGTTGACAGTTTCTTTATTCCACTTAATTTTCTGTGCTGAGTCATTTTTCTTAATGTATTTTCTTTTCATGTCTTTCATTGTTGTTGATTTCATGTTTGCTGAGTCTTTATATTTTTCTAGTTTTTTATTTTGACTTGTAGGGTTGTTAGGTTTCCTTAATATTTACCCCTATTTTTCTAAGTTTATACCAGTCTTTTATGTCTTTATATTGCCTTGACTTCCTCTCCATATGAAAAATCTATGTCTTCATTTTTTAAGTCCCTGTTTTTTGTTTTAATGTTGTGATTTTTTTACACACAGACATCTCTTTCCCTATTTTTAGTGTTATAGCTTTGATTTACTTTTGTGACTTCCCTACCTGGGTTCATATCTGGTTGCTCTGTCCTGTATTCTAGTCTTTGGTTGTTATCTGATGTTACGGATTTTCGAAATGGAGGACTCTTTAGTATTTCTTGTAATTTTGGTTTTGTTCTTGCAAATTCCCTAAGCTTCTGTTTATCTGGAAATGCCCTAATTTCACCATCACATTTGAGACACAGTTTTGCTGGATATATAATTCTTGGCTGGCAGGTTTTTTTTTTCCTTCAAGGCTTTATATAAGTCATCCCATTGCCTTCTTGCCTGCATGTTTCTGCTGAGTTGTCCGAGGTTAGTCTTATTGACTGTCCTTTGTAGATGACTTTTTGTTTATCCCTAGCCACTATTAAAATTCTATCTTTATCTTTGGTGTTGGCAAATTTGATTATAATCTATCTTATGACTTTCTTTTGGGATCTACCATATGTGGTGTTTGATGAGTATCTTGGATAGATATCTTGTCATCTTTCACAATATCAGGGAAGCTTTCTGCCAACAAATCTTCAACAATTCTCTCTCTATTTCTGTTATCTCCCCCAGTTCTGGTACTCCGATCACTCATAGGTTATTCCTCTTGCTAGATTCTCACATAATTCTTAGGGTTTCTTCATTTTTTTAATCCCTTTATCTGATTTTTCCAGAAATAAGTTGGTGTCAAGTGCTTTGTCTTCAATCTCACTAATTCAGACTTCCATTGCCTCAATTCTGCTCCTATGACTTTCTACTGAGTTGTCTAATTCTGATATTTTATTGTTAATCTTCTGAATTTCTGGTTGCTGTCTCTCTGTGGATTCTTGCATCCAGTTAAATTTGTCATTATGCTCTTCTCTAATCTTTTAATTTCCTCTATTGCGTGTTCTGCGTTTTGCTTAATTTCCTTCCTCATTTCTTGAAGAGTTCTGTATATTAATCTTTTGTAGTCTGCATCGGGTATTCTAAGAAATTTTCCTTCTCTGGAAAATTTCTAGATTCTTTATTTTGGGAACTTGCTGAAGCCATCATGGATTGTCTCTTTTTATGATTTGATATCGACTGTTATGTCTGAGCCATCAATAAGTGATTCTATTTATTTATTTTATGTTTGCTTACTGTGTCCTAGCTTCTTGTTTTGTTTTGATATGCCCAAATAGGCTGCTTGTGTAAGCTAGTTTGATTGTTGGCACCTTTGAAGCTTTAATGTCCTGTCACCAGGTGGTTAGACCTGTTACTAGGTATGTGAGCTCAGGAGTCCACCCACTCCTCCTGTATGGGTTTGGCTCAGGTGCCCAGGTGGATAGCACCAAGCGTGTGGTGCAGGCTCTCACTTACAGTCCTAGACAGGCATGGGTGATTGATGTAGGCCCAGGCATCTGGCTGCAGCAAGGGGACACACTCTGAACAAGGCAGTGGGCTGACGGCTGCCCCTGAGTCTCCAGGAGGATGGTGTGTCCCTATTTCCTAGAGCACATAGGTGGGTGGATTTTGCAGCCAGACTATGAGCACGCAGTGCTGTTGGCTGTAACAACTGGGAGACACCTCTTATTCATGGGCCTCTATTGCAGGTGGCTAGGTGATGTGGTTGAAATCACCAGTCCTCAGGCCCCTCATGTGGGTAGGTGAAGACCCTGCTTAATGTGCAGAGCAGTGTCAAATTTCAAGAACCTGCCACTTTGCAGCTGAAACAGTTGTAGTTAGACTTGTGGTATATACCCTGTTGTACTGCAGTAATGAGGGCCTACGCTGTTGAGATGGGCCCACACAAGTCTATGCAGGGCAAAAGGCACTTAAAATCCATGGATCCCTTGTGCCTGTGCCTAGGCAAAGGAGCAGTGCCTATCCTGGGTTCCTGGCTTAGGGAAGCCAGTGGTTTATTTTTTCCTCTGTTTGTTAATTTGTTCACTCTCCAAGGCAGGAAGAATGGCCCTGGGAGTACGTTGGATCTTACTTCTGGCCCAGGGGACTCAGCAATTTCTGAAGCTGGTCCAGGACCCAGTGCAGATCAGGGAGCAGGGAGGTAAATGGGAGAGAGGTTTTTCCCTAAGGGGGGTGCTTTTGATCCACGCAGTAGGCCATATGCAAGTACTTATCTTTCACCAGGGCTGTTTCTCACTGGTTCTGGGTGGCCGTGCAGACTCTCTGGTGCTGGGTCTCTCCTGGTGCAAAAAAACACACCTCCAGAGCACCACCACTTGCCTGCCTCACGGCTCATCCCCAAGCTGATCAGGCCTGAAGGGCTCAGGCTCTTGCTGGGTCAGGTCTGGCAACTCCTTGCTGCTTCTGAACCATCTTTCCCTCCCCCTGCCACTCAGTCCAGTTCCTCAACTCTGCCTTTGATATTCTTGGCTCCCAGATTGCCAGAGATAATCAATTCACTTGTTTTTTTGGGTCTTTGTTGTAAAAGGGTCCATTGGAAGCATCTGACTACTGTGCTGTCTTGGCCCCCACATGTAGTCTTCTTAAGTCAAGGTAAAAGAGAGTGCACAAGGGAGGGAGTAGCCCCAGTATCACAGTTTTTTAAAAAGACCAGTAAAAGAAAGTTAATGGTGATTTTGTTGAAAGTAATGTCGGTTAAATCTTTGAGTCAATTTTCTCTGTAACTCATGCCACACTAAAGATATTATTAAAGCTTTAACATACATTTTAATATCTGGTATGTCACATCCAATAGGAAGATTGTTATTTTTCTGTGTTGTTGGATCCTTGATATGGTAAGAATTTGAACATGCATTTATGTCAAGGGTGAAGAGTCAGGATAGAGGGAGAAATAGAAAAACAAAACAAAATAAATCAAAACTAAAAACTTTTGTGCATCGAGGCACATAAGTGAAAAGGTAACATATAAAATGGAAATATTTGGAAACTATGTATCAGATAAGGGATTAATATCCAGAATATATGAAGAATTCTTAAAACTCAGTAACAAGAAAGACTAACAAACTTATTTAAAAAAAGAGCAAAGGACTTTAATAGACATTTCTCCAAAGAAGATATACAAATGACTAACAAGCACACTCAACATCATTAACCCGTTGCCATAGAGTTGATTCGGAACCCTATAGGACAGAGTAGAACTGTCCCTTAGGATTTCCAAGGAGCAGTTGGTGGATTTAAACTGCTGATCTTTCGGTTAACCACTGAGCCACCAAAGCTCCGTTCAACATCCTTAGTCATTAGGTAAATGCAGATCACAATGAGATACCACCTCAAACTCACTAGGATAGCAATTATTAAAAAACAAAACAAACAAAGAAAAAGACCAGAAACTAACATGTGTTGGAGAGGATGTGGGTAGATTAGAACACTCATACATTGCTGGCAGAAATGTAGAATGTAAAACTGTGCAGCTGCTTTGGAAAACAAACTGGCAGTTCCCAAAAAAGTTAAACGTAGACATACCATGTGATCCAGCAATTCTCTTCTGAGATGTATAGCCAGAAGGATTGAAGGCAGTGATTTAGTCCACCAGGGCTCATTCACAATGGCCAAAAGGTGGAAACAACATAAGTGCACATGAGCAGATAAGCGGATAAACACATTGTGCTGTCTACATACAGTGAAGTATATTACTCAGCTCTAAAGAGAAATAAAGTTCTGATACATGCCCCACATGGATGAACCTTGAAAACATTATGCTAAGTGGAATAAACCAGACACAGAAAGACAAATATTCTCTGATCCCACTTATGTGAAATACCCTGAATAGGTAAATCCATGGAGACAAGAGAGGATTAGTGGTTACTAGGGGTTGGGGGCAGGGAGGAAAGGGAAGCAAACAAACAAACTCATAGAACTACACACTTAAAAGGGGGAAACCGAATGATGAACTTCGTTAGGGAAAATCAATCTTCTAGGGAGTAAAATATACAGTGAAACTAAATATTATTTAGGTGGGAAATCTTACTTTGCCTATTCAAGAAATTGATTTCCCAGGGCAGCTTCTTAGTTGTTGCTAATCCTTGTCCTACTTCCAAAATCAGTGTTTGAATATGTTAGAGACTGAACAAGTTAAAAGATGCTCAGAGTTCCCTTGCACACCTGACTTTTCTGGCAGCAGTTCAAGCTTTGACATCATGGATCAGCACAGTTTGCTCATTCAGAGTCTGAGCCTCTGCTGGTCCTTCTAGACTCTCTTCCCCACTTCAAGGTTAGCTAGGTCTCTGTTTGGAAGCCAAGTGGCATGATACATTTGCGCTTACTGTCAGTGACATGAAAAAGGCACAGTAACCGAATTTTCCATAGAATTTACATATAAATTGATTTAACACATGGGGTAAGTCAGTTCAAAATAGGACGTTTAGGGTAAACTCTCAGTATAATACTGAGTTAAAATTTTTATCTAAGAAAGTCTTATTCGGGATCTTACCACAGATCTTTTTCAAAAAGCCTTTTCTCATTAGTGTGTTATCTTTTAATTTCCCCTTTAAAAAAAATCTCGTCTCATCTTTTCCTGGTGATTTTTATGATAATCCTCCCACCACAAATTAATAGCGATGTCAAATATATTGTGTCTTGGGCTTTTTATATAATCTGAAGGTTTCCTTGAACTCATTGTCCATGGATTCTGTCTTTTGATATTTTTTCTTCTTTCTCAAGGTTTTTCCGTTAAGATTCTAGTCCAATGTCAGACTATACAGAATAATATATAACTTCTCTTTTTGTGCTTTCATTCCAGTGGGCTTGATTTATACATTTATAACTTCGATCTTCCCAAGATGTTGATCCAAGGTGGTAGAAAAGGCTTATAAAATGCCACCTGTTTTTGTAAACTTTTCATTGGCTTCTCTGAAGAAAGTAGTTACTTTTTTGGAGTGTATTTCACTCATGACTTGATTTATATTAATTTGTGTACTTTTTTATATCGTCAGAAATCTTCCTGATTTCTCCCTTTAAATTGTTTTTAAAAATTAATAAATAGTCTTTTATATGTCCTCTAAAGGGATATGAAAGCAAGGTGTTTGGAAAGGAAGCTCTTTTTTCTCTGCTATGTCAAATTTGCTACTTTTCCCACCTGATTTTGAAATACAGAACATTCAGTAATGGATAGGAAAGGATTAAGAATTATTAGCAGGCTAAAACAATATTTGTGCTAGTGGCAAATCTAGATATTTTAGTGAAATATAATATATATGCTAAACGTCAGACTGTTCACTTTCCTTTTGTCAGGCATGACTTTGAAGAAAGACCGTTATAGGAATGTTGACTATTTTACATTGATTATTAAGTGGGAATCTTAGGAACAGAAAAAACACTTCGTCTTTTCCCTTTTGTGTCCTTCAGCAGCAACAAACTATCTGGAATCGTCTTCAGATGTAAGTTTTACATATGGTTTAATCTAGATTCCTCAGCTTTTTGAAATTTTGTGAGGTTAATATCATTCATAAACACACAAATCCCATGGATATTTCTCTCAACTGCAAACATTTTGGAGATTCTGCTTTTTTATAGCCTCGCAGAGTTCTAGGAAAACTAGAAATACTTCTAAAAGTCTCAGCCTGACGTCAAAACTGGTAAGGGTTTGAACCTTCTTAGCCATGGTAGACCTTATACATTCATATACAGCACAGGCAATAAAAATTGTTGCACCGCGGAAATCTGCTCATTTTAGATTTCGATTTTATATTATATCTATGTTAACAAATGGTTTGACCAAAATCTTGGAATCGTCAAGTTCACATAAAAATAAAAGCTATTTTATGGACATTCTTTTTTTTTTATTGTTGTAGTTTAAGTGAAAGTTTGGACATTCTTAATTAAAAGCAGTGAACAAGTGAACAAAATTCAACCTTCTGTTAAATGCTTGAGATTACGTTTTTAATATACCACCAGTTTTATGAATTCAGATGGGGAAAATTACTATGTATTACATGACATATTTTTAGTAATCTGTCGATTGTTTCCTCTTAAAAATGTCCTTTATTAGACAGTCGGAATTGTAACATATGAGTTTTTTTTTTTTAACTGATTAATTGTTGCTTAATGACTAAATGTTGACATTGACGTATATGCTTTGCTCCAATGTTCAGTTTGTTACAGGATTTTACCATTTTTTGTAAGACACTCGTGATAGAAAATATTTGTGAAAAATAAAGTCTTTGTTGTCCAGATACTATGTACTGAAATGAAAACCTAGGCAAGCCTTTTGTCTGGGGATAACTATAGTTTCTACCCTAGCTATTGCTGTGTTTCTATGGAAACTGCAGGACTCAAAGATATATGTGCTTTCGTCCAACAATGCACAGTGATAGTCAATCAGAATTTCTTTCCTCATTCAACTTGTTAACATATAATTGCAGCTTCAGTTGTTCTCTAAGAAAGCCAAATAAAATTCTGTTTATTTTCCCACAAGTATCATAATATGTGTGTGCTATTTTATATCAGATTAGTGTTATTTAGCATTAATGTCACTAATATTTATTTTTGATGGTAATGTGATAAACGCAAAATCAGTATTCATCTTGAGAAATACCCTTTTTTATGTCAGATAAAACTATTTCCTTACATTTGAATGTTGAAATTTTGTTCCTTTTATAACTTGCAATCCAGAGTACACCAGATAAGCTTTCCTATTTTCTGTATTTACTGTGAATATACAATATTGAGCTGATAATAATTTCTGAGCAAAGAATTTCTTCTATTTAAGATTTTGAGAATATGAGACTAGAGATTATTTCAACTGATTTCTGAATGGAATATCTTGTTTTTTAACATATCATAATGACGGTAGTGATTAAGAAGTCTTGAACACAGAAAAATGATGTTCTGAAACTCGATTTAAGTGTTTTTCATTATGTTAGCTGGCAAACATTGGGTTACATGAGCTGAAGGAGAATTCTTATAGGGATGTATGAAATCTCCACCAAAGGCCACTGGATAAAGATTTTTTGGAATGAGGATTGAATAAATGGAAGCAGATTAGTTAATTAAATAACCACAAATGAATTTTAGTATGCTGATTTATTCCAATGGCCCTGCTCCAGATCAAAGATGAATTATAGAGCAAGGAGATTCAGAGGAAATTGAAGATGACTTGATCTGCACCATGCTACTTCATATTAATTGGACTTTCCCGGCTTCCATTTGGTTTCTGATAAATAATTATGGTTTCTTCTATATGATGAACATCTCTCTCTCTCTGTCTTTCTTCTATATTTCTTTCTTTATCAGTGTCTATAAGTAGGTAGAGAGAAAGAGTATGGAAATCTATGGATGACCATAATAAACAGAAAAAGGTAAATGGATACGGAACCCAAAGGAATGTGGAAGGGTGATAATAGGAGTTTATTCTATGTCATTTCTTTTCCCTTTGTCTTCACCTTTGTTCTCCCTTTTCTCTTCCCTGCAGAGGGAGTGGAAAGAAGTCAGTTAGGGGGGTCAAAATTCAGCCAACCAAGGGGAAGGAAAATTAGCCAGTCACAGGTAGATTTGAGTTGGGATAGACTGGGGTTTTCTCCTGTGCAATCTACTTGTGATGATTCTGGATGCAACGCGGGTGATATAGGACCCGGCAGAGCTCTTTGTCAGTGCAAGGACGTAATCTTCTTCCCTCATATTGCTATTCATCTTTACATCCCCCTAGGGCTTCAGGTTTCCTGATGCTTTCATTCCAATCAAAGCCTTTTTCAGAGTGGCTTTTGCTCAGGATGCATCACTCTCTTCCCAATTAAAAACTGGCATTTGCTGAGATTAAGTACAGGAGCAGTGCCCTGTTTGGAGTAATTGATAATAGGTTGGAATTGACAGATGTGCTGACCACATATGAAGGGGTAGGGGAGACAGAATAAATCTGTCTACAACCACAAAAAAGTGTGTGGGAAATGTTCTTGAGTAAGCTATCCTTTTCCTTCCCCGTGTGATTGACTTGAGATGATCAATAAAAGTGTACTAAACAGAAGAATAATAGAAGAGGCACAAGAGAAAATGACAAAATCAAAGATCTGAAATAAGTCTGGTAGTGGCGTCTCACATCAATAAAAACTAAGTTCTGATTAATGATAATAAACTAAATTAACTTAAAATTTTAAAGCATGGAAGGCCAAGTTTTCATTGAGGTTTAGGATCAGTGGAGTAGATTAGATTATGGCAAGGCAAGGCCATTCATAGGGTCAGTGGAGTAGACTGGATTATGGCAAGGCCAGGCCATTCCATTTATTCAAAAGAATAAGGACAGGGATCTTGTCTGTCTTGTGTACTATTATACATCCAGTTCCTAGCTCCATATTTAGTGCATAGCAGCAGTAATAAATGTTTTTGAATTAATGAATAAATAATGAGTCCATTTGGCCAGTTGCATTGTATTAACATCACTCACAATGTATTTTCTTTTTATTTTGAGTTTGTATTTATTTTTCCTTGATTTTTACCATGATTTCTATCCTTTTTTATGTCTTAGAAACATCAAGTATGATGTTTAGAAAAATTCATAAAACTGAGAGTGAAATCATTGAAGGTATTGAAAAACTTTAAACACGAGAGTGATGAAATCCAACTTGAATTTCTAAAAAAGATTACATGTATTGCTTGTGAGTTTGAGGTGGGCAGGAGTACAAGCAGGAGTTAGCAGACCATAGCTGCAGTCCACGTGAGATAAGTTAGAATGGATAAAATATTTCTCAAAAAACCACAGAAGAGACATAGAGACATGATGGGTAACATGGGTAACTTCAAAAGCGTAGATATCTTCAATAAGTATTTTTACATTTTCTTGACTTTTCTTGCCACCCGTTCCCTCTTTCTGAGGGTACAGGAAGCAGTTCTCAAATTAACATTGGTGAATATGGCATATGCCATTTTGAAGTAATTTGGGGAGGAATCAACTAAGGTTATTATGAATGATGACTTTTGGAAAAGCTATGTAAAAAGATTAAAAACAATACACATAGATATTCCCTGAGCATGTATGGTTACTGTAGCAAAGGAACTAGTAGAAACAGGTATTAAAGATGCAACTTGGGGAGTCTGGAGTGAGGTCACAAATGAGGTGGGAAGGAGCAGGACCTGGCAGGGGTGTAGAAACTCAAGTCTTCACAGACAGGACCCATGTAGGACAATTTTACATGAGAAGGTTGTCTCGGCAGAAGAAATAGCACATGCAAAATAGTAGAGAAGGAGAATTGAAAGTTATTCAGTATCACAAGAGCATAAAGATGAAGGAGTGAGAGATGAGGCTGGGCCACAAAGAACAGCCAAGTCGTGATGGGATTTATAAGCCGTGTTAAGAAGCTTGACGTTTATTCTGAGACATAGAAAACCTTTAGAAAATGTTTTAATAACATAAGTGATATGTTTAAGTTAGCATTTTGGAAATGTCACTCTGGTGCAGAGAGATAAGCGACTAAGAGCTGAGAGATTAAAGACCGCGGAACTGGTCAAAAGGATCCAGGGGACTCTTTGGTGACAGCTAAAAGTCAGAGCTGTTGTCCAAAGGTGCTGAAATAATTATATCATTCACCGTGCTATTTATTGTTCTGAATATTCTGCTGGAATGTCACAGAGAAATAAGAGCCAGCCATTTGATGAGACTGCTAATCTACTGAGAATATCTAAAATTACCCCTAACTTTTAATACAATAAATTTTAATATTTTCTGGACATTAATTATTCCATTGGAAGAAAGTCCAAAATATAAAATGTAATAGAATGATAAAAGTTAGTAGGCCAGTTAGACATTTATTCTAAGTGTGGTGGTCCATGGGCAGGCCTTCTTTAAGTCTAATGACGCATTAAGCAACCTGTTGCCGTCCAGTCGATTCCGACTCATAACGACCTTCTAGGACAGAGTAGAACTGCCCTATATGGTTTCCAAGGAGCATCTGGTGGATTCGAATTGCCGACCTTTTGGTTAGCAGCTGTAGCTCTTAACCACTACACACCAGGTTTTCTAGTTAAGCAACAGGATGGGAAAATATATAATTTATTTGGTAGGTGATAGACCCTTGAGTATTGTCCTGGCCCATCTATCAGTCTAATTGTCTAAAAGTTGGCCAGAAAGCAGCCCTGGGCTCCCCAGATCTGGCCAAGATCTCACTTTGTCTAGGCTGCTTGGGATCACTGACCCTGGAGTGCACCTTCAAGAGGCATTGGGAGACATCAGGGAGAGGTTTCCATTCACTTATATCCATAAACTCATCTCTATCTTTTGTACAACTTACGTACTTAACTGTTTCATCATTCTCTCCCAACTTCAAACAGACTGACCTTTGTAGATTAATATAACTCAGGTAAACTTTCCAAGAAGTATTTTTGTGCGTTATCACATTTAACACTATAAAACCAAAAACCAAACCCGTTGCCATTGAGGTGATTCTGACTCATAGTGACCCTACAAGACAGAGTAAAAGTGCCCCATAGGGTTTCCAGGGAGCAGCTGGTGGATTTGAACTGCCAACCTTTTGGTTAGCAGCCTAGCGCTTAACCACTGGCCACCAGGGCTCTATTTAATACTGTAAGGTAAGGGAAGTTATCCTAGTTTTCTAAATGAGGTTTAGAGAGATGTTGCATTTTATCTGAATTCCCATAGTAACTCTTTAGAAAGTCAAGATTCAAACCCAAGTTTGTTTGAAAATGATGTAACACACAATCCCAGTTTATAAACTACCTTTCCGTTAACATTCTAATATTTAGGACTCTTAACGTAGATTCCTAAAAAGCTACCTTTCCAGTGTTGTTGTTGTTGTTGTTAGATGCCGTCTGGTCGGTTCCAACTCATAGTGACCCTATGTACAACAGAACGAAACACTGTCTAGTCCTTCACCATCCTCACAATCGTTGTTACGCCTGAGCCCATTGTTGCAGCCACTGTGTCAATCCATCTCATTGAGGCTCTTCCTCTTTTTCACTAGCCCTCTACTTTACCAAGCATGATGCCCTTGTCCAGGGACTGGTTTGTCCTGATAACATGTCCAGTAGGCCCTTACTTTCTTATCTTGCATTACACTTAAATGTCTACATATACCTCTAAATATTTATGTTCAGAATGATATCCAGAAATTTAGACTACGGTTTTGTGATGAATGTCATTTGTGGTACATTGTACAATTAAAAAATTAAAAATACATACATCGTGTTAATCGGTCACAGATTAAGTTTGTAAGCAAGGGGTAATTTCTTATCCTTCTTTTCCTTCATCCTTACTGTTTTCCCTCATCTGTCAACACCTAGATCCCTGAAAAAAAAGTAGCAGTCACTTGAATCTCCCCAACATGCCACCTGTTTTTTCCCTGTATCTGCAATATATGGCATCTAACACATTTATATAAAGAATTTATATTTTCTGTCATTGGAAGAAAACTGGAAGGCACAATCTGCCTCATCAGTGACACAAAACTGATATGATATTTCCTTTCTAGAGTGCTTTGTACTCTTGTATACAACATTCACCGTCTAAAAATATGGTCTTTAAAAAAAAAAAAACAGTTTTGAGCATTTCATGTAATTCCCTATCTTAAGTAGGAGAATTTTCTTAGAATTACACTTGTCAAACTGAGCATCATCATGTTGTAATCAAGCAGTGATTCAAAATCAGATGCTAATTAAAGTAGAAATTCTTCTACTTTCTAAGCCAAACATGAGGCATATTGTTGTTTTAATGGAAGTTCCAATTTAATGGTGGTTTTAGCTGGCTTGTAGAATTAACTTCAAAACACTGTCCCTTTTGGAAAATGCTACATTAAATGCTTCAACCCTTAAATTCCCTGGTGATATCCATTTGAATTTCCCCAACAGGCTGTTTTTCTTGGATCTGCAACATATGGTAACTAAGATACTTTCTACATAACAAAAAACAAAAAACCAAACTCATTGCCTGTAAGTCAATTCCGACTCATAGCGACCCTATAGGACAGAGCAGAACTGCCCCATAGGGTTTGCAAGGAGCAGCTGGTGGATTCGAACTGCTGACCTTTTCGTTAGCATCCAAGCTCTTAACCACTAGGCCACCAGAGCTCCACTTTCTGCATAAATAGTTTATAATTCCTCCCAGTGGTAGAAACCCAGAGGACTTTGAATGATCTCAAGTGAACCATTTACATCAGCATTATGACTATATTAGTGGGTGCCATGCCTGTGTCTGCTGAACATATTTACGCAAATTCAAACTCTTTGTCTAGTCCATATAACACACAAAATAGGAAAAAAAATAGTGGCAAAAAAGTGGTTAATAGGTATATAGTTGTTTTTATGAAAATTCCTATAAAAGAGAAAAATAAAATATGAAAGAATCTTTCCTCTGAGAAAATGTATTTTCCAAAATATGTTTGATTTCTGGTTTATCGGCCTGGATGGTGAATTTGTGAAGAGACTCTGTAGGCTTCGCTGGTGAAATAGCCCATTAAGGAGTAGCTGATTTTGGCAAAGTTCGTTGTACGTAGTGCAAACACATTTTCTTTGGCCAGCTTACAAGCAGTTCTCATGTATAGAGAAGTCATCTTCCTGTCCCCCACAGAAGTGTCACCTCCCCACAACATATGTAGCTCTATTCTGCCAAAAAGGGGGCAGATTTTTGAATCTTGGCTTTCAAAAAGCTGTTCCATCTGTAGCTCTTGATCTTGTCTATAAATTCTCTAACTTGTTTCAAAAGAATAGTATGTGTCTTCAGGAGAAGTGATGTGCCCCCTGACTATTTAAATAGATCTGATAGATTTTATTTCAAGAAACTGTTAGACTCATTAATTATAAAAAGGAAGGATAGCAGTCTTTACCTCATATTGCATATCCTTTTAGTGCCCTGAAAGGCAAGGGCCAAAAGTCAGCAGAATTGACTCATTAACTGTTGAGAAAGGTTATGATAAGAGGGGCAAACTCGGAGGTACAAGGGTGAGTGGAGATGCTGATGATTCCAGCACACCACTAGAAAACATGATGTGCACTTAGAACTGCATCCGCGATGGGTCTACTAGATCAATCTAAATCCATTCAACGTTAAATTGATGTATTAAGACCATCAAGCATAAATGAATTTGAGGAAAAAGATAAAGGCAAAATGAAGCTAGTGACCAGATCTTAACCAATTAGTATAAACTGAAATTGCTTTAATTGAAATTACTTGTATAATTTGGATTGATATACTTTCAGATTGTTTTCTCCAGCTAGAGGCTTATTTTCTGAGCCCTGTTTTTCTGCTAAAATTTGACCTGCTGCTCTGCAGATTCAGTTACCTTGGCAACCCTTTTATTTTCTTTCCTCTATAAAAAGCAAGGGAGAAAATAAAGTTAATGCAAGGACTAGCCCTAATTTCTTACATTATTTGAAACATCTTAATTAAATGAATCATTTAGATTCTACAGAGTAAGATTTATTTAAATTATAAATGATAGCTTTTCTTAAGAAAGGGATATGAAAATCTCCAATGAGTTTACAGTCTATTTAGGAGTGAGAGAGAAAACAAACAGTCAAATACATAATATTAAACTACATTAAGTGCTAAGAACAATGAATTAAGTTTGCTTCGAATGAAAAACATTGGGAGACCCTAATTTTGATTGGAGGATTTGGAAGGTGGTTCAGAGAAAGTGACATAGAGATAATGGCCTGAAGGATGAGAACAAGTTGTTAGGTGAAGACTGATTGAGTGGCAGTAAGGGAATTAAAGTAGCATTTGGAAGGTCCTAGAATAGCGTGGAGCAGAGAAGATGCTGACAAAAGTCGGGAGTTCCTGGGGCATAATGATCAAGGGGGAGAGAGATGTTGGACAAGTTTGAGGAGCCAGTCATAGTCCAGATCATACAGAGACTAACAGGTTGTGTTAGGCATTGGGATTTTATTTTAAGGGTAAAAGAAAGACCCCCAAAGAGTTTAAAGCAAAGAAGTGACATAATTTGTTGAACTTCTTAATAGACTGCCTTCAACCTTGTTGGTGGTCATGACATGAAGAAAGGTTGTAGTGACTTGGTCTAGGGTAATGGCAGAGGAAATAAAGAAAAGTGAAAGGGTTGAAGTCACTTTACGGAGTGAAGAGGACTTGAAGATGGATTTTACATTGGTAGTGAGGCAGAAGAGTGTGTCATGAATGGCTACCAGGTTTTAGGCTTGAAGCTAGATAAATAGAGTTGCCGTTTTACAGAAATTAAGAAGACCAAAGACAAATCTAATATGGATATGGAGATAAAGAATTTAGATTTTGGATGCAGTAAACTTGAGCTCTCTGTGAGATATTCAACTCTATATGTTAAGTAGGATCTTGACAATCAATCCTTGTGTTTTATTATATTCTTGAAACTTAGTGAGATTAATGCTCCACTGCAGGTGATTTTCATCTTTGGTATGTGAAGGATGAGCTATGTTCTGGAAAGAAATTTTTTTCCTGCTTAGAGAGGAAACCATTTTCTGCAAATCTTATATGCTTGTTACCTTAATTTGGATTTGGGAAATAAATATATAATGTGAAATTGATATTTTCTACAAAAACAAGCACATGGATGACTCAAATGAAATAAAATAATATTTTATTCATTTATTTATTGACTAAAACAGCTTCCACGAGTCTGCATGAAAAAGGGTTTTTTTGGCAAATATACCTGGAAAGGCTAACTGCAGATCCTTTAACTACAGGAGTTTTAACATAAATTCCACCAGAGCAGTGACATTGATTATACCAAACGAAACCCGTTGCCGTGGAGTCAATTCTGACTTGCAGTGACCCTATAGGACAGAGTAGAACTGCCCCATAGGGCTTCCAAGGAGCTGCTGGTGGATTTGAACTGCCAGTCTTTTTGGTTAGCAGACGAATGCTTGTAAACAGTATTAAAATCAACAGTAATTTAGGATTTTTTTAAGTTAAAACTTTCCACTGAAGAAGAAAAACAAATTCAAATGAAGTGATTTTCTTTGGAAGTCTAGAAGACTGATTAGAAAAAATCTGCCTGTTTTCTGATTAGGGAGCATCTAATTCCAAAAGAAATTAATGTTATTGCTTAAAATTTGTCATTGAGACATGTTGAGTGTCCTGTTTCACACTGTTAAGTAAAGATCCTAGAGTTAAATAGACTGGGGTTATTCCACATCATTGCATTTTATTCCCTGGATAAACTATATTTAATGAGGCCACTTTGCAGCTGTGAGAGAATTTGACACATCATTAAGCAGAGAGTGACATTACTTTTCACTCGTCATTAAATGAGTTCATGCTGTATTTAAAACCTCAAAAGTTTAGTAATATTAGTCAAAATAATGTGATTATTAAAAATAGCATATCTTAAAAAGAGAGAACTTACTGGCTATCTCAGGAAGTACACTGATTTTGTATGCTTCATTTGATGAGCATTGGGAAGGGAAATACTGCATTTAAAAAAAATACGTTTTCCCAAAGTAGAGAGAGCTCTTAAATGAATTTTTAAAAATATTGCAAAACTTATTGAAAGGCAGGAGATTATTTATGAAAAAAATCTGGTAGCATCTATTTTTTTAAACAGCTTTATTGAGGTAAAATTCGCATACCATAAAATCCACCTGCTTTTTACATTTCAGTGGTTTTTAGTCTATAGAGCAAGCTGTGCAACCATGACTAACATCTAATTTTAGAACGTTTTATCACCTTGAAAAGAAACTTCGTGCTTGTTAACAGTCACTCCCCATTGCCCACTCCCACCCCTGCTCCGCCCTAGACAACCACTAATCTATTTTCTGTCTCTGTAGATGGGCAGCATCTATTTTAAAATGGTAATTCATTTTTGTTTTAATTTCTGGTGTTCTTAGAATTTTTTTAAAGGTCTTACCAAGGGGGACATGGGGAAAGAAAAAGCAAGCATCTATGCTTGTCACTGAGAGAGGCGTATTTATTTCTGGCCAATTCTCTTTTTGTTCTTCCCAGTTTTTCTGGGAGATCGCTCTCTCTATGTATGTATATATTTGTATGTATATAATCTATCAGATTTTTGTCTATGCATCAATAACATTTTACATCACAGAAATGTATGATTCAATGTGAACATTTTAGTCCTTTAATGTATTAGTGGTCTTGACTAAAGACCTTTACTGATTTCAGCCAGATTTAAATACATCCATAATAAACTTAGCAATAATCAATAAAGTGGTTGAAAATTGATGCTTAATATAGTGGATTTACTTCTGATGGCTTTAATCCTTTGCATGTAGTGAATGTTAATGCTTGTCTAAATGTAGTTGTGTGAATGACAGATTACATAAAGGAAGGAGTGAATAAAAATATGGCGAACAGATGGTCTATGGACAATATAACAATATGGACACTTCTAGCTACATATGCTCCTGGCTGTATTTCTTTTGTGGTTGTCCATAATAGTAAGTGGCATCTAAGCACTCAGAAACTCAGCAAACTGTCATAGAATGCATCCTAGATGCCAGGTGAGCAAGGATGAATGGGGGAATTCAAAGCACATGTAGAGAGGACCCTGAACCTTGAGAGACCCATCATCTCTTTCAAAGATTAAAAAACTACGATTTGGTGGGTAAGACATTGTTGGTGATGTTCATCATGTTCTTAAATTGTAAATGTTAAATGAATTCAGATTTTATAATTGTTAATCTTCAGTTATCTGTGGGAGAGACATATTACTCAAGTGAGTTGATTTTCAGTTCGTCAGTGTTTTTGCTTGTTTTTAATCAGTATGTTATTAATGGTTAAAGTAAAAATTTCAAAATTATTTTATTCTACAGTTTGACGTCTGTTACCTAATACTTATTATGGAAAAATAAATATAAAAAATTGATTAAAAGTATGTAGCTTTTGTGTATCAATGTCTCCCTACAATACCAGTGGAAGTATGCTGCTGTGTATTAATAGAAATACAATATTAAATTATAGTGACGTTAATCATTATTTCATTCATTCAACAGATATGTGTTGAGAAATATATTGTGTGCAGCAGTGTAGTGGTTATAACTGTGATATCTAAAGTAAGCTACCTGGGTTTCTAGCTCCATTTAAGTCTTAATTGTTGACTTGGAAAGGTTTCTTTACTTCTCTGCATGAATTTATATGCCAGTAAATTGTAGTAAAAATAGCACCTTCCTTGGAAGTTCTTGTGAGGATTGCATGAAATAATAAATGAAAATATCTTAATACAAGCCCTCCAATAAAATAATCTCATAATTTTTTTTGCTATTATTCCTGTGTCCAAGTGATGGGTTACTAACCAAAGAGTTGGCAGTATGAACTCACCCAGAAACTCCATGGAAGAAAGGGCTGGCTGTCTGTTTCCGTAAAGATTACAGCCAAGAAAACCCTATGGAGCAGTTCTACTCTGTAGCACATGGGGTCTCCGTGAGTTGGGGGCTGACCTGAGGGCAGCTGACAACATGAAGTCACCCTGCAACAGTCCAAATGTGTTTGTTCTTCAGTCACTGTTGTTTACATTTCAGGCACACTCAGAGTAGTATTCCCATTTTACTAGTCTATTTTGTCATTTTTCTTATCCCCAAAAGTGGAGCCCTGTTGGCCAAGTGGTTAAGAGCTCTGCTGCTAACCAAAAAGGTCAGCAGTTTGAATCCACCAGCCGCTCCTTGGAAACTCTATGGGGGCGGTTCTACTCTGTCCTATAGCCTCACTATGAGTTCGAAACGACTCAGTGGCAATGAGTTTTTTTTTAAGCAGAAAGAAGATAAGTCTGTCCATTTATCTGTCTGTCTGTCTATCTACCTACCTACCTATTTATCTCTACCATCATGGATTTGAATATGCTTAATGACTGAAAAATTCACTATGGCTGTATTATTTTTACACTCTTGCTTTATACCTAGCTCCTACAATTTTCAATTCATATGAACAGTATTTACTTTTTCTTATAATTTACATCTAATTATTAATTTATAATTGAATCTTGAGTTTAATCTTATAAGGTTAAACATATTTCATCAGCTTCATATTCTTTTGCATATATTTTTGTAAAACGTCCTAGAGTTCTGTAATGCGAAGATGTACAGAAGATAAAATTATTCCCCAAGGCATCTTATTTTCCTTGGCTGTGCTTCTTTTCTCAGGCGTCTTCTTAGAGATCTGTACATCTGTCTTCATTTTAAGTATCATCAGTCTGTAATTCAATAATCACTAACCTGTACTTGGGAATTACTTGACAACTCTCAAAAGTTCAAAAATATACACATGGATCAGTTTGATTTGAGGAGAAAGTGTTTCAGATTTAGATAGAAAATGGAGCATTCCTGTATTCTTTCTGACAATATTCTACAGAATAAAAACCCTTCCTTCTGAAGGAGAAAATTGCTCTCTCCTCACCAAAATAGAAAATCTCACATTTTGGAGATGCTAATGTTTTTTATTACAAAGTGATGTACAATCATGGTTTAGTATCAAAAACTAAATGACTCTGTAAGACAAAAACTTAAAACTTGCATTTAGCCCCCACATACCTCAGAATTCATTTCTGGGATAACCATCGTTAATAGATTTTTATCTTTCTACACATTTTCAGTCCAAACAAGGTGGGGCCAGGGGCACGTGGCCTGGCTTCATTCTAAAGGTTCAGGGAAGTTACTTCAGGAAGCATGCTGTGAAGGTGTCAGTGATGTTAGCTAGGTGAGCAGGACTAAGGATATATTTGCTTTGTAGGGAATGAGGAGAAGGAACAGAAGAAGCAAGGAAACCAGTTGGGAGGCCACCATAGTAATCCAGACTGAAGGTGAAAATGGACTAAGCCAGAGGGATGGCAGTAGGGATGGAGAGAATTGGGCAGATGTGAGAAATATTTAGGAGCTAGAATAGACAGAAAAGTGAGAGCTGAGAAAATGTTTCTTTTTGTTTTCAGTAAGTCATACATAATCTTTGAAAATACTGGTAAAGGCTGAATTATTATTCAAAATTTAAAACTCTCATTAATAGTTATAGATATACTTTGGAAAATTATGGATGTAGCTTTGAGACTTAGAGTTTTCAAACTTGATAGTCTTGTGAATACAAGACTAGAAATTATATACATATATGAGTATAAGCATGTATAAATACATAAATTATTTGTACATAAATATATAAAGTAAGCACATATAATCTACCTATTAATGAAGTAATTACTTTATCTTCCTGTATTCCTTTAGCTACTGTTTTTATTTTTGTTGTTATTGAGTTTTGTTTTTTTTTTGGCTTCCAAACCTAGAGAGTGTGTGTGTTATATAATACACATATATACACATCTTTATATACATAATATATGTATTCATGTACATATATAATACATGTATATAACATATATATACATGCACATATGTATATATACACATAATATATAATATTCACACCTGTACATATTATGGGGAGCCCTGGTGGCACAAGTGGTTAAGCGTTTGGCTGCTAACCAAAGGTCGACAGTTTGAATCCACGAGCCGCCCCTTGGAAACCCTATGGGGCAGTTCTCTCTCCTAGAGGGTTGCTATGAGTTGGAATCTACTTGACGGCAATGTTTTTTTAATAAGTATTATATATTCATAGATGTGCATATATGTATATATTACACACACACACACACACACACACACACACATATCCTCTCGTCTTTGGAAAACTACCAAACCCCTTTATGTGGCAGCACTGTCAGGCTGTGAATGATTCAGAAGGCACCTCAGAGCCTGTGAGCGTCACTGTGAGTCTCCAAAGGAAATGACCAGTTATTGGATGGTTGGTGCTCTGTGGATTTCCCATAATCCATAGCGTATATGCTGTATGGTGATTTTTCGCTTCAGTAAAGGAAGTGATTTTTGTGACTTTTGTTTTCTTATCAATGGAAGAGACAGGCTGTCCTGCATAAATTACAATGGATTTGGAAATAAAACTTGATGTTAAGGTGCCTTTTAAAAGGCTGTATAGAAAGTAGTCTGCTTTCTAGAAACCGAGGTAAACAGTGGGTTTGTTGTGTGGAGATTTTGTATGCCTTGGTGTGCTCAGTGGAGGACAGCAGGGGTACCCATCATCTTGTTTTTATTTTTATGTACCAGGACTTTCATATGGTTACAACACCAGGAGCAGTCATGGAAAAATACTGTCTTTATTTTTGTAAATCTGAAGAAGTTTTTTCAATATTCCTTTTGTTGTCGTTGTTGGGTGCTATCCAGTCAGTTCTGACTCTTAGTGACCCTAGGTACAACCGAAAGAAACACCGCCCGGTCCTGCGCCATCCTCATGACCACTGTTATGCTTGAGCCCATTGTTGCAGCCACTGTGTCAATCCATCTTGTTGAGGGTCTTCTTCTTTTTCGCTGACCCTCTACCTTACCAAGCAAGATGTCCTTCTCCAGGGACTGATCCCTCCTGATAACATGTCCTAAGTATGTGAAATGAAGTCTCGCCATTCTTACTTCTAGGGAGCATTCTGGTTGTACTTCTTCCAAGACATATTTGTTCATTCTTTTGGTAATCCATGGTATATTCCATATTCTTTTTAGCATTTATGTTCCTTTTAGCATTTATTTTAAAAAAAAGTCATTTTTAGATTTAATTTTGGAATTCTTTTTATTGAAGTTATGTACTTACTAGTGGGCCAGCTGATGCCCTTTACCAGTGTCTATTAAATAACAGGTCACATTTGCACTGTGCTTTGCAGTAAAAAAGACATTTTACGTACGTCGTCATGACTTAGAACTAGATGGATGAAGCCAGCAGATTTGATTGATTCTAGCCAGACTCCAGACTCTTATCACATTATTTTCTGCTCCATTTTGATTTCCCAAAAACCATTACTCATTTTTATGTTACAGATGAGAAAGAAAAATACCTCTTCTCTCTACTTTATTATTTCTTAATTTTTTTCCCATTTTTAAAAAGGACATGGGATAAACCAGGTACATTTTTATTTACTAAGCACTGTGTTTTTATATACCAGCCCTGTGTCGAGTGTTTTAAAATAATAATACATATTTTAATCCTCACAGTGTTGTTGTTGTCATCCAGTCGATTCTGACTCATAGTGACCCCATGGGACAGAAAAGAACTGCCCCATAGGGTTTTCTTGGCTGTAATCTTTACAGAAACAGATCACCACGTCTTTCTCCCTTGAAGCTGCTGGATGGGTTTGAACAGCCAACGTTAACAGCTGAGTGCTTAACAGTTTGTGCCACTGGGGCTCCCTTAATCCTCACAGTAGCCCTTACATTGGTAAGAGTTTGTGAAAAGTTCCATTGTTATCCTTGCTAACAGTTTAGAAAACGGAGGGTTGAGTATATTAAATGTGTTACCTCAGGTCACTCCACCAGCTGGGAAGCCGTGGGGCCACAGTCAGATCCCAGGACTGCCCCCGACCCTGCCGCCCCAACGTTCTTTTCATTGCTCAACTGTACTTTTAATGTTTCTATTCTTTTTCTTGAATCGAAATGGATGATGATATAACACGTTTGCAAATGGAGATTTTCTTTATTATTTTCAGAATCATTACTACTAGACTTTTTACCTACTTTTTATTCTGTTCTTTATGAATCTGTCCAAACATCTGTAATTTGTAAATGTTTTATATTTATTTTAGTCCACGTATGGTTCTTTGCTCAGCCAGCCAAGCGTTTGCATTACGGGGATCCTCCTTCTTGTCGTTCATGTAGTAGTGGCTTACGAATGAGTAGATGATTCTCTTGGATAATTTTCTCATTGTATGTCATTTCCATTAACTATATTATTAATAGAAGGCATATAAAGCAACTTAGCCAATTTCTGATAGTGTAAATGACTGATTGATACTTCCCTTGCTAGGGAATACCGTTCGTGTTGAGAATTTTGGTGTAACACAAATTTATTTTGGACCTTATCCTTGCTAAAAGCACTAGAACACCCTAAACCAAACCCAATGCCATCTAGTCAATTCCTACTCATGGCAACCTTATGTGTTACAGAGTAGAACTGCCTCATAGGGTTTTCTTGGCTATAATCTTTATAGAAGCAAGTTGCCAGGTCTTTCTTCCATGATGCTGCTGGGTGGGTTTGAACGGCCAACCTTTAGGTTAGCAGTCAGTCACAAACTACTTGCACCACCCAGGAACCTCAGAAGCACTAGAAGAACTCTATGTATTCCCCACCTTGCCTAACTGATCTTCATTATGCACTTTGTATCAGTTACTTATTGCTGCATAACATTACCCCAAAACAACAATAAACTTTTTTATATCTCATGTTTCTGTGGGTCAGGAACTGAAATCAGATGTCAGTGTGGTCTGCAGTAATATGAAGGTCTCACTGGGCTTGATGATCTCATTTCAAAAGGACTCACTCACATGCTGGCTGTTGATGAGAAGCTTTAGTTTTGTGTAGCCCTTCTCACAGAGTGTCAGAAGCTTCAGTGTCCTTTATAAGCTAACCTCAGAAGTGACACATTGTCACTTATGCCATACTGTCTGCCGGTCACACGGAAGACCTAACTCAGTGTGGGAGGAGACTACTTAAGGGCATAGTTAAGGAAATGAATATCAGGAGTATCTTTGGGAGCCATCTTACAGACTGGCTACCACACATCCCCAGAATAAGGCTCCATTTTACTTTCCTAATCCCTGTATCCGGAGCCCTGGTGGTGTAATGGTTAAGTGTCCTGCTGCTAACCCAAAGGTCAGCAGTTCAAATCCACCAGCCGCTCATTGGAAACCCTATGGGGCAGTTCTACTCTGTCCTATACATTTGCTACGAGTCGGAATCAACTCGACAGCAACGCATTTGGTTCTTTGTTTTTGAATCCATCTATTCATTATCTTACATTTACTTTTGTTACTTTGCTATTGCAGCTCCATAGAATAAATAATATTCATTTTATTTCCAAAGTTATTTTCTATGTATAGATACTCAGTTTACCTTGGAAGGCCAGTATCGTATTGTCTTAGTCATCTAATGCTGCTATAACAGAAATACTACAAGTGGATGGTCTTAACAAAGAGAAATTTATTCTTTCACAATCTAGTAGGCTGGAAGGCCAAATTCAGGGTGTCAGCTCCAGGAGAAGTCTTTCTCTCTCTGTTGGCTCTGGAGGAAGATCCTTGTCATCAATCTTCCCCTGGTCAAGGAGCTTCTCAGCACAGGGACCCCAGGTCCAAAGGAAGTGCTCTGCTCAGTGCTGCTTTCTTGGTGGTATGAGCTCCCCAACTCTCTGCTCGCTTCCATTTCCTTATATCTCATATAAGATAAAAGGTGGAGCAGGCCACACCCCAGAGAAGCTTCTTCATATTAAATTAGGGAAGTGATCTGAGAAAGTGTGTTACATCCCACCATAATCCTCTTTGACATAATTTAATCTTACCTCATCAACCACAGGCAGAGATTAGAATTTACAACACATAGGGGAATCACATCAGATAACAAAACGTTAGACAATCATACAATACTGGGAATCATGACCTAGCCAAGTTGACAGATGTTTTGAGGGACACAGTCCACTCCATGACACTTATCAAAGGGGCAAATTGTTTTACTTGTTGTTTTTATTGCCTGTGTTGTTGTCATATTTAGTTGCAGTCAAGTTGTAATCCAGGACATTTTTCAATGCCAGTTCAACAATGCAAGACTGTTAATAATTGCACGTATTATTTAGGGTATTTCTTCTACTGTATACTCGTTTCATAAATTTATATATCTAGCTCTAATTTTTTTCTAGATTACATATTCTGCTTCTTTTAGATATCTATTTTTGATATCCCAGTGACAACTCAGATTTATCTGTGTCTAAACACAAATTCATCTATTTTCCCTTCTACTGATTCCATCTCTTCTCCTGTCAAACTCAGTGAATGGTTCTACAGTCTTCTAGTCTCACAAACGAAACATTGACAGTTATCTGAGACTCTCTTCTCTATCTCATACACAACAAGAAAACTTCTTAATTAACTTAATGACTCAATATTAAGAATCAGCTTTCTTAGTACTTTTCAATATTGCCTTATGCTCCCCATCTCTATTGCTACAGCCATAATTCAAATCCTATCATCTCTTGATTGGACTATGTCACCAATCTCCTGCATGTTCACCTGTTTCCATCTCTCATATCTCAAATTCATGTTTCTCAGTTCTTCCAGAGGTATCTTCCCAAAATGCAAATGTGAACAAATCCTCCTTAGGTCTTTCAATGGCTCCTCATTACCTTGCAATGTAACCCTACAGTCTGTTCTTTCCTTAACGTCTTATTATTCCAACCACCACCACACCTAACAGCCTCTTCCAGCACATGTTGGACCCTAATTACCTGAATAACCTGCAATTCTCAACACACCAGATCTTATCTACTGTGGTGTCTGTGGTGTCTGAATACCAAGGCAGAGCCCTGGTGGCTTAGTGGTTAAGAGCTCAGCTGCTAAACAAAAAGTCAGCAATTCAGCAGTTCAAATCCACCAGCCGATCCTTGGAAACCCTATGGGGCAGTTCTACTCTGTCCTATACGGTCACTATAGGATTATGAGTCGGAATCAACTTGATGGCAGTGGGTTTTTTTTTTTTTTTTGGAACATCAACTCACCTTACAAGGCTCAGTGCAAGAGTTACCTATCCTAGGAAGGCTTTCCTTAACCACACCTTGTAACTGACACCTCCCTGTCTTTAGCCCCCTCCCCTTTCCTGTATCTACTTTGAGTACAGCCCATGCAAACTTTGTTTCTTTGCCTTTTGTCTCTCCCCTAATAGATCACAAACTCTTTGGTGTCAAGGATAAGATATATTTCCAGATTCCTGTGTTCAGTGATACGCAGAAGGTACTAAGTAAAATGTCAATGAATGGAAACAGAAATTCATTCATTTGACCCAGGGAGACGGATTACCAGAATCTTTGACTCATTCCGGAGCACTGCATAATTACCTACTACACAATTCGTTGTGAGCTGATGGTGCTTCCAAGAAATTGCTCATTAGGCACACAGAGAAGTACATACTACTTAGTAGTGAGTACTACTAACATTTGATTAGAAAGCACTTTTATATAAAATTTTGGAATAAAATTATATCAAAATTTATTAGTAATAGAATCTTTTATATTTAAGAAGTTGATTCAGTTTTGATTAAATTAAAAATTCTCTTTTATTTCCTGAAAGTTATAAACTAAATTTTATTTCCAGTCTTCCTAACTGCACATTTGAAACTCCCAATTTTTTATTCTATGGTTTACAAGAAATGATACAGTAGAAAATAACAATTTATTCCATTATAGCTAAGAAAGCCATCTTTATTTTTTTATTTAAAGCATCTGTCAGTACATTTACCACATTGCTAATCAGAAATGCCATATTGTTTCTTTGCATATCATTATTCCTTTTTTCATTGTAACTATAAAAATTATATTTTTTATGGATGTTTATGTTGTTGTAATACAGTAGTGAAACCATTTTGAGTAAAAATGTTACCTATTTTATTTTGCTCATACAATATTATGTTCAAATTACACAAAATTTTTTTTTCTTTGGCCTTTTATTATGTTTTTTATTGTACTTCAGGTGAAGGCTTACAGAACAAATTGTTTTATGAAATTGGTTAACAACCCCACAACAAGTCAACCCTCTCCCTTCTAGACCTTTTTTTTTTTTTTTTTTGGTGAAAATATGCATATCCAAAGATACACCTTTTCAAAAAATTTCTACATGCACAGTTCAGTGACATCGACTATGCTCTTCAAATTGTGCTGCTCTTCTCACTTTAGGTGAAGGCTTACAGAACAA
>NW_004444203.1:1604245-1623547 GCF_000243295.1 Trichechus manatus latirostris
GGGTCGGTAATCAGTGCAGGGCAGGTTCCAGTAGGCCGTGCCTGTGCTGCTTGGTGGTGTGATGTTAAGAGCATGGTGCAGGTAGGCAGGATGTAGCAGGGAGATTGTTATGTGTGGAGCTAAGATGGATATTGGAGAGAGGATAGAGGAACAGGAGCCAAAAACATACAAACAAAGAAAAAAGTATGCTAGGAGAGCTCGCCTTTGGAGTGGAGAGATGAGAGACTGTAATGGAGAAAATCAGAAAGGGGAAGGGGAAGAAAAGAAAAGAAAAGAATGAATAAATAAAAATCAGAAAGGGAAGAGAACAGCAAAGTTCCCAGGGATCGCACCAGTGTGGCTACGAGGTCTGGGAAACTTGTTCTCAGGTGTTGCAGTACAGCCTGGCTAGAAGGCGTAGAGATATACAACGCCAGGTATTCAGGGAACAGAAAGAGAAGGAAGATATAGTGAGACAAGAAACTGAGTAATGAAGAAAGATAAAAAGGGAAAAAGAGGGGAAAAAAAATAAACGAAAAAAGAAATGCCCTCTGGGATCCCCCTGGGCGTCTGCCCAAGCCAAGGGTGTAGGCTCCAAGCCGCACAACACTGCCCAGCCAGAATGGGCTCCCAACTCAAGAAGAGGAAAAGAAAACTAACAAATAACCCCAAACAAACAAACAAACAAAAGCCCTGGGATCCCACCAGTGCAGCAGCCCAGATTGGGAAGCAGTTCCACACTCGAACGGAGCTCTGCAGCCCCTCAGGAAGAAGCAAAGATGGTGCACAGTGCCAGGTATTTGAGTGAAATGAGGGGGAGGTGGTGAGAGGTAAGGAAGAAATCAAAAGAAGTGGAAAAAAGCAACACCAGCAGCCAACAAATGGCCCTCAGAGAGCCAGCTAGTGCGGGCTTGTGGAATCCACGCAACCGGTGCTTCCCAGACAAGAGGCTGTGTCCGCGAGAAGCAGAAGAGGCCAAGTGTGAGTGAAGAAGGGTAGGGAGTGGGAAAACGTATATCACAAGTTACCAGAGCTCCACCACCCCTCAGGAAGAAACAAAGATGGAGCACGGAGCCAGGTATTTGAGTGAAAGGAGGGGGAGGTGGTGAGAGGTAAGGAAGAAATCAAAAGAAGAGGAAGAAAGCAACACCAGCAGCCAACAAATGGCACTCAGAGAGCCGGCCTGTTATGGTGGGTGGAATCCAAGCAGCCGGTGTTTCCCTGACAAGAGACTGTGGCCGCAGGAAGCAGAGGAGGCCGAGCGGGGGTGAAGAAGGGTGGGGGGTGGGAAAGCATATATCGCAAATTACCGGTTGTTTTGTCTCCTGCTGGAAGCTCTGTGAAGCTGTTTTCTCATACCCACTGTTTGCTGGTCTCTGATAGGAGTCCAAGATGGCGGATCCGCTCTGCGTTAGCTGATAGGGGACCTCTGCATGAATCTCTCCTCACTCTCCATTCTCTGTTAGTTTTCTCACTCCATTTGGTGTTTGGCTGAGTTCTTTATCTCTTCATCTGATGTTTTAGGGTTTCAGGATTGTTGTTTTCTCTGTTTGGCTTAGTTTTTCGGATCTTTTCTGTGGAGGGACGGCGTGGTGTTTCTGCCTAGAGCGCCATTTTGCCAGAAGTCGCCAAAACTGTTGTTTTTTTAAATTTTCTTTTCTATGTCTCTATTTCTAGAAAAACAGTTGAAAACTACGTAGAAGTAACATACATTTGTATGTATATAATATGTGTGTATGTGCATGTGTGTTGCTCTTCGATTGAAAGCAACATGAATATAGAATCCATAAATATTTTACTTTGTTCTTGGAATAAACTTGTAGAACAGTGACATCTGGAATAGGAAGCTGAGAAAGAAAAGTTAGAATAGTTAACCACAGACTTTCTTTAACTAACTAAATAGGTTACAACTCTGTTCTTGTCTTGTGTTTATAGTTGGATATGCATTCTGTTTGTAGGTAAAACAAATGTAAACCTCTTTTGTCCTTGGGTATGATGCTTTCTTCAAACTGAATGCTATTATTATACTTTAAAATAAATGACCTTCAACCTTGAAAGAAAGACGTAAGAAAATACAGTTTAAGAATGTGAGCACTCAAGTTTAATGTTGAGCATTTTGGGATTTTTTTAAAATTTCTACTTAAGTTAAAGCTTTGCAATTGAACAAAGTGTTTTTAAATTATTGTAAATACAAATATGAATTTGAAATTAATCCACTGGTATACGAAAGTCAGTATAAAGGGATGTTTATTATCTTTAAAACCCATCGCCGGTAAGTCAATTCCGACTCATAGTGACCCTGTAAGACAGAGTAGAACTGCCCCATATGATTTTTCCAAGGAACAGCTGGTGGATTTGAACTGCCAACCTTTTGGTTAGCAGCTGAGCTCCTTAACAACTATGCCACGAAGGCTCCCTTATTATTTTTGTTAGGTGCCATCGAGTCGATTCCAACTCATAGCGACCCTATGTACAACAGAAGGAACCACTGCCTGGTCCTGTGCCATCCTCACAATCGTTGTTATGCTTAAGCCTGTTGTTGCAGCCACTGTATCGATCCATCCGGTCACGGGCCTTTCTCTTTTTCACTTACCCTCTACTTTACCAAGCATAATATCCTTCTCTAGGGACTGATCCGTCTTGATAACATGTCCAAAGTATGTAAGACAATAGTCTTGCCATCTTTGCTTCTAAGGAGCATTCTAGTTGTACTTCTTCCAAGACAGACTTATCCATTGTTTGGGTAGTCCATGGTATACTTAATATTCTTCTCCAACACCACAATTCAAAGGTGTCAATTCTTCGGTCTTCCTTATTGATCATCCAGCTTTCACATACATATGAGGCAATTGAAAACACGATGGCTTGGGTCAGGCACACCTTAGTCTTCAAGGTGACATCTTTGCTTTTCAACACTTCAGAGCAGTTTTTTGCAGCAGATTTGCCCAAAACAATGCGTCGTTTAATTTCTTGGCTGCTGCTTCCATGGGTATTGATTGTGGGTCCAAGTAAAATGAAATCCTTGACAACCTCAATCTTTTCTCCATTTCTGACAATGTTGCTTATTGGTCCAGTTGTGAGGATTTTTGTTTTCTTTATGTTGAGGTGTAATCCATACTGAAGGTTGCAGTCCCTGATCTTCACCAGTAAGAGCTTCAAGTCCTCTTCACTTTCAGCAAGCAGGGTTGTGTCATCTGCATATCATAGGTTGTTAATGAGTCTTCCTCCAATCCTGATGCCCTGTTCTTCATATAATCCAGCTTCTCAGATTATTTGCTCAGTATACAGATTAAATAGGTACGGTGAAATGATACAACCCTGACACACACCTTTCCTGACTTTAAACCACACAGGATCCCCTTGTTCTGTTCCAACGACTGCCTCCTGATCTATGTACGCATTCCTCATGAGCACAATTAAGTGTTCCAGAATTTCCATTCTTGGCAATGTTATCCATAATTTGTTATGATCCACTCAGTCGAACGCCATTGCTTAGTCAGTCAAACACAGGTAAACGTCTGTCTTGTATTCTCTGCTTTCAGCCAGGATCCATTTGACATCAGCAATGATACCCCTCATTCCACATCCTCTTCTGAATCCTGCTTGAATTTCTGGCAGTTCCCTGTTGATATACTGCTGCAACTGCTTTTGAATGATCTTTAAATGTTCCTTTTCCTTTTTTGTTTTGGTACAACTTTTGTGATTGGTTACTTTTTCTATAGGGTCCTATCAATAGGCTAATTAAGGTATTGAAATGCTAGTATCTTTCAATACCTTAACTCTTACCTCCCAAATCAAGGATATTGTTGTTACTATTGTTGCCATTTAACCAGCACGTTGGAGCACATCAAGGAGATTTTGATTGAGTCAGCCATGCACATATCCATGCATCTAACGAACATATATTGTTGTTCAGCTGCTTTGCCCTAGTATTCTACTTGAAATTAGCAGTGGGTAGGAAGGGATTTAGGATTAAAAGAAGTGAAGTATCTTCTTACTGAAGTATATTGAGAAATAGTGAGTTGCTAAGACTTTTAAGAGGGAGATTGGAAAACTGTGGATTGATAAAGTGAACATAAAACCTTCTAGGTCAGGTAATCAGCGTAAGCAAAACACTGAGGAGAAAAACACACTTGTATTTTCTGAAGACTGGATCTCCTTGGTATGTTTGACAGCTTTTACAGCATAATTGTATAGCTAAGGGAACGGTGAATGATGGAGTATCTAAAAGCTTATGATGACACTTCGTGCAGAAGGAAAGACATGATCAAATCGTTGGACATAACATAGTTCTTTGCAATATAATAATTATATTAGTTGAATCATCCACTAAAAATGAAATAGAATTTTCAGAAAAATCTATCTGAAAATTGTATGCATGTTCATTGGAAAATGGAGAAACAGGGATTTGTAAAACCGTTTAGGAGACTGTGGGGTCGCAAACGGTTTCCAAATTAAGGTAATGAATAATTAGGATTTAAATGCCAAAGATTGAAATTCCTCATTTAGCAAAGCGAGTAGGTTAATTGGGACTTTGAGTATGATAGTTTATGAACATAAAAGCAAATTGTTTCAGGATTTATAATTCAGGTAAAGCTCTATACTAGTCAGGTTTCCATTTAAAATGTCATTTCTATTTTTATCTATAAAACATAATTATCTCGAGTCCATTTCACTTTGATATTTCTCTTTTGCACTCTAAAGTAAAAGTATGCCTATATTTTCTGTTCATGTATGAGTTTTCGTAACTTAGCTTTTTGGTAACTTTATAGTTGTTC
This sequence comes from Trichechus manatus latirostris, assembly GCF_000243295.1. Lineage (NCBI taxonomy): Eukaryota > Metazoa > Chordata > Mammalia > Sirenia > Trichechidae > Trichechus > Trichechus manatus. Next base: position 1,609,003 of record NW_004444203.1, read on the forward strand.
TCTGATCATTTTGAACAGCCTTCTCTTAACAAACTTAAAATATCACTAGAAATTATTTTTAGCATATGTAGATACCGACTTCATATTAAAATTAACCTTTTTTTCTTGTTAAGAATAATTGAAGGATGCAGAACAGGGAGCATCAAATGATATTTAAAATCTCTGGGATTGTTCCATGCAGCATAAAAAGGGGATAAGTTTCTAGATCTGCTAATTCTGGAAATGAGTGAATTGCTGTGAGCTTTCATTTCATTCATGGGAACACTAATGGAAGTGGAGAACATTCAGAACTGGAGAACATTCAGTCTTTAGTTGTTAGCACATTGCCAAGCATGATGCTTGACTTTGTAATCATTGGACTGACAGGCAGCTTTCCCTCTGTACAAATGGGACCTTAACACATCTTCATAAAGTAAGCGATTTCCTTGTCTCACTGTCCATATTAGGTCCCCGGATCCCTTTTAAGAAAGGGAGTATTATAACAGAGAGGGATGCTTCAGAGCGTCTACTTCATAAAATAAGAAAAGGTATTTATTCTTTAAGCTTCATTTTCATGTAAGAGATATATACGTAAATAGAATTAGAAATAAGGGCTGTTTTCCTTAATTTTAATCTGTCAAAAGTGGATATTCCTAGCAATCAAGAGCTTCTAACAAACCTTCAAACCCTTGGGAAGAATGTCTTCTGCAAGACTGTTTCTTTGGCCCAATCCTTTCTTCTGGGACCAGATTTTACTGGAGCACAGAAGAGGATTGTCCAGGATGCAGGGGACCAAGCGTGACTGGTTTTGAAAGACAAGTAGACATTAATCAAGCAAACATGGGAGAATTCCAAGCAGAGAGGACAGCATGCTCAAAGGCACAGGATTGTAAGGAGTTCATTTAATTTAGGGACCAGTTTGAAGACTATATATTACAGAGTTTAGATTCTATCTTCAGGGTAATAGGAAGGCCAAGAGGGACACTAAAGAATCTCATAAAGAGAAGATGTTTGATAATATTTGTGTTTTAAACTGTCATCCTGCACCAGTTAGAAGACAAGAAATTCTGAGGGAAGAAATGATCTTCATAAGCAAGAAATTGTGTATGTGAGGGTCAACGGGATGGAGAGGCAAGGAAAAATTAGAGTGTTTATTAGATAAAACAGACTGAATATGGTATATGGGAGAGTGAAAGAAATAAGACAAAAAACAAACAAAGAAAACTGGAAGACTCCATAGTTTTTAGCAACTGGGTTCTTCCTCATGCCATTAAACATGATTAGAATGCAGCTGCTGTTAACAGAAATACCACAAGTGGATGGCTTTAACAAAGAGAAGTTTATTCTCTCACAGTCTAGTAGGCTACAAGTCCAAGTTCAAGGCATCAGCTCCAGGGGAAGTCTCTCTCTCTGTGTCGATGCTGGAGGAAGGTCCTTGTGGTGCATCAATCTTCCCTTGGTCTGGGAGGTTGTCTGCTTCTCTGTGCAGGAATCTCAGGTCCAAAGGACATGCTCTGCTCCAGGCACTGCCTTCAGTGGTATGAGGTTCCCAATTCTCTGCTTGCTTACCTTTCCTTTTATCTCTTGTAAGATAAAAGGTGGTGCAGGCCACACCCTAGGGAAACTCCCTTTACATTGGATCAGGGATGTGACCTTAGTAAGGGTGTTATACAATCCCATCCTAATCCTCTTTAACATAAAACTACAGTCACAAAATGGAGGACTACCACACAGTACTGGGAATCATGGCCCAGCCAAACTGATACACAGATTTTTGGGGGGACATAATTCAATCCATGACAGAGAGGTGACACTAAGTTGACTTTTGTAGCTTCTTAGTACCCTCTAGGATCACAGGGAGATATGTCATCCACCATCTCTAAGGCTGACATTTACTCATGCTGTTTATTTCTTACATTACACCAAATCTAGGACCTTGCTTCTCCATTTATGCCTCATGTCTCCAGTGCTTCTAAGTTTTCTTTTCCCCCTGTGTTAAGGTATGAGTTCATTTTCTCTCACTTATTAAAAACAAAAGTATTATCTTACATGACCCTGACTCTTCCTCTGTTTATTGGCCATGGTGTAAACAAAAACAAAATCAAACCCACTGTTGTCAAATCGATACCAACTCATAGTGACCCCATAAGACAGAGTAGAACTGCCCCATAGGGTTTCCAAGGAGCAGCTGGTGGACCTTTTGGTTAGCAGCCGAATTCTTAACCACTGCACTATCAGGGCATATGTAAAAGTATCACTCTATATAATTCAGTTCTAAATTTCTCCATAATGGTCTGCTCCATAGTTTATCCAAAATAGATTTGGTAATTTCTGCCAAATCAGCTGGGAGAAGCTCCTACTCCACCAACTCACCCACCTGCAAATTAATAAAAGTGTTCTCAGCAAGAATAGGATCGCTTAACCCTGGAGAAAGTAAGAACTTTGCTAAAGATAGAAATGTTTATTACCAGTACAGTCAAATTACAGTTAGATTATAGTAATATTAACAACTAGGAAGAAACAGAGGATATTTTTCTATGCCAATTCCAGACTTTAATGAGAAATTTGAAAAATTAACATTATGTAAGTACCATTTCTCTGTGATTCTTATCCCACTGTATCCTAAAATATGATACTTTTCCACAACCTCTTGTCCCATTATGTATTTCATATTCCCTATGATATTAAATAACGTCATGCGCTCATAGTTGTTTTTCTGACTCTTCAATTTTTTTTATTTCTCTAGATTTTACTTCTTGTTAACGTATTCAAGCATTTAGAATAGAAATTGTGTGGAAGACTATAAAATAAGCCCTTCTTTTTTCCCCTGATGATCACATTATCTCAGTCTTCATATTTCCAATTTACTGCAATTCAATATACCATTGCTGCTACAGAGGATGCAATATATATTTGTGGAGCATAGATGAAGTTCCTTGAAGAATATACTCATAATGTTACTTTTTTCTAGACTTCTTCTGGAAGTGTTTAAAAAGATTTAGTTGAGAAGAAATGAAGTAGAGAAACTCAAACCCTTAATATAAATACACTTTATAACCTCCTGCTTGTTGTCTTAATTGGTTTTGTATCTAGCATTTCTCAAGAGCTCCACTTTTCAATCTAAGAGTGCTTCAGTCCATATAAAGGTCTGAGTTTTCAGAAGTCATAACCCATATAAGCTTCAAGGATCATGCTTTGGTTTAGAAGTAGACTCATCATTAGATTTAAAAAACAAAACAAAAAAACAGAAGAAAATTTTAACAGGACCGAATTTGTGGAATAATGTAATAATATGCATAAAATAACAGTGGCTTGGTGATACTACGCCTTCTTATATATGTGTTCATCGTAAGTAGTATCACATAGAGCTGTGCTATTAGGGGAGTCAAGATATAATGTTATACTCTATGTTCAATATTTGAGCAGAGAAAGGGAAATTTATTAAAAATTATTACATAAGGCATGCTAAAGCACTCCCTACTGTACGTTCTAAAGTTATTTACTTACAGTAATGATCCCCTTCATACTTCATATTTTCTCATTTAGTGATTTAATGTTGAATTCAGTCTAACACTTATTGTGGCAGGTATGAAAAAGCCACTGTATTCTAGGTTTCTGTTTCTGTTTAATACATTGCAGCATCTGCATGACAATAACTTAGCTTGTCCATTTTAATGGATTACAGTTGGTCAGATTACTTGTTTGACATCAGACAAAGCAGTAAGGTTGACTTCCTGATTTATGTTTCAGTTAGTGATGTTGATAATCTGTAGATACAGCTTTTCATAGGTTTATGAAGGCTGAACTCTCCTGATGTTTAATAGTTCAGGTTTTCAAGAGGTAAGCTTAATCATCTAATTTATCTAGGAAATTATTTTCCCTTTAGAAAAAATCAGATCAGGCATATTATTTTGAATATTGAAAACAATGTGTCTGGGAAGGAAACTGAGTTTATAAAGGGTCCGTTTTCTAAAAGGCAGCATATTTTTTGAAGACTTGAATGTAACTCTGATGGGTTACACATTTCAGAAGCTTATCTATAAGCATACCAAATCACTACATTTGTTTCAGACTTTTATCTTTATATCTGGCCTTTTAAGAGACCACACCAAGGATGGGTTGAGAATTATTGAATTCACCGTACCACAAGACCTATATACAGGTTAATACATAGACAATTTAAGATGGATGTATTAAAATTAACATAATAACTTTTAGTATTTTCTCACTAAGGAATTAATTCAACTCCTAGTCAAGGGGTTCCGCCATCAAATTCAAATTCTCTTTTCTTTTTTTATACTAATCTGTATCTCATACTTGTCTGGATCTGGATGAGTACCTTTTTGGGGGAAGCTGATATTTATATTAATTATATGAAAAATTTAGCCTCTCTTCCTGGAACTGTTCCAAATGTACATCAGATAGTGAATTAATTCCGTTTTCTTTTTTCTTCTGCCTTTGACAAGAGCCCATGTCATTTCACATTTGAGCTTTTAAAATTGACACCTGATTTCTTTGCCCCAGGTCTTGTCTCAGCCTAACTCCATCATTCCTCTGCAAGCAGTATGATTGCTGTAAAATACAAATCTGATGATAGAACTCTCTGAATGAATAAAACTCAAATCCCTCAGCATGAAGGGGTCCCCTCCGACATGACCTCTATCTCCTTCTCTAGCCTCAGGTCACATCTTTCCTTATTTTGCAATGTACTCCCTGGTAATATTGATGATGCTGATTCTTTCTACACACCATGATGTTTCTTGAGGACTTGGTGTATTTGGTCATGCTGTACCCTTTGCCTGAAAGGTCAATCTCATATTCCTTTACTACAGTAATTCCTGTGTGTAATAGGAATAATAATAATAATACAGTGGTTATGCCTTAAAAAGGTGCCCTGGTGGTGCAGGGGTTAAGTGCTTGGCTGCGAACCAGAAGGTCAGCAATTCAAACCCATCAGCCATTCCACAGGAGAAAGATGTGGCAGTCTGCTTCCATCAGGATTACAGCCTTGGAAACTCTATACGGCAGATCTGCTCTGCCCTGTGGGGTTGCCATGAGTCGGAGTTGACTTGATGGCAACTGGCTTGGTTGTTTTTTTGTTTGTTTGTTTAGACATTACCTATTTTACAAATGGTTAACACACTCAGCTGTTAACTGAAGGGTTGAATCCATGCAGACGTGCCTCAGAAGCAAGACCTGGTGATTTACTTCCAAAAAATCAGCCAGTAAAAACTCTGTGGACTGCAGTTCTACTCTGACACACATGGGGTCACCATGAGTTGGAATTGACTTGACAGCAACTGATATATATGGAATACACCTCTTTAGGAAGAGTCCAGGAACTACACAATTATATATCATCTGAGAGTGATGAATCTGCAGCCTCCCTGCAAATAAACGCATTAGGCCTCTTGAGGCAGGAACTTGCCCATGTTCACTTCAGTACCTCTAGCACCTAGCTCAGAGTTTGTCGCGTAGTGGGCAAAAATGTTTGTCTAACTGAATCAAACAAAGCTCACATTTTTGCTCTTTCTTATTCACTAATTTGCAAATTTAACATACTCAGCGCAATAATTGCCGCAGCTGACTCACATCTGGAGGAATCCACCCAAGAAAGCACTCTTCACCTGCTTACTTTTTCACTGAAATTCATGATCATCCTGATGAATAATAGCCTCGGGTTTCAAAAATGAAAACCCATTGCCTGTCGTCTCAAGCCATGCTATTTAAAAGGCAGACACTTGCTGTGTGCCGGGGTAACAGATTTAGCACATGAATATTTTGGGTATATTATAAAGAATCTGGTACTTCATACGTTTTCCGATTTTTTGTCACAGTATCCTCACAGGTAATTTCTTTCTTCTCTTCCTCTTTGTAATTTCTGAAGTAGACCAAACAGTGGTACAGAAAGGAAAAGCTCTTTGTCACTAAAAGGCAAATTGAAGTCAAGGCAAAATTGCTTATTTTCCTGTCTTTTTCTCCTCATTATACTTAACAATTCAGATTAATCTGCAACAAATATGCACAATCCTCCCCGTCACCACTAAGGAAAAAAAAAATTGTGTATATAAGTATAAAGGGTTTATTCTCTAGAGTAGACCCAGAAGCAAAAGACATTGCATTTTCAAGGGAGGGGTGAGTTTTTTTTCTGGGATGTTTTGTACTGATGAACAGTTTACATTCAAAAGTTTCAATATGTATTCTCTAGAGAAAAATGAATGGGAAGGAAACTAACATCTAATGTTGACACTATATGCCTGGTACTGTTGAAGGCTTTTGCATGTATAATTTCATTTTTCCTTCCCAAACTCCAACTAGGTAAGTGAAATAATGCAATTTTGTAGCAAAGTAGAAGCTCAGAGAGGTAATGTCAGTGGTTTTTTTCAATACTTTTTTCAAAGTTTTAAGGTCTTTTTTTTCTGTCATATTGATTTTGCTTCTTATTTTTATTGTTTTCTTTCTTCTAAAGGGTTTAATTTTTTATAGCTTCTTAAGATGAAGACTTAGATAGCAGTCTTATTTTAAAACATCCGAACACTTTGAGGGACCAAGTAGCTGGGCCTGGGGCCTGGGGACCATAGTCTCAGGGGACATCTAGATCAATTGGCATAACATAGTTTATAAAGAAAATGTTCTACATCCCACTTTGATGAGTAGCATCTAGGGTCTTAAAAACCTGCAAGCAGCCATCTAAGATACACTTATCGGTCCCATCACACCTGGTGCAAAAGAGAATGAAGAAAACCAAAGACACAAGGAAAATATTAGCCCAAAGGACTAAAGGACCACATGAACCAGAGATTCCACCAGCCTGAGACCAGAAGAACTAGATGGTGCTTGACTACTACCAACGGCTGCTCTGAGAGGGATCACAAGAGAGCGTCCAGGACAGAGCAGGGAAAAAAATGTAGAACAGAGTTCAAATTCACGTAAAAATACAAGACTGACTAGTCTGACAGAGACTTGCTTAAATTCTGAATATTTGGATTTGTTACTGCTTTTAAAAAACTCACTTGTTGCTTGATTGCTTGAGAGAACATTGTATGTTTCAAATTTTTTGACATTTGGTGAGACTTTATTACCTGCTGTATGGTCTGTTTTGGTAAAAGTTCCATACACATCTTATAAAAATGAGTATTCAGTATTCAACGGCTCTGATAAATGTATGTCAAGTTGGTTCATGTGTTAATCATTTTGTTCACCTCTTCTATGTCTTTCCTGACTTTTAGTCTTTTTGTTCTACCAGCTACTGATAAGTCTGTTAAAATCTTCAACTATGATTGTGGATTTGATTATTTTCCGTTCTAATGCTTTTGGTTATTACCTTTTATATTTGATGCTATATAATTAGGTGCCTAGAAATTTAGGATTCTTTTATCTTCCTTTGGAATTAAACCTTTTTTTATTAATGCCCCTGTTTATCTCTAGAAATAACTGTTGCCTTAAAGTTTACATTATCTGATACCAGATTAGTTACACAACCTTCTTTGTTTAGTGTTTGCCTGTTAATATATTTTTCTTCACTTTTCTATACTATCTTTCTGTGTGCTTGTATTTATAGTTTTTTCCTTGTAAACACCATATCAGTTTTGTTCTAATTTCACACCTCTGTCTTTTAATAGGAGTATCTAGTCCATTTACATTTAGTTTAATTAATGATATGCTCTATTTAGATTCAAATCTACTATTTAACTTTTACTTCTATTTGTTTCATCTGGTTTTTATTCATTTTTTCTCCTTTTACCTTATCTTAGATGATTCATCATGAGCCCATCATGATAATATGAACACCTGGTGACTTTAGTTAGAATAATTTTCTTCTTGCCACTAACCCTCTTTTATTCTTACTCTTCCTTCCATGAATATCATAGCCTCAAACTAAATCACCATTGCATGCAAGACCCATTATTAATTTACTATGAATTTTTTAGGAAAACAAAAGAAGAATTTTTGTATTAAATTATACAGTTATTATGACACATTCCACTAACATTAAAATGTTGAAAAAACACTACAGTATGAAATTGAGAAATTATGGTATATACTAAAAAAACCCATTGCTGTCAACTCAATCCTGACTCATAATGACCGTCTAGGACAGAGTAGAAATGCCCACTGTGGTTTCCAAGGAGCCGCTGGTGGATTCAAACTGCCATCCTTTTGGTTAGCAGATGAGCTCTTAACCACTATGCCACCAAGGCTCCATGGTATATACTAGTGCCAAGTAAATGCTAGTTACTGTGTGAAGTGTAGAAGATAAGTAGATCAGTGAGGTTGTTATCCTGATAATGAATGGTTATACATTCCATAGGAAGAAATTTTAGAATTTCTCCTGTTAGCAAGTCTCCTGAGATACGCTTTCTAAAACAGGGAAGGATTGGTGTGGGAAATGCATTAGAAGAGGACAATCAGTTTTGTGGTTAAAAGTAATCCAGAAGCTTGTTAAAGGTGTGAACTAAGATGGCAAGGGTGAGGAAGCAGAATTGAGACTGGCTTTAAAAGCTGTTTAAGAGATGAAAACAGGCAGACTGACTGTTAGTGTAGAAGGTATAAAGGGACAATAAGGAAACTTCTCATGCTTCTAACTTGTAGTTTTGTGTTTATAAGCAGAGTGGTTTTGAGCCCTATCACCTTTTACAAGTTAAAACAGAAGTAGTGTATTTTTATTATGTTGAGTTTGAGGTGCCTGTGGAAACATTGGAGAAGGAATTAAGACAGTTCTGATCCTTAGGAAATAATCTGTACTTTAGAGAGAAATTTGAGAAATATAAGCACGTAATACTCAAAATCAAAGTCATAGAGTGAATGAGGAGGACAGAGTGCAACATGGAAGAGATAATAACATGACAGAAACATGGGAACCAGCAATATTTATAATACAGGACAGCAGGGGAGATAAAGAAGATGGAGAGAATGGAGGAGAACTTGGAAGGTAAGTTGTCAACAAGGAAAGGTAAAGAGAGATTTTCAAGAAAGAAAAATTAGAGCTGTCAGATCCAGCAAAGAGCTTCAGGTAAAAGAACTGAAATGCTTTATTTATATCTGCAGTGTAAGTGACCATTAGTGGCCATATTGAGGCTCATTTTAATGGAATGATCGGGTGACCCAAAAATGCAGAGAGGATTGAGTGGGAAGTAGAAACAACTAGGGACATTGAAATAATATCTGTTAAGCAGTTGCATTGCTGAACACTAGAACTAGGATAGTCTTAGAAGTTGGGTCTTTTTGCATTTATCAACCCATACTTTTATGGAATATATTTGCCGGTGACATTTAAAGACCTGCTTGAAAAATGCCTTTCTTTTCTCAGTTTCTCTAGTGTTATTTAAAATGTTACCCTTTCAATTTATTTTAGGAAACCATTTACATTTTGACACAGCTGTTGGGAGAAACACGAACATTTAGTACATTCTTCTAAAACTAAAAAAAAAAAAAATGCATTATGATAAAATGAAACAAACAAAAAATATTTTCTAATCTAATAGTTGTTTATTTCTCTCCATAGATACATGGATGAAACAAAATCTGTCCATCTCCAAAATGTTTCTAGGTTTCAAAATATATCACTGTTGACATAAGTTAATTCTTCTTTCTAATTAGATATATTGGTGAGAGAAATTGCAAGAAAACAAAGATTTCTTTCCAATAACTAAAGAGGTACACAATGACATTTTCTCGTCTTGAAACTAAGTTTCACAAATGAATTCCATTTAATGATCATAACTAAGAATATTGTTATTTAAATTTCATCCACAATTTCCATGGCGCAGGACTGGGCAATATTTCGTTCTGTGGTGCATAGGGTCTCTATGAGTCGGAACGAACTCAACGGCACCTAACAACAACAATAATTCTTTCCAAATTTAAAGATGTATAATGTAATATCTAAAAATATATAATGGTAGAGTGTCTTAAGACTCATCATCCCATGTTCATGCATTTTTACTATACAGATAGTGATCTTAGTAGGATTTTTGCCTTGAATTAAATATATATTCTCCAATAGAATATGGATCCAGTACTTATTTTGTAATTGTTCAGTGTGTGATTAGATGAGGTGGGTCAAAACAGGGATGACATGGTAACCTAAATTTATTAACTCCTCCCTTTCTAGTCCTCTAATATTGAACTAAGTTAACTGCAAAAAAACCTGTTTTAGAAACGTTTTCTACATATTTATTTAGCAAACTATTGATCAGATTTTCTTCACTATAAGCAAGTTATTTTTTAGTTGTGGTAAACATGTAGTAGCAAAACATTTGCCATTTCAACATTCCTTACATGGACAATTTAATGACTGTTACGGATTGAATTGTGTCCTCCCAAAACATGCCAGTGGTTATAATCCCATTTGAGAATGAATTGTCTTTGTTATGTCGATGGATAGGATTAGTGTAGGGTGTGTCTTGAATCAATCTCTTTTGTGATATAAAAGAAATCTAAAAACCAGCAGAAGAAGAGAGATGGGGTAAGATAGATGCCAAGAGACATGGAGATTTCCAAGGAACCTAGAAGCAGAAGCCGAAGAGACGAGGACCTTCCTCCAGAGCCGACAGAGAGAGAAAGCCTTCCCTTAGAGCCAGCACCCTGAATTTGGATTTCTAGCCTCCTAAACTGAGAAAATAGATTTCTGTTTCTTAGAGCCACCCACTTGTGGTATTTCTTGTGGTATTTCTGTTTTAGCAGCTCTAGATAACTGAGAGTGACTTTTGAAGTTCTTTGCTCTGTTTTCTGGATTATTTTTATATACTTTTCAGATTTGCTTGAGGAATAAAATGATCAGTATAAAAAAAAACAAGCCTACTTTTATTTGTACCATTTTTATGAAAGGAAAATATTAATAATTTTATAATTTTTTCAGGATAACTTCCTCATAAACAGAGCCAGATTCACATGTCCAAGAGAAAGTTTGGTGGCTTAAACACGAGGAAAAGCCAAATGACTCTCTCAGACTTCTAGTGGTTCATCAGAACATTTTAAAGAATGTCTTTTATTTTTAACTTAAAGAATTAGAGATTTAATACTGTAGGATTATTTACTTATAAATAATGTGACTTATGACTGACATTAATTAAGAAAAAGATTTCTGTATGTTTTCAAAACAGTTCATCCATTCTATTAATCTTAGCATTTCAAATGTGGAGAATTTCCTTAATGCATGTATTTGGTACATTTGAGTAATACTTGATTATTGTTAGTTCTAAAATTGGGTATTGCCAGTATTAAGCTATAAGAATTAGTGATTTGGAGACTTACAGAGTACATTGGTTTCTAGGAATAGATAGTAGTTCGTGTCTGTGTGTGTGTGTGTGTGTGTGTGTGTGTGTGTGTGTGTGTGGGTTAAATATGACAGACTTTCATGCCTGAGACCTTTTGAAAGAAACTTCAGTCCCTAGGTGTTTGACAAAATGCATCCAATTTATTATTATCTGTTATAGAATCTATATTTCCTGGTCAAAAACATAAACCCTAAATGACTACCGTATGTCTTTGCAAATTAGGTGCCCACGTAAATAATGTGCCCACACATATTAACGCTCATAGCACACCTAGAAAAATAATGCACGATAGGGTAAGTTGTGCCTTATTTTCGTAGAAAGATGGTAAATGACATGACTTCAAATCCTGTTAGAAGAATAAGATAGCTAGATTAATAAATATACTAATTTTAAAATTCAGGCTAAGAACTTAGTGAGAATAATTAGGAACTTCTGCTGCCAAATGAAAACCAAAATAATGTATCCTCTACTCAACACCTTGCCAGCCACAGCTGTAGTTTTCTTTAATTCTTGCTTTAGACTTATACCAAATGCTTCTAGTTTCTTAGAACAAGATATGACCACCCCCACAAATTATGTCAGCTTTATAGTTAACTTTTTTTTTATGAAAGCAAAGGCTACTAAGCTTCAAAAATAAGCCATAATACTTTTTTAAATTGAGATTTAAAAAATCAATCTAATATCCACTCCACCTGTAACTTTGCATATCTACAACAAATAGATGGTGTCTGGGGAGGGTTGTTGTTGTTCGGTGCCATTGAGTCAGTTCCAAATCATAGCGACCCTATGTACAACAGAACAAAACACTGCCCAGTCCTGCGCCATCCTCACAATCGTTGTTGTGCTTGAGCCCATTGTTGCAGCCACTGTGTCAATCCATCTCGTTGACGGTCTGCCTCTTTTTCACTGACCCTCTATTTTGCCAAGCGGGATGTCCTTCTCTAGGGACTGATCTCTCCTGATAATATGTCCAAAGTATGTGAGAGATAGCTTGCCATCTTTGCTTCTAAGGAGCATTCTGATTGTACTTCTTCCAAGACGGATTTGTTTGTTCTTTTGGCAATCCGTGGTATATTCAATATTCTTCACCAACTCCGCAGTTTAAAGACGTCAGTTCTTCTTCAGAGGGTAGGAGTGTAAAATGTATGTAAAATGGAATTCATGGACTTTCTTTGTCTTAATTAAATTATCTGCACTAAATTATTTACAGTATGAACACATTGTTCCTCTTTACATTGAAAATTCCATTTGAAAGAATATTCTTTGCATTTTGTTTATTTTTTCACAAAGGTACTTGTTTAGTTTAGAAAATTTTTTTTTTTAAATCCTGAGATTACTGCACATTTCATCTCTGAGCCCTCTCTATTTCATGTAATTTAGCCTCCAATTTGCCTATTTTCTTTCCCAACACATTCATAGATAGTGTGGAGAATACAGAAGAGCGAATTCTTTTGTTTGCTGATCTAGTGTCTATATTTAGTTTGTATGTGTATTAGGTCCCTGGATGTGCAAATGGTTTGTAATAGTTTGATAACCTAAATTTTGGCCGCCCGAATCCACTCAGTGGCACTGCGAAAAGAAAGGTCTGGTGGTCTTAAAGATCTTCCTTAAAGATTACAGCCAACAAAACCCCATGGAGCAGTTCTACTGTGTAACACATGGGGTCACATGAGTCAGAATCAACTTGATGACAACGAGTTTGTTTTTTGGAGGGTGAGGGGGATGTGTATTAGTTTCCTCTTGCTACTCTAACAAAACTTGGTGACTTAAAACAAAGAAATGTATTCTCTCACAGTTCTAGAGTCTAGAAGTTCAAAATCAAGGTGTCTGCAGAACTGTGCTCCTGCATAGGGCTCGCCGAGAGAATTTGTTCCTTGTCTGCAGTGTCTGGTGAGTGTCTTAGCTTTCTTGGCCTTGCGGCCACATCACTCCAATCACGGCTTCCATCTTCACAACCACTTCTCTGTGTCTTTGTTTTATGGGCCTCTGCCTCTCTCTTATAAACATGTGATGGCGTTTAGAACCCATAAGGAGAATCTAGGGTAACTTCTTCATTTTAAAACCCTTAACTTAATTACTGCCGCTAATTTCCAAATACAGTGGCATTTATAAATTCCAGGGACTAGACTTGGTATCTTTGGGTGGCCGTTATTCAGCCTACTGCAGGATGGTTTCAAGAAAAGATACTGAGAATAATTTTCCTAATTTAGTGTAACCAACAAAAGCAAGATTGTAATGTTGGTAATAAGAGATGGTGACATTTTCAGAAAAGTCGTCTGCTATCGCCAATAAGGAGCAGTGAACAAAGTAGTTTTATTTTGAAATTAGGTGACCAACAGATGCTTTAGGATTTGAAAGCACAATTAACGGTGAACACTTCCTACTTACAACATATTCCTTAAATAGTGGTATTGAAGCGAGCTCTATCATGGATACTACCGGCCTAGAGTTCTTTATAAGTAATAAGAATGGTTTCAGGGCTTTTGATAAAAATGGGCTGCTATCTACTTTTACATAGGAGTTGAAATGGTAACATTCTGTTATATTAGCTATCACAGAGCCGTCAGCATTGTCTGCTCCAACACTTGCACAATTATTAAGATTTTTTTTAATTGGCTTTAAAATTTCTCCAAAAACTGAAGAAAGCAGTTTTAACTAGATGTCTCCTCTTTTTGAATTCTCTGTGAATTGGCTTCTTACACATCTTTAAGGACCAGTTTTTCTGCTACATCGCAGAATTTTCACAAAACAAGAAACCTGGCCCTAAAGAAACACAGCATTGTCATTAACGTTTTAATGAGCTGTGAGTACAGACTATAGTTCCGCTTGTACAGAATGTTTGTCATTCACTTTGTGGAGCTAGTTATTAAAAACCAGGGGTAAAAAAGACTCACATCTATTTCTAGCATTTTTCTAGATGTGGCATCACTTCACTCTAAGATGCTAAAACTGAATTTATTATTTTAACTTTTTTTTTTTTTGTCTTTCACATTTAGACCTTTAAATTCGGTTGAGGTTGATTTTTTTGTATAGTGAATGAGGTATCGAACTTACTCGTTTTTCCAACATTGTCTGCTGAGTAGTCCAACTTCTTCCACCTGATTTGGGAAGCTGCCCTTATCATATTCCAAGTCTCCATGTGTCGTGGTTTGAATTATGTCCCCCCAAAAATGTGTGTATCAGTTTGGCTGGGCCATGATTCCTGGTACTGTGTGATTTTCCTGTATGTCATAAACCTACCTCTATGATGTTAATGAGGGAGGATGGGTGGCAGTTGTGTTAGTAAG